>NC_087207.1:56745833-56758333 GCF_015104395.2 Macrobrachium nipponense
AACCAGCCTCGTTTCACGGGCAGAACCAGCTCAGTTTCAGGGAATCCCTTCTCACCCCCTACCCCTTCGGAGGGGGGGGGAGATGAAACCCCCTTATAAACCATCTTAGGAGTCCCCAATATAACCCTGCCAAGTTTCATGCTCATCGGACCAGCCATGAATGAATAACAGACGGACGGACAGACATTACCCCCATTATAGTGAGATCAGATGAAGTAAACATAACCATTCCTGGTTGAAATCAGAGACTAAATTAACGAATGCATAATAAAGCGTAAGGAAAGATACGGAGACGATATCAAACTAAAGTAATAAGGTAAACATTATTTAAATGTAAGAGAAATATAGAGTAAGGAAATAACAGTAATAATAAAGGAATGATACGAGTTTGACGCACAAAACACACACCTGAATATAGAGTTGATAAGACAGTGTAAAGAACACTCACTACCTCTCGTTGAAAGAAACATAGCTTATATTCAAATGACAACCGTACATTGATACGTCACCAGAGAGAGAGAGAGAGAGAGAGAGAGAGAGAGATTTTAAGATTTCATAAATGAATTGCTTGCGTATAGAAATCCCATGAATGAATTGATGAGAGAGAGAGAGAGAGAGAGAGAGAGAGAGAGAGAGAGAGAGAGAGAGAGGCCGTAAGCATCCAATAAGCATAAAGTATAAGCCTAATGGACGACAGACTCATGGGCCCTGACGTGAGAGACGTCGAGAAATTGCATCGTAATAATATTATGCTGTCCGGCAGATGGTTTAAGTCGTGTTTATGACGTCTTTGCTGCTGCTGCTGCTGTTACCCGCTTGCAGCACTCTGACAGGACAAGACAGCAACACGCAAACAGCATAGACAACAGCAACAACAACGATAATAACAACAACAACAATGAAACATTCGCCATCATCTTGATGCCGCTGGTCAAGTAATAATGAGAATTTTCTTTGCTGATTATGGCTGTAAATTCTTTTCCTAAGATCTGGTACTGTCAAACGTGAATGAAAATACTGTCTATTGTCACTCTGGAGGAAAAAACTTATTGTCACATTTGAGGAAAATACTTTGCATTGTTACACTGGAGTGCAAGTTTTTTTTTTTTTTTTTTTTTTTTGTTTTTTTTTTTTTTTTTGCCACACTGAAGGAAAGTACTTTTTTATCACACTGGAAGAAAATACATTTTAATGTCACACTGGGGCAAATACTTTTTATTGTTACACTGGAGGATAATGCTTTTTTTGGTCACACTGGAGGAAAATACATTTTATTGTTACACTGGTGAAAATACTTTTTACCGTCACACTGGAGGAAAATTTTTTTGTTACACTGGAGTAGATATTTTTGTTGTCACTGTAGGACAATGCTTCTTATTTTCTCACTGGAGAAAATACTTTTTCTTTATTGTCACACGAGAAGGCAATACACTGGAGGGAAATACTTTTTTATTGTCACACTGGAGTAAACAGTTTTAACTGTTACAATGGAAAATATTTTCATTGTCACACTGGTAGAAAATACTCTTTATTGGCACTCTGGAGGGAAATAATTTTCATTGTCACACTGGAGTAAAACTTTTGACTGTCACACTAGAAAAATTTTCTTTGTAACATTGATGAAAAATACTTTTTATTGTCACACTGGAGGGAAATACTTTTTATTGTCACACTGGAGGGAAATACTTTTTATTGTCACTGGTGAAGAATACTTTTTATTGTTAAAAGTGTGTTTGGAAATACTTTTTATTGTTAAAAGTGTATGGAAATACTTTTTATTGTCACCCGGGATGAAAATACTTTTTATTGGCCCTGGAGTAAAAACCTTTTGACCGTCACACCGGAAAAATGTTCTTGTAACATGAATAAAAAATACTTTTTATTGCTACACTGGAGGAACATAGATGCCTCCACAGAGCAGGCAGCAGGCAGGCTGCCTTTAAAGACCACACCATCAGCACGAATATAACCGTGTTTGGCCAGTGTAGTGTATATATCCCGGCCGTTTAATACCGAACAAACATAAACACCCATATTCAACGATGGCGATAACGCCCACCTCCATTTCAGCCACTGGTTTAACCTCCGGGCTCACTTAGCACTAACCTCCTTAATGAACGGACATAAACAAAGGTGTGGAAATCCCCCGTGGGTAATCCCTGTGGGAAATCCACACCTATGCAATTTCGCTGGCCATAACTAGCTTGATAACCGAATGGTCTTCGCCCCTTTTCGCCGACAGCCCCCTTCCCCCCACCCCCCTCACGACCACCAGCCACCACAACAATGGGAAGGTTGGGGGAATGGTTATGGGATCGAGGAATAATTGATTCTTTTAAGGATAACTATACCATGTTTTTTTCCATCTGTCCATCCGCCTGTGGTGTTTGCGCATGGTAACACTGCGTTCCGGGCTTTAAATAATATCCTATTTCGAATATTAACGTTGTAATTCGCATACAGGAAATTATTAAAACACTTTTCAGTTGCGAATGTATACCCAGAATTCTTTTTATTTACTTAAAATTTACACATAGAGTAACTATTTAAAGCCCGGGATGCAGTGTTACCATGCGCGACCACCACAGACGGATGGACAGATGAAAAAAAGGAGTATAGATGACGTTGAAAGCTGGATTTCAATGAATGAAAAGATCCTTCAGATCCTTCAACCAATCGTTTGGAGACTAAATGAAAGCCCGGTCTTCTTAACACGAGAGCGTGGTCGTTATGGTGTTGGCGTACCACCTTTGTGGCAGCGAGTTCGATTCTCGGACATGCCACTGAGGTGTGAGAGATGTGTATTTCTGGTGATAGAAGTTCACTCGACGTGGTTCGGAAGTCCCGTCAAGCCGTGGGTCCCGTTGCTGAATGAACCTCTGGTTCCATCCAACGTAAAAATACCATACAAACAAATTAACACTAAAAGGACATTTTGGAACGTGTGGGAGCTTAATTAGGGGAAAAGTCCGGTTTATCACCCAAAATTATATTTCTAGGAGGATTAAAACACGATCGCCACCACTCGACCGAGAAGTACGAGGTAGAAGGATATGCATAATCGAAAAATTAAATTAAACCCCCCCCCCCCCCCATTTACTCAAATGCAGGTAGGGAAGGGAGTAGACGGGGCCCAAGCGTAACCAAAAATGCCTGGCTGGCCTTAATAAGCGAAAGCCTTTCTCTCTCTCTCTCTCTCTCTCTCTCTCTCTCTCTCTCTCTCTCCAGCAAGAGAAAAGGCAAAAGAAAAAAATCTTTGTAAAGGAAAAGGCCTTCTCTTAGCCAGATAGTAAAAAAAAAAAAAAAAAAAAGATACGAAACCTTTTAAGGAAGAACTGATATTGCTAGGAAGTATATTTTCCCCGGTATAAGATCAGGGGCCAGCGCTGCAGAATGCCTGGATTAAGGGGGAAAAAATTCACCCTAATTCTCCTCTCCGAAATTACTGAAGAAGTAACGAGGTCGTTGCTACACGCCAGCTGTATTAGAGGTAACAGAAGAGGCCCTTTTGGCATAGAAGGTTAGGGAGTCTATCGCCCTTATGTCACAGTTGCTTGAGAGTGGTCGAATTTACTACTGGATGTTTGGTTGGGTTATAACTCTTTGGCTTTTTGGTAGGTTAGCTGGGATGGAATGTCTTATAATTGTTCGATATTTGATAGATTAGCTCTTATAATTAATTGATGTTTAGTAGATTAGCTGGGATGGAATATCTTACAATTTTTATATTTAATAGATTAGCTGGGATGGAATATCTTATTATTATTTGGTGTTTAGTAGATTAGCTGGGATGGAGTGTCTTATAATCGTTTGATATTTGATAGATTAGTTGGGATGGAATGTCTATTATTATTTTATATTTAGCAGATTAGCTGGGATGGAATATCTTATAATTGTTTGATATTTGATAGATTAGTTGGGATGGAATGTCTTACAATGATCTGATATTTGATTATTAGCTGGATAGATTAGCTGGGATGGAATGTCTTATTATTTGATATTTAGCAGATTAGCTGGGACGGAATATCTTATAATTGTTTGATATTTGATAAATTAGCTGGGATGGAATGTCTTATAATTATTTAATATATGATAGATTAGCTGGGATGGAATGTTTTACAATTATCTGATATTTGATAGATTAGTTGGGATGGAAGGCTTATAATTATTTTATATGATAGAATAAGTGGGGTGGAATATCTGATGATTATCTGATATTTGATAGATGTACCTGAGATGGAAAGTCTTATAATGATTTTGGGATGGAACCTTTAAACTATCATAAGGTATCCATAAAACTGAATTCTGAAGAAGTTTTATCATTTAATCCAGTTTCTTAATTTATCAGATGCTAATTAGCAAAAGGAGAGAGAGAGAGAGAGAGAGAGAGAGAGAGAGAGAGAGAGAGAGAGAGAGAGAGAGAGAGATTTTTAAAATACATCGTCCTCCAATAGAACAATGATACAGAGAGGCAGAGACAGAGAGAAAGGAAAGGAAATTAATTTTTATCCAAAGTTTCACTTGGCAAATGGCGCACCCTCTTTCTTTTCTTTTTTCTTTTCTCGAAACTGGCCAGCCAAGTCACCCTCGGTCAGGTCACCACAAGAAAAGTTCGTTCTCGTCTTGCTTCTTTATTGGTCTCTGGATATATATATATATATATCTATATATATATATATATATATATATATATATATATATATATATTATATATATATATATATATATATATATATATATATAATATATATATATATATATATAATATATACTGTCAGTATGTGATCCTTTTTCATTAAATATTATTATTAAATTAATTTTTTTTTTATATTTGTTAAACCTAGTTTTTAAGTTTCACTTGTCGTTTTGTTTAACAACTGTTTGCTTGTTATTAACATTTGTGTTTATCTTTAAGGAGGTTGTGTGAGTGGTCCCTCCCCTGTGGATAAGGGGGAGGGGGGTAACTTCTTGGCTTAAGGGGGGAGGAAGAATAGGCGGTCGTTTCTCTGGACCTTGTCACTTTTGGGTATTTTTTGACCTTTTTGACCTTGCTTCGTGCACTAAGAGGGACTGCCGTCTCTTGCTTCGTTGGTGCTTGCAGCCTCTATTGGGTGATTTACCCGTATCTGCAGGACCCGAGGATCACTGAATATCTGTTATCTTCAGATTGGGAGATCTCTCCAGATAACATATCTGGACGTCCTCGGGAATCACCGCACCACCTCTGGTTCAGTTATAAAGCCAGGGGGATCTCTCTGTCCCATGGTAAGGTTGTGTAATACCTTTTGCATTGATCACGGCTGCGTTCTGTGGAGACTGGCTTGACTGGGCCCCCTAGTTATTAACCACCTGGTGGTACCACCTCCTCCAGACGTGGAGGATCTGTATTCTTTAAAAAGAATAATAAGCCTTTTTGAACATGAAGATTTTGGTGACAAGCTTGGTATTAGCCTGTAATCGTCAGGATATTCTTTCTTTTGATTTCCTCCTCCTTTCTGGGCCCCCTTGATTTGTTGGTGTGTTGGTTTATGCTATCTTAATTTTGTATACGTTGTGTTGAATTGTTATTAAGTGTGATAGTAATTCATTTATTTCCTGTTCTCAAAGAGGTTCAGGTGTATTTTCTGTCTGGTTTCTTTATGTATTAAATTTATGGTTTTTCATTGTGTTTGTTTACTCCTCCCTTGAATTCATCCTTTGCACTTTGAAATGAGTTTGTGGTATGATTCCACCTATTGTGGACCTTCGTATCAGTGGTATATGGATACTTAAAGAGAAAATTGAATAGTATTTTGGTAACGGTAAAACGAGCCGTTACAAATTGGCGACCGTTGTAGACAGGATAATACGATCCTGCGTATCCATTTGTAAGTGCAAGTTTGATTCTTGGGGGAGAGTTAGAATTTTTTTTGCAAGGATACATATTTACACCTCAATTTTTGGTTTGGTATTAGCTGTTGTTATTGTAAGATTTAACTATTGAACTGTCATAATGGCTACATGGACGTGAATGAGCTCCTGAGTGGAGAGGGGTGGCACGAAAGGTTGGCTGAATTGAATAAGCCAGAGTTAGAGAGGTAGCGAATTATTTTGAAATTGAGTATCCGGTGACAATCAGAAAGGGTCTACTATTGCTGCAAGTTTATGAATATGTGAAGTCTGGAAAGGGATCAGGTGGTGAACAGGTTAAACAGATTAAGGAAGAAGTGTCTGTTGAATTATTAAGTAAGCAAATTGAATTAAAGACTTAGAGTTTAATTTGGAGAAATTCAAGGCTGATGAAAGGGAGAGGGGAGAGGCAGTTCGAAAGGGAGAGGCGTGATGTAGGTCCTTCAGCCCCTTCCCCTAACCCAGATAGGTCTGTAACACCTACAATCAATTTGGCGCAGGCACTTAAATTTGTTCCGAATTTCCAGGAGTGTAATGTGGCAGAATTTTTTGTTTCATTCGAAAGAATTGCAGGTACATTAGGTTGGCCACAAGAGTTCTGGACTACTCTGATACAGAGTAAATTAATTGGTAGGGCGCAGAAAGTGTATGTTACCCTTAATGAGGATTTGTCTTCAGATTATGACAGTGTCAAATCTATCGTTTTGAAAGCGTATGAGTTGGTCCCCGAAGGCGGTATCGTCAACGCTTTAGAAATCTGCAAAAGGGGAATGATCAAACCTTTCGTATAGTTTGCGCGAGGGAAAAAGCAGTCTGCCGAGGATTGGTTTAAGTCCAAAGAAGTGGGACGATTTTGATAAAATGAAGGAATTAGTGTTGGTAGAGGAATTTAAAAGGTGTGTGCCGGACAAGTTAAAGGTTCATTTGGAGGAATTGAAACTCGACACTTTGCAAGAGGTAGCTATTGCCAGTGACGAGTACTACTTGTCTCATAAAAACAAAATGAGTTAGGTGTGTCTTTTCCAATATGAAGCCTGGTTGGTTTAGAAGTGGATGGAATAATAATAATAATAGGTCCAATACTGTTAATAATTATAATAGGCGTAATAATAGGGGTAAAAAACAAAAAATAGTAATAATAAATAAGTCTTTTTGTTTTCATCCAACAGGTTTAACAAGTCAAATAATTATGACCCTGAGAAGGCAAAGTCATTAACGTGCTTCTTCTGCAACAAGAGGGGGCACGTTAAAAGCATGTGTTATGCCTTCCGGAGATCCCTGCAAAATAATGCTCGTCCCTGTAATGGGGGTTGAGAAAAAGAGAGACCGAGACTATAATTCGCCAAAGACCTCTGATCAATGACTCTCGGACGTGGAAATGAAGCCTTTTTCTCGTTTTGTGTCTCTTGGCAGTGTCGCTGTGGTTGATGGGTCCTGTAGGAAACGGGTAAGAATTTTACGCGATACGGGAGCGGCACAGTCTTTAATCTTAAGAGAGGCTTTGCCGCGGGATTTTGTTTGTGAGCATAACAGAATTTGGTTGTTACTGTCAGGTTTTCCGGATACGGTTCATTCTTATCCAATTGAGAGGTTTATTTTGGATTGTCCTTCTTTTACGGGAACGGTTAATTTGGCCGTAGTGGATAAGTTTCCCGTGAAGAATATTGATGTAGTCCTTGGAAATGATGCCCTTAAAAATAAATCTTGTCCAATATTAATTAATCTCGAGAGCGAAATATCTGTAGTCACTCGCTCTCGGTCTGCACTTGTTGACGCTGCAGAGTCAACCGTTAGGTTAGACGTAGATTTAAGTAGTTTAGACCGTAGTGGTAGTATAGTTTTAGGCAATATTGGTAATAGTAAAAATAAATTGAACTGGACTACGGAGGAGCTAATTAAAGCTCAGAAGAAGGAATTTTCAAAATCTCCCAGTTGAGCAGGTGAGCTCTCTGACTTAACGAGTCCTAAATTTAAAATTATTAATTAATATTTTGTACAGGGTAAGTAGACCTTTGGAGGCTACTAATGAAAACTCTGAAGTAGTCAAGCAAATAATGGTTCCTTTTGATTACAGGAGAGGTTTAATGTCGTTAGGCCATGAGAATGACTTGGCAGGGCATTTTGGTATTCACAAGACGTCGGGAAAATTGTTGCTGGATTTTTTAGGCCCAAGTTGAAGGCCGACGTCAAGAAATACGTGAACAGTTGTGACGTCTGTCAAACGGGTTGGCAAGCCCAATCAACCCATCCGAAAGCACCGTTGTTTCCCATCCCAGTTGTCTCGGAACCCTTCAAAAGAAATCATCATAGACGTAGTGGGACCCTTGCCTCGTACTCGTAGCGGTAACGAATATATTTTGACTATTTTGATAGGATGTCTCGTTATCCAGAGGCCATACCGTTACGTAGTATTAAGAGTGTGAAAATTGTAGATTCATTAATAGAATTCTTTACCAGGTTTGGCATGCCCAAAATAATTCAGTCAGATTGTGGATTCCAATTTTATTAGTAATTATTTCAAGGATAAAATGGCTGAATTAAATATTAAGCACGTGACCTCTTCTCCATATCATCCGGAGAGTCAGGGAGCCTTGGAAAGGTTTCATCAGACGTTGAAATCGATGTTGAAAAAGTATTGTCTAAGTCATGGTTTCGGAGTGGGACAAGGAGTTGCCATATTTGTTATTTGCTTTTCGTTCAACACCTAGTCAATCATTAGGTTTTTCACCCTTTAATTTGAGTTTTGGTCATTGTGTACGTGGTCCTCTGACGTCGTTAAGGAATCATGGAGGGAGACGTCCCTCACATAAATTTGTTGGATTATGTAACAAGAATCTTGGGGACAAATTGACCAAGGCATGGAAGTTTGCTGAGGAAAATATGTTGAAAAGTCAAAAAAGGATGAAATTCTTCTTTGATCGTAAATCTAAGGAACGTGATTTCGCTGTAGGCGATAAGGTGTTGGTACTTCTACCCATTCCTGGTAACCCTCTGAAGGCGTCTTTCTCTGGCCCCTGGAAAATTTTGAAGAAAATTAGTCCTATAAATTATTTAGTAGAAACTCCAGAGAGGAGAAAAACAGTTTCAACATTGCCACATAAATATGTTGAAACCATATAAGGAACGGGATAAGGTGGTGCCCATGGCCACTATAGGGACTATTGGAAAACCTGTTAATAATAGTGATAACTTTGTTTCTTTTTCAGAGGTTGAAGATAATGAAAATAATCGTGTTGATGAAGGTAACGGCGCTCTGATAACAAAGGGTCATTAGCAAACTTCGGTGGTATGGTTTCACACTTAAGTAATGATAAGCGAAAATCCTTGAAAGAGGTTGGGGTGAATAATTATAAATGTTTATTTTCTGATGTGCCAGGCCGAACGTCCGTTTTTAGAACATGATGTGGACGTGGGTAATGCTATTCCTGTGAAACACAAGCCCCTTATAGGTTAAATCCCTTCAAAAGCGGTGTAGTAGCAAAGGAAGTTGATTACATGCTGAACATGACCTTATTGAGCCGAGTAAGAGTCCTTGGTCATCTCGGTAGTTTTTGGTTAAGAAATCTGACGGAGACTTTAGGTTATGTTTGATTACAGAAAGTTGAACGAGGTGACCAAGGCAGACTGTTATCCTTTGCCTCGTATAGAGGACTGTATTGACCGCTTGGGAAAGTCAAAACATATTAGCAAATTGATTTATTAAAGGTTACTGGCAGGTTCCTCTTTCCAAACGTGCTAGAGGCCTTATCGGCGTTTGTAACCCCGCAAGGTTGTCAGTGCAAAGTGATGCCGTTTGGGATGAAGAATGCGGCAGCCACTTTCCAAAGATTAATGAATAGTTTGGTGTACGGTTTAGAAGGTTGTGTGGTATACATAGACGATATTGTTATCTAATAGTGATGATTGGGAGACTATCTGAAGAGAATCGAGGCGTTGTTTGAAGTGTTGAAAAAAGCAGGTTTGGTAGTGAATTTGAAAAAGAGTGAGTTCGCTAAAGCGAAAGTCGTGTATTTAGGCCACGAGGTGGTGGCAAGGTAATTCCCAAGCAGGCCAATATTGAATCTATAAAGAAAATAGGTGTCCTAAATGTCCCGTAGGGATTGTCCGTAAGTTTCTTGGTTTAGTAGGTTATTATAGGCGTTTTGTCAAGAACTTTCGGACAATTGCTGAACCTCTAACCCGTCTCTTGAAGAAGGAAGTGAAGTTTGTTTGTTTGGTCCTCGGACACTCAAAATGCTTTTGAGAAGTTGAAAACAGGTGCTTGTTAGTTTCCCTATTTTGAGAGCTCCGGATTTCAATGTTCCTTTTGCTCTTGCTACGGATGCCAGTGATCTGGGTGTTGGTGCAGTCCTTTTACAGGCTGACGAACAAGGCGTCTCATCCAGTTGCCTTCTTCTCTAAAAGTTAACGTCTGCCCAGCGGAAATATTCAACCGTTGAGAAGGAGACACTCGCACTGATCCTAGCAATTAATTCATTTTTCTGTTTATCTATCGTCCACAGTACGCCTATAAAAAATTATGACTGATCATAACCCTCTAACTTTTGTCAGCAGATATAAAAAAATAAGAATCAGAGGCTAATGCGATGGAGCCTCATGCTTCAAGAATGGAATCTGGAATTTACTCACATTCCAGGAAAGGATAACGTTGTGGCTGATGTTCTTTCACGCAGCATAGAATAAGTAAACCTTGCTGAGGGCTTTACCAATTATAAAGGTAGGTATCTGTATCGTTCCAATTGGATGTGTGTGTGCTGTTGATGTGAGTAGTTAGGTTTGTGTTGGAATGAATTTAATATTTAACATGTATTGATGATAATTTATTTTAACAGGAATCATTCTATTGGTTTATATTATAAGACGTGAAGGTTTTAGTATTAAGTAAAGTAAAAGGGAAATAATATCTATTACGTACGTAAGGTTTTATTATTAAATTAAGGTTTTTGAAGGTTGGTGTGATAGGCTTCGTTACTAAAACCAGTACTACCGGTTTCTAGGACAAAAGGTATCGTATTGATTGTATACTTTGATGCCACGGTAGGTAGGACCTCTCCCTTGGGTGCAATACGAAGAAAAGGTGGCGACTCTTGTAATTTTTTTAAGTATCACATGAGGGGTGATTTAGACTCGCTAATTCGGTGATTCGTTTATTTTTTCAGGCTTGCTTACGCTTCACGAATTTTGTGTGTTTAGAGTTGCGCAGGGGAGACCCATGTTGGTTTTCTCTGTATCGAGTTATATGTGTATGTACTGTATTTCCACTTTGAAGTGGACGGTTTACTTGTGTTAAGTGGACAGATACACTGAGTGTTATAAAAAACAATGGTTGATTTGGGACACTCGTAGTGACAGTGAGTGCAAAGAGTCACTGGTTATAAGACAGTGCAGAATGTGAATAAGTGTGGCAGTCTGCAACCTCAGAATCCCGGATTTGTTGGGTATATGAGCAATGTGAAGCTCATTGTTGATTGCCATGTGCAATGGTGGTGATCTGAAAGGTTTTAATGTAAAAACTTTCGAACTTTGGTCAAGTGTTGGTACTGAGTACTTTGGAATTTTTGTATCATCTCGCACCTTTCATTTTTGTAAGCCTCCCCCCTTCCCTTTTGAGTCTCATTTCTGCAATTGTCGTTATCTATGTTTTAGCTTTATTTTTTTTTCAGGTTTTGTTAATGTCTGATTTAGTATTAATATTTACTTGATTGATTTGTGTGAATTATGCAGAAGGTAAATTTTTGGAGTATATATATATATATAAAAAAAATTTGTTAATTTTTTTTTCTCTTGGTATGGAGGTGTCAGTATGTGATCCTTTTTCATTAAATATTATTATTAAATTAATTTTTTTTTTATATTTGTTAAACCTAGTTTTTAAGTTTCACTTGTCGTTTTGTTTAACAACTGTTTGCTTGTTATTAAAATTTAGTTGGTTTATCTTTAAGGAGGTTGTGTGAGTGGTCCCTCCCCTGTGGGATAAGGGGGGGGGGGGGTAACTTCTTAGCTTAAGGGAGGAGAAACACAGGCGGTCGTTCTCTGGAACCTTGTCACTTTTGGATGATTTTTGACCTTGCTTCGTGCACTAAGAGGACTGCCGTCTCTTGCTTCGTGGTGCTTGCAGCCTCTATTGGTGATTTACCCGTATCTGCAGGACCCGAGGATCACTGAATATCTGTTATCTTCAGATTGGGAGATCTCTCCAGATAACATATCTGGACGTCCTCGGAAATCACCGCACCACCTCTGGTTCAGTTATAAAGCCAGGGGGATCTCTCTGTCCCATGGTAAGGTGTGTAATACCTTTTTGCATTGATCACGGCTGCGATTCTGTGGAGACTGCTTGACTGGGCCCCTAGTTATTAACCCCACCTGTGGTACCACTCCTCCAGACGTGGAGGATTCTGTATTCTTTAAAAAGAATAATAAGCCTTTTGAACATGAAGATTTTTGGTGACAAGCTTGGTATTAGCCTGTAATCGTCAGGATATTCTTTCTTTTTGATTTCCTCCTCCTTGTTGGGCCCCTTATTTTGGTTTGAGTGTGTTGGTTATGCTATCTTAATTTGTATACGTGTGTTGAATTGTTATTAAGTGTGATAGTAATTCATTTATTTC
>NC_087207.1:56763333-56775833 GCF_015104395.2 Macrobrachium nipponense
TATATATATATATATATATATATATATATATATATATATATGTGTGTGTGTGTGTGTGTGTGTGTGTGTGTATGTATATATATTATATATGATATATATATATACATACGTACGTATATACATAAGAACATTTGACACTGTAAAAATAGTGTAACTGTAGAACTCTTATTCTTACTTAAATAACCTCCTCTAGATACGTAGGCTGCTTCAGGGCGAAATATTATTAGGCTGCCCGAGACCTCGATCTCCGGGATTAGCGCCAAATAGTAGTTATTTTAGAGAATAATGGTAAAGCCAAATTCTGTTCACCCTTGTTGGAGAATTGTCTGCCCTACATGTAGTACTTGGTCGTGGTCATCAACAACCATTTTTATTTGTTCTCATTGGAGGATTAGTACTCCTGTTATTTTTTCTGATGAATTAGTCGATATTAATTTGTTTATACACGTACATGTATATGTATGTATATATGTAGAGAATTGTCTGTTCTTCATGTAGTACATGAGCGTAGTCATCAACCATTTTTATTTGTACTTATTGGATGATTAGTACTCCTGTTATTTTTTCTGATGAAATAGTCTATATAATTATGTGTATATACGTATGTATGTGTGTATGTACGTATGTATACGTGCATGTATATATGTATTTATGTAGAGAATTGTCTGTTCTACATGTAGTACATGGCCTTGGTCATCCACCATTTTTATTAACTTATTTGAGGATTAGTACTCCTGTTATTTTTTCTGATGAATTAGTCTATATAAATCTGTTTATATAAATAAATATATATGTATGTATGTATGTAAATATGTATGTATGTATGTGTGTGTAATCTTTGTGTTTCAATAATTTTCTTCCACGCCACTTCATTTTATGACAGAAAACATATTTTTCAGCCAAGTGAAAAGAAGCGCTTGCTACCACATATCATCATTATTTCCCTTTACTATGCCGTACGTATTTTTCAGAATCACCCCCTTGAAAATATTTATATATCCGTGGAGAGAGAGAGAGAGAGAGAGAGAGAGAGAGAGAGAGAGAGAGAGAGACCCCTTCCTTGCGTGCCTGCTCCGCGTTATTGAAAAACCTTGAAGGGGGAACTTATTCCTGGGGCAACCCGAGCCCAGGGTACATTGTTGCTCGAAAAAGGTTTGTCCCTCTTAACGACGTTTGTTTTTTCTTTTTTTGACAGGTACGTTGTCCGGAGCCGGGACTGGCCCGGGACCTTCGGGCGGCCCAGGACCTGTACTAATCTATAGTAGTACCAATCTATGGTGAGGGTTTTGTTGGGTCGAAAGTCATTTACGTGCGGTGCCAAACTTCCATTCTAAGGAAAATTTTATAGACTATAGGTCGTTGTTATATACCAAAACTGAAGGGAATTACTCTGAAATATTTGCTAAACATGGTTTTTATGTATACAGTTGTTAATGATCAACATTCTTAAGTTTTTCAACATCATATTTGAGAAACGTGGCAAACATGTTGCCACATCTACAATCTCGATTCTCAGGTCAAGTATCGAAATCTGTATCTGTCAGTCAAGAACAATATACCCTTCGTTAATCTCTTAAGAATGGTCAAATCTTATAAGATGGGGTCCTTTATGGTGAAGGTAAGGATTAGTGGGTGTAAATATAGTTGGCGCTCAAACACGTGTGTGTTTGTGCGTGATTAAATGCTTAAAATTTAACACGTGTGTGTTTGTGCGTGATTAAATGCTTAAAAAATGTCAGTTATCTGAACTTTTCTATAAATTGAGAAATTTGAATATGATATTGTTTTATTTTTTTCATCTTTGATGTTAATTTTTTTTCCTTGTGTAGAACGTTCCAAGACAACAGTCAACTGAATTTGAAAAAAAGAATATTCGGGGGATAAGATGAAAAAAATCCAAATACCGTTGTGAGGATTTAAAATTCGGGGGATAAGATGAAAAAAATCCAAATACCGTTGTTAGGATTTAAAATTGGTCTAGCTTTGCCAAACATCAATCTATTAAAATTTTAATAAGGTAAAGGGAGCAGTTTAGTAACTGAAATTGATAAATTTGCTCCAAAAATGATTGAATCGTAATTTTTGTACACAGGTCCCGATGACAATTGTGTTAAACCAGTCATTAATATTAACATTATAAAGTGAAGAGATGTTTTAAGATACTTCACAATGGAGAAACAGAACAGAGGACCCATTACTAATGTTGCAAATGGAACTCTTCGTACAGCTGAGGCAAGAAAAGTTAGTAAAGCTAAATGAATAAATAAAGAAGCACGAGGTTAGGTAAAGTGTATCATTATCATTCATATTTATTAGATATACTGTATTTATTACTAGAATGTTTCTAAAATAGAGAAATGATTAATTTATGAAATTTACCATACCCATTATTTCCCTTTAGTTTTCTCTCATGTAGGTTGTTAATAAATAAGTTAATTGAAGAATAAAAAGAACTGTTTCATATCTGAAGTTTTAATGCCAATATACACACTATATGAATAAAGGAAAAATAAACTTATACCAGCGAACCCTTCTAAGACAATTAGAGTGGGTATTCCCCTTTCACCAGAATCTGAAAGGAGGATAATCTGTACAGGACAGAGGTTAAGACCTAAGGGTAATGTTTCCCTTGGGTGATTAGTAAGAAATACAGAACTTTGACTTTGACCGCCTCTACAAAGAACTTGAAGATATGGCAACGCGTGTTTTCGCTTTTAGACACGCCCAAACCCTCACCTTAGATTGGTACTACTATAGGTGCGGGTGGTTACACTTGCCCTTTTTTTTTTTTTTTTTTTTTTCTTTTTTTTTTGTTTTTTTTTTCTTTTTTTTTTTTCTTTCGGGTGAGGTTTTACTGCTCGGTATCTACTCTCTTCGCAACGTAAGTATAAGTAGCACGCAGTGAGGAGATTGAATGCCTGTGGAGGAAAGTTTATGGAAACCGTGTTATATGGGCGTATTTTGTATGGCATGAGGACAAGCGTGGCAAGTCAATTGCTGTTGTCAATATTATTAATATTATTATATTATTTTTATTATTATTATCTGTTTATATATATGATGTATCCATTATCTATATATATATATAATATATATATATATATATATATATATATATATATATATATATATATATATAAGCAAATCCCACAGGAAAATGATAGTCAGAAATCCAAGCGCTTTCGTCTTTACTAAGACATTGTCAAGGAGCTAATGAAATACAATTGGAGAGAAAGGTCTCAGGTACACAACAAGATCAAGAATACATCTGGTTAATTGTCAAGGGTAAAATTAAAATTAAAAGATAATCCAGGATTATCGGATCACACGGTCACAAACCTAAACAGATTTGACCCTAACCGAAATTACAAAGTATCTTTACAGTCCAAAACATGTGAAAACTGAATATATTAATTTTGTTGCTTATATTTATCTACAACTTTTTTCATTATGAAAGCATCAAGTTTAAATAAACCAAGACTTAAATTTAGAACATTTCTATTATTTAACTTGATGAAACAACATTCAATGATATTCCTTTTAACTGTGTCATTACATGGGATTAAGGCTCTTGCTTGACTCCAGTTAATACGATGATCTAAATCTCATATGTACGAATAATGCATTCGATATTTGCCCAGTTCTCACAGAATATTGATGCTGTTTGAGACGTTGTGAAAGAGATTTACCGGTCTGTCCGTAATAGACTTTATCACACTTTTTGCAAGGAATTTCATATATCCAGCCTGGAAGATCTTTAGGAGAATTTTTGATTACTAAACTCTTGAGATTAATATTACTGAAAACAACATTTATGTTAAAAGGCTTTAAAATTCTAGGAATATCTAAAAACCTTTCATCATAGGGTAATTTTAGAATGTTATGCTTACTAAATTCAAGTTTGTCATTAGTTGAATAAAATGTTTTTCTAGCTCTTTTCCATGCCACATCTACAAAAGTCCTTGGGTATTTAAGTTTCAATGCAATATCATAAATAGTTTTAATTGCAGCGTCAATAAACTGTGGGCTACAGACACGTAAAGCCCTCAGGAACATCCCAGAAAAAACAGAGAATTTAACATTTTGGTGGTGATTAGAGTAGTAATGAACAAAAGAGGCAATGTTAGTTGATTTTCGAAAGACTGAAAAGGTGAAATTTCTATCATTTCTATGGACAGTTACATCAAGAAAATTCATATTACAATTTCTTTCTTCCTCTACAGTAAATTTTATAGAAGGGACTAAATTATTGAGATTATTAAGGAATTCCTGGAGATTTACGTGATATATAACTTTTTGGAGCAAAATTCTTGGTAAGAGTTTTGTCTCAAAAAATTCCATGAAAATATTGCTAAGGACAGGAGATAAGGGATTACCCATAGCCATGCAGAACTTTTGTACAAAAAATTCCCCATTAAAACAAAATTTACTATCTTTGATACATAACTTTATGAGACTAATGAGGTTTGCTACACTTAAGGGAATGTCATGACTTTCTAATTCATCCTCCAAATATTCAAGTAAGTCATCTACAGGAACTTTTGTAAATAAAGAGACAACATCAAAACTAACCATATTAAAATCAAAATTTAAGTTTAAACTATTCAGTTCGTTTATAAAATCAACATTGTTTTTAACATTCGTGTTAGAAATGTTTCCTACCAAAGGAGTAAGAATTTTTACATGCCATTTAGATAAATTATACGTAACTGAGCCCACTGAACTAATGATTGGTCTGATAGGGTTATTGATTTTATGTGTTTTCTTTATATATATATATATATATATATATATAGTATAACATAAAGGAAAAAAAATTTTACATCTATTTATGTATACACATTTATACATAAAATAGATTTTTAAAAAATTTCAACATTGAAAGCTTTATGCCTAAAGGAAAGGAGATATAGTAAGGAAACGAATGTTTTTTTAATATATCTAATGTACACACACACACACACACACACACATATATATATATATATTATAATATATATATATGTGTGTGTGTGTGTGTGCATGTCTGTATGTGTATGTGAGGATTATGTGTGTATGTAAGTATGTATATATATATATAATAAATATGAATGATGGATGAATATGAAAGTACATATCTTTTTCCAAAGTGCTCATATAAATGTAAGCCTTAGGAATTTTTCAAATTTTTACATAATTTTTTTTATGGTTAAGTGTGGTCTTTCGTAAAACGCAGGTAGTTAGGAATAATTGTACATTTGGGAAATGAAAAATGCATGAAATAATGCAATTGCAATTTTTTTTATGTTTTTAATTCTTGAATGGAATGAATTATCCAAGGTCTTCATCTCGTCTCCATTGCGAGGAGGAAGGACCGCGAATTTGTTTATATCTCGAGAGAATGTTGCCATTTTCATACATTCCTTTATTTTTATTTATTTATTTATTTATTTATTTTTGATGAAATGAATGAATTCGTGTTGATGTATCTTCGATCATTTCATAACGCTATTGGTGTCATTTGAGCGTATCCTCTATCAGCTTTTTTGTGACTGATGCGCTATTAAGTATCTGATACGTTTCGTAGGCCTCCTGCTGTCATTTGAATGTGTCCAGCATTATTCCAGCGTGTATTGTGTCATTTGAATGTATCCTTAGATATTACGCTCACTCTTGTCAGTTTGATGTATCCACATTTATTTGAAAGTTGTTTGGAAGTGGGTGACTGTGTCTCCAATGGATGGAGCATCGTCCTGCCGAGTGAAAAATATTTGGATTAAATTGACGCCACATTAGGTTTATGATGCTTAGAAGTTTTGATAATTAAAATGGCAATGTTTTCAGAATAGCTTTAGTAAAGAATTTACCTGTCGGGAAAGAAGTTGGATTTCATATCAGTACAGAACCTGGCTTTAAACAATTCCGAAACTTTTAGCAATGTTAAGGCCTTTTAAGTTAGATATAGCTGCCACATGGGGTTTCTTTGCAAAGTTCAGTAATAAAAAAAACAAAGATAGTTCCTGGAGTGTTACAAAGTGGTAGTAATAGCAGCAGCAGCAGCAGTAGTAGTAGTAGTAGTGTAGTAGTAGTAGTAGTAGTAGTAGGCCCTTGAAGTCCGTGGACTGTTACAAAGTGGTAGTAATAGCAGAAGCAGCAGCAATAGTAGAAGTAGTAGTAGTTGTAGTAGTGGTGGTAGTAGCCCCTTGAAGTTCGTGGACTGTTACAAAGTGGTAGTAATAGCAGCAGCAGCAGCAGCAGCAGTAGAGTAGTAGTAGTAGTAGTAGTAGTAGTAGTAGTAGTAGTAGTAGTGCCTTGAAGACTTCTGTAAAACTGACCGAATAAAGGAAATAGAAAAATGAGAATAGAATAAAAAGAGAGACACTGAGAGAGCCTGCAAGGCACGACAGGGGAAAACACGAGGATTTAGAATAGGGGAAACGATAAAACTCGGAAGGGGGCTGGACAAAAAGGCGAAGGAGAGAGAGAGAGAGAGAGAGAGAGAGAGAGAGAGAGAGAGAGAGAGAGAGTTCTTGAATAGATCGGAAGTTTTTTTTTTTTAACCATTCTCTTTTATTCAGAAGTAGGATGGAATTCTAAAGGAAAAAGAAAGAAAAACAAAACGAAAGCATCTTCTGCAACATTTCTTCTCTCTCTCTCTCTCTCTCTCTCTCTCTCTCTCTCTCTCTCTCTCTCTCTCTCTCTCAGTTAAAACTTAGCCGCCTTCAGAAACTGTTACCCATCAGTGGGTCAGCATTCGGTTTCTCTCTCTCTCTCTCTCTCTCTCTCTCTCTCTCTCTCTCTCTCAAAAGATATCCTTCAAGAGGCTCTAATGTTACCCATCAGTGGGTTAGCCATTCGGGTCTGCGTGCAAGTATGTCCTCCTCACACCTTCGCTGTACTGAAACCCGTTATGTTTTCGTGTGAAAGTTGTGGTGTTCTTGAGACGCTGAAACTCAATGCAAGAAGAGTCATTGCTATCACGTATTTCTCGTTGTAAAGTGTGCCTTGTGTCCTTGTTAATAATACAGAAAAATAAAAGAGAAAGAAACGGGTAGGTCGATTCTTGCTGACACTTTTTTTTTTCTTTCTTTCAAAGGCAAACCAGAGGTGTTGCCAAATGCCTCTTTGTAATTAGGTACAAGAGAACTCGCACAATGCTTTAATTCTTGTGGGGTTGATTTAAAAGTCCATTTATCTCAACACCGGCGTCGCAACAAGAATGGTCTGAAATGCATGTAAATGCTACATTATTTGTAAGGAAATCTAAAGTCTTTCGTTGATTCGCAATCTCACTGCGAAGGTGGTCGTAGTTGTTTTTTTTTTTTTTTTTTTTTTTTTTTTAAAGCTGACCTTGTAAAGGGAAGAGTTTTCGTGTTTAGGATTTAGTTTTGTTTAGGTAGAATGGAGAAAGCTAGTGGTAAGTGGAATTCTTTACTCTAGGCTCCAGGGATACAAGGAAGAAGAGAGAAAGAATATGAGGGGAGAGTCCTGACAATAAAACATCCTGTATTGATCTTCAGATTTGGGCCTTATAGTCGACACAATTATTGAAATACTTTTTAATGATGCATTTTATTCGCTCCAGGAGATCACTTGCTACAGGATTGGTTATACCTTTAGAACACATTCATAAGATTAATCTGTTTTCATAGTCCTATTGCTCTTTTTTTTTTCACGCTGTCCTGTTGTTGCCTGCGTTCTTCTAGCTTGGGCTATATAAGGGTAATGGCCTGTCCTGTGGGTCTCATTGGATAAAGGCTACCTTGCCGCCTAAGTCCCGTTCATTTTCAAGCTTCGTTAATGTTTCCTATATCACTAAGCTGCCCATTTTCATTTTCAAGAGGCGTTTCTGGGTTCACTTTCAATGCACTGAGCTCGTTGACCCTAAACGAGTTTTTTTTTTCTTTTTCTTTTTTTTTTAAAGAAGGCCTCTCCGAACATGACAAACTGCAAGTAGTTATGGGTCACGTAAATCCGAAACAGTAGTTGGGTACATTTCGTTCATTCAGAATTAAGTGAGAGCTGGTTTGATAGGGCCGTGGACGTTTTTTGCATGCACGTTAAATCGTATAGGTATATATATATATATATATATATATATATATATATATATATATACGTATATATATATATATATATATATATATATATATATATATATATATATGCATTTACATTCACTTGTATTCCACATAGGAAAATGAAAAGAGTTTGTTCTCAGAAAATACCCAACAGTTTCGTGCTCCAATGGACGTCTCCTTAATAAACGCTCCAAAAATAGGTCCATTGGAGGACGAAACTGTCGGTCATTTTCTAAGAAACTTCATTTTCCTACGTGGAATACAATTGAATTTACATACCTTTGTGCCTAAGAAGATTACCTGTCCTATATACATTTAGATGTGTATATATATTATATATAAAGATGAACATAGAGAGAGAGAGAGAGAGAGAGGAGAGGAGAGAGAGAGAGAGAGAGAGAGAGAGAGAGCGCTAGCTCATACACGCCACGTCTCCCGAGAGCGTGAAAACAAGGCAGAGAAGAAAATAGAAAATGAAATCTTAATTTGGATCCATCCTTCTTCAGCAGACGTCCGCTGCCAATCCAGTCCCCGCCAAGTCTTTTACTTGGAGCCCCCGAGAGGTCTTTTGTCTCGGGCCGCGGAAAGAATCTTTCTCAGTAAGGTTTTAATGTCTTTCAGTCAGTCTCTACGTCTTTCATTCAGATTTGTACTTTACCGGCAAGATGTACATACATCTCTCATTCAAGATCTGGTACATCTGTCTGTCAAGTACTGTCTATATATGTTTTACACACACACACGCACATATATATATATATATATATATATATATATATATATATATATATATATATATATCTATATATACATATATACATATACTTTTATATTATTATATATATACTATAATATATATATATTAAAAAAAAACTATATGATATATTATATATATATATATTCTCTCTACTCTCTCTCTCGCCCAGTAAGGTCAAAATCTGCACCTTTCAGTCAAGTTTGTCATCTTTCTGTCAACCTCCCGCTTTTAGTTCAGCCTGTTCTTTCCAAGTTGGGTTTCATATTTCAGTAATTTATTTTTTTATTTCATATTTATTTATTTATTTATTTCTCTGTAAAAGAAATCTATCAAGATGGCTATTTGTCTGTCCGTGTGCACTTTTTCTGTCCGCCTACAGATCTTGAAAACTACTGAGGCTAGAGGGCTGTCAATTTATATGTTGATCATCCACCCTCCAGTCATCAACCATACCAAATTACAGCCCTCTAGCCTCAGTAGTAGTCATTTTATTGAAACTTATAGTATGCTATGGTCATGCGTCTGGCAACCCAGACACAGGCTACCATGGCCGGCTGAGAGTGTCATACAGCATTATACGCTGTGCAGAAAACTCGATTTCTTCGGCGCATTTTTTACTTGTTTGATCTTCCAGCCAAGCTCTGTATCTCTCTCAGTTTAAGCCCTTCGGTATTTCTTCCAATCAAGTTCTATATATATGTATATATATATATATATATATATATATATATATATATATATATATATATATATATATCCCTTCGGTATAAACCAGGGCGTTTGTGTGTCCGTCGATAGCAGTTCCACGATGCTGTCTGACTATAGTCAATAACGCTGCTGTTATTTGTATTCCCGTTTGTGCCGAAAAAGTGTGGGTCGGATTGACTTCCTCTTCTGTGTTTGCTTTACATGTTTGTATCAATATGTGTGTGTGTTTGTGTGGTGAATTTAGGTTTGTATATATTTCGTTTGTTTGTAGTTCCTTATCTCTTTCTATCTGTCTCTTCAGTCAAGCGCGGTATAGGTATGCATTTAAGAAGGGCAAGACTATGCAGTTGTTAATAAGGGCAAGACTATGCAGTTGTTACTAAGGGTAAGACTATGCAGTTGTTACTAAGGGCAAGACTATGCAGTTGTTACTAAGGGCAAGACTATGCAGTTGTTAATGAGGGCAAGACTATGCAGTTGTTAAAGAAGGGCAAGACTATGCAGTTGTTAAGAAGGGCAAGACTATGCAATCAGTTTTTAGTATTGTCTCTTCAGTCATGCGCGGATAGGTATGCATTTAAGAATGGCAAGACTATGCAGTGGTTAAGAAGGGCAAGACTATGCAATCAGTTTTTTAGCAATTAATTAACACAATTATGCAAATTCGTTTAATTTTTTAAGGGTAAGACAGTTGACCTAGAAGTCAATTTTAAATGATTAAATCTCCTGTTTAAGTATAATCAGTTCCTAGCAGTTAATTGAAAATTTTTTTTAAATCAGGATAAATTTTTAATGATGGAAAACTTGTCACCAGATCGTGATAAAATCTGCAATATATTAAGGGAGATTTTTTTTATATAAACTATATATATAGAACCAGTGAATGAATCTTGTTCTGATTTTCCAGTAAGTGATATAACATTTTCAATAACGCAAAGCAAAGCTTTGGGTTATTGAAAATGGGTTTAAAATGAAAGATACTGAGTATATCACGAAAAACTTGGATTCAAGTTAGCCCAAGACAGGCAAGCTAATATTGCAGAAATTTCACCTTGAACTTTATTATTATTATTATTATTATTATTATTATTATTATTATTATTATTATTATTATTATTATTATTATTATATATTATATATATATATATATATATATATATATATATATATATATATATATGTCATAATTTTTGTATAGTCTTGTAGGCTTATGTTATTTACGCTTTATGTTGTATTTTTCTTGATATCGTATTTTCCTTTGTAGGCCATGTACTTCCGAGAACAGAAGAGATTACTGTCCGCTTATTTAGGTTGTATTATGTCTATTTGTGGACAAATTTGTACCAATAATTGTATATTTTTTGTCAATAAAATAACTAACTATATTTTAACATTTTAGTTTTTTTATAACTGGAAAACGGCATCTGATCAGTACATACTAATTCATTCCCATTAGATCATTTCAATCCAAATATCTGAGAAATTGTGGCGAGACAAATTTTAGAGGATATTTCAGAAAAAATGACCTATGGGAGAGATCACTCGAAGAACTTTCGAGACCATTTATGACGTCATCCTCCTCGGGATAATCTTGTCGATGCCGTATTGACGGGAGCCTGATCTGTCTTCTTTCCTTACACCGGAAATCCGCGAGTCGGAGGCGGCGCCCTTTGTTCCCAATATCCTGTTCGTGATTTCCCTCGACACTCTTGGCGGGCAAGAAAATACGGTCTGAGGAATTCGACGCTCTCTCTCTCTCTCTCTCTCTCTCTCTCTCTCTCGTCAGATGGTCCATGTTACCTTGTCTCTCCGTATGTACGGTATTCCGTTGCCCGTTGGAATAAAAAAATAAATAAAAATAAGTTTTTCTAATTGACCCATTCCGCAACTCCCCGCAGAAGCTCTCTCTCTCTCTCTCTCTCTCTCTCTCTCTCTCTCACGTCAGATGTTTCACCTTACCTGTCTCCGCATCATACGGTATTCCATTGCCCGTTGGAAAAAAAAAAAAAAAAACTGTGCTTCTAATTGATTCTCTTGAAGAGGAGAATTTTCTTAGACCAGACAGGTGTCTGTCAAAATCTGTTCCAACAGAGCGGATCCCGTCTTTAAAAGTATTCGGGATTTACTCTGTATACACGGATAGGATTCCTTTGAGATGTAAAGGCACCTGTGTATATATGTATGTGTGTATGTGTCTTTATATATAATATGTATATTTTCCACATATTAAAAGGAGCTGGTGCAGGAAAACGAGCTCCTTTTGATATGTGGAAGAAATCATTCCTGTTGTTCGGTTGTATATATATATATATATATATATATATATATATATATTATATAATATATAATAATTATAATGTATATATATGTATATATAAATATTTATATATATATATATATAATATATATATATACACACACACATACATACATACATAAGAGAGAGAGAGAGAGAGAGAGAGAGAGATGATGGGGGGGCAGGCGCCTTTTGCAACTTGGGCACCTCTAATCCAGATGGAAAAAGGCGTCCTTCTGCTCGGAAGTAATCCGGGAGCGACGCGAATCCTCGTTAATACCACCGTCATGCGATTTCATATTGCCGCTGATGGAATCGAAGACGCCTCGCGTCGGAGCTAATTAATCCATATTAGCATAAATCGTGTCAATATTCGTGAAATCCATTAGAGGTAACGCCGAATTGCGGGGGGGGGGGGATATTACTACCCTCCCCCACCCCCTCCATTGGCTGTATTCCTCTTCCATAGTCCCTCCCTCCAGCATACCCCTCTACCCCTAAATTCTCCCTTAGTTTCATACCCCACCCTTCTCCTCTCTGCCAGATCCATCCCTTCCGTGCCCCCAGAATTCCCCCTCCCCCGCCCCCCCCCCCAGATTCTCTCTTACCCTCCCTGTCCCCCTCCCAGCAGATCCCTCACAATCCCTGAATTCTCCCCTGCTCTCTCCATACCCTTCCC
>NC_087207.1:56785833-56789708 GCF_015104395.2 Macrobrachium nipponense
AGAGAGAGAGAGAGAGAGAGAGAGATTTGGGACTATTAGTGGAATGTTTGGCATAGCTTGACCTCACCTTATGTTAGAGAGAGGAGAGAGACGAGGCGAGAGAGAGAGATGAAGGGGGGGGGGGGATTTGGGACTATTAGTGGGCATGGGGTTATGGCATAGCTTGAACTCACATTATGTAGAGAGAGAGCGAGCAGAGAGAGGATGAGATGAAGAGGAGAGAGGAGAGGAGAGAGGGGGGGGGGGGTAGGGGGAGGGTTAGCTCGTTTTACACAACGATCCTATTTTTCTTTGCTTTTCATTTTTCTATTTGTTATATATGCGCAAATATTCTTATGAACTTACATTCCATAATTTGAATAAAGTTGTTTTATGCCAGCACAGGCCGTTGCCCTATGTCAATTCATAAGTATGGTAAGGTGTGAAGGGGCTTAGGTGGCTTGGTGCGGACCTCCGGACTCTGTGCAGCAACAGAGACGAAACCCACAACAGAATAACTAGATTTCAGAATGAATAAATTGATTGACAGAAGAAAACGGAGAATAAAGTAACTTTGAAAACCTATGAAATAAAAAAAAAAAAAAAAATGGATGTTATACTTGCAGAATGCATATCGTCAAAGATAAAAAGTTATTGTCTCTTGTTAACATGGGAGTTGTATATGTTTTTTCCTTGTTCCAGCAATACTTGTGGTTTTGGTGTCTGTTTTTTGTTTAATATTATAGACTGTTGGCAGGAGGCCAGCGTACTCTTGTGGAAATAAAATAGGTTTTACGTTCGCTCCTACAAAATCGAATTTTGTCTATTCAACATTCAGTTTATATAGAGGTACGTTAGTAGTATATTAAGTGATGCCGCAACATTAAAAAAAAACAAGGCTAACCACTCTCTCAGTTTAAAAACTCAATAAAATATGATTTATTTTTTATTTAATTGTTCAGTTCAGTTAGCAACAGTCTCATTTGTGTCACATAAAAATCAAAGTCAAAGTTTATTTAACACGAAGGCGTCTTGCTTGATAACGCATGGAATCGATTGAAGTCAGAAGAGAGAGAGAGAGAGAGAGAGAGAGAGAGAGAGAGAGAGAGAGAGAGAGAGAGAGAGAGAGAGTGATTTATGCCATTTCTTGTCGCATCTCATCTTTACTGTCGTCGGGAATAGAAAATCAAGAGGCTCCAGTTTAATGGGTTTTTAAAATGCCAGAAACTTCGGCCATATCTTCATTCATACGTCGAGTACCGTGTGTGTAATTAATACTGCCATTTCGACTGTATTCGGACTTGTGGTATTGCATTGAATGTACCTTCATACACACGAATACACACACACGCACGTACCAGACATGGGCATGATTATAAGAAATTATTATGATTTGATTTTGATTATGGCCTGGAATGTTTTTTTATTGTGATTTAATTATGATTTCTTGTTTTTAATTTTTCTGATTATACTTTTATTATGATTACTTTAATTTTGGTAATTTTTTATTATGATGAAACTATGATTGTAATAAATTTTTTTCTGTGATTATTTATAAAATGATAATGATTAGCATTGATTAAGTCCAGTGGTATGTAGGTAGCAAAGTACATCTATGATGAGGTGTACTGTTCCATATTTGAACACAGGATATAACCATTTAAATAACTTACTAACTAATGGTGTTAAAATGATCGTGTGTAAGAGGTTTTATTGGTTTTTTGTCATACACTCTCTCTCTCTCTCTCTCTCTCTCTCTCTCTCTCTGGCCTTTGATACCACCCGTGCATACATTCATGACCCTATGAAAGATTCAAGTCTTTAATTTTTACTCGTTTTCAAAAACCGTCCATTTTCACTCTTTCCAGATGATGGCACGGGAAATATAAACACAAACCC
This sequence comes from Macrobrachium nipponense, assembly GCF_015104395.2. Lineage (NCBI taxonomy): Eukaryota > Metazoa > Arthropoda > Malacostraca > Decapoda > Palaemonidae > Macrobrachium > Macrobrachium nipponense. Next base: position 56,787,712 of record NC_087207.1, read on the forward strand.
AAGTTAATCGTAAAATGGGAAAAAAAAAAGGGAAATTATTACAAATGATGTATTTTTATCGAGAGGACTTTTTTCCCCCGTGGAATAAAGGAAAAAAACGGAAGCCAGATGTTATTTTTTTTATGTGGTATAATTGCCTCGAAATGAAAGTAAAAAGTCGCGAAAGAGTTGCGTTATTCGAAATGAAAGTAAAAAGTCGCGAAAGGGTTGCGTTATTCGAAATGAAAGTAAAAAGGCGCGAAAAGATTGCGTTATTTGTCAGGTTGCAATAATAGAATATATATATAATATATAATTTATATATATATATATATATTATATATATAAAAACTAGGGTATATATAAACAAAAAAACTGGCTCGTTCGTGTTATTAAGTGGGACATTAGTTGATATTGCGTCGATTCAAAATGGCTTGGTTTTTTGTTTGTTTGTTTGTTTGTTAATGAAAGCTGGTGGGATATGTCTATAAATATGTGTAGTACACACATCTATATATTATGTATATATATATATATATGTGTGTGTGTGTGTGTGTGTGTGGTGGGTGGGTGTGGGTGTGTGGGTGTGTGTGGATGTGCGTGTGTGTGTGTTTTCAGCAACCCAGTGCCCATTGATCATGGTACGTATTCCAAAGTTGAGAAGAACAGTGTGAAGAAAAAGTACAGGACGTTACAGGTACATGTAAACGAGTAGATACGTAGATACAGGCGCATGAATAACAGAAGTGCATTCAGTCTCAAACATCCTTTCATAAACAAGCAAGGAATATACGTTTGTTTCTTGTTGTCTTCCGCCGACCCGTCAGACAAGCACAACAGGTAAGAGATGTCATTTGAAACTGGGCTCTATTGAGTAACTCATCGCTGCTGACCACAGACCGCGCTCAGTCACCCACAGACTTAACCCCCTCCCCCTCTCCCCTTCCCCACTTCCCTACTACCCTTACTCCGAATCCCCACCCACTTGACAGTCTGGATCTGGATAGTCCCCCTTCTCCCCCTGTCTACGGCCTATCGACAGTTTATCCCTGCCCAAACTTGGGTGGTCGTTCACCCCTCTTCTCTGGCCCGAGCCAAGATCTGATGTGTGTAGCGCTTCAGTGGCGTGGTCGGTATGGTGTTGGCGTACCACCTCGGTGGCTGCTAGTTCGATTCTCGGACATTCCAATGAGGTGTGCGAGATGTGTATTTCTGGTGATAGAAGTTCACTCTCGAGGTGGTGTGGAAGTCTTGTAAAGTCGTTGGTCCCGTTGCTGAATAACCACTGGTGCCATGCAACGTCAAAACACCATACAAACAAAGAAGATCTGATGTGTGATGGTCCTTTTATCCATAGCTTACATATCCCTCTGTTTGCTTGTTAGTCTGCTATCCTATACTTCGTATAGCTTATCCCTTTGATCCATCTATACATCGTGTATCCCAGTTGCTAAAGTCTTTAACCCTCTGTCCACAGCTTATTCATGATATATTGGTAGTCTCTTCTGTTGTTCACTATGTTCGATTAGTGCCTCTCTTATTTCCACAGCATAGCTGTGATGACTGAAAGACTTTTCCGCCTCTCTATCCTCAGCCTGTCTCAGACTTTCTCTTTCTGTGTCCTCAACCTATCAGTCTTTCCCTCCTCTTTATCCTTAACCTGTTTCAGACTTTCTCTTTCCCTGTCCTCAACCTCTTTATCCGCAGCCTGTCTCAGTATTATCTATTTTTATCCGCAAACTATCTCAGTTTTTCTCCCTATATCCTCTACCCATCTCAGTCTTCCATCCTCTCAGTCTTCAACTTATCATTTTTTTTCCTCTTTATCCATAGCCTATCTTAGTATTTTTGTGTCTTTATACTCAGATTCTCTCAGACTACCTTTCTCAGTCGCTATCTTCAATTTATCTGAGTATTTTCCCGTCTCTATTCTCAAACTACCTCGGACTATATCCTTCTCTATCCTCTTTCTATCTCTGTAGGATACCTTTTTCACTGCAACTGGTCATTAAACACAG
>NC_087207.1:56790208-56795208 GCF_015104395.2 Macrobrachium nipponense
TCCGGTGTCCGGCCCTTATCCTTTGTCCGTGTGTGTGCTTTGTGTGCGTGTATCGTGTGTGCGATGTCGGCCTCGGAGCCTCAACGTCGTTGCCCGGTCCTGAAGGACGGGCTTGTGGAGCTTTTCTCTCGCCCCCTCTGATTGATCCTCATTCTTTGTGTAATTCGTGTAGGGGGGGCGCTTGCTCTAAAGACAACACGTGCTTGGAGTGCATTTCTTGGCCATCGTATCAGTGGGATTTGGCTTCCACTAAGAAGAAGAAAAAGAAGTCTAAATCTTCTTCGGCGAAGATTTCGCGGGGATCGAGGAGTGAGAGCAGCAGCAGAGACGGCGGCGCCCCTTCTCCTTCGGTATCGTCGGAGAGGAAGTCTCCCGCCTTGCTACAGGTTCTTTCTCCTGCCCCCTCCCAGCGAGGGGGCCTAGGCCTAGGTGAGTCCGTTGCCGGGTCTCCCCCCAGGGGGGGTCCCGATGAGTCGTTTCCCCAACAGGTGGTACCGGAGGCTTCCGCGGTGCTGAGGGACTGCTGTCGCGGTTGCAGCTCCCAGGGCTCCCGTCCTGGTCCTCTCTCTTGGCATCGGTGCAGGGGGGGGACCCGTCCCTCCCCTCTGCGGAGCTTCCCGCTTCGGCTTCTCCCCGCTTCGTCTACGGCTCTCCCCGCTTCGTCTACGGCTCTCCCCGCTACAGCTCGCCTCGCTGCGGCCCCTCCCGCTCTCGAGCGGAGCTCGCCGCTCGCGGCCGGACCCGGGACCGGTTTACCCGGTCACGGATCCACCCAACCACCCGGCTCCAACCCTTTTCCCTTCTGCCGTTGGGGATGTCTTTCCCCCCTCGTACTCCGGGGAGATCCCCAGTGAAGGACGATGCATTCCCGTCCTGGGGTGCTTCCCGTCTAGGGGACAGGAGGAGCCGGGAATGGCCTTGAGGGCGGCCTTCAGGGGCGCGGTCCCCGATGTGATAGAGGTGTCCCCGACGCGGCCGAAACGCTCCTCGCGTTCCCCCCGCGATGGGAGTCGCCGGAGGAGAAGCAAGAGACGTCGGGATTCGTCAGGGGAGAGGAGTTCTTCAAGTTACTACTCAAGGAGAGATCCTCCCGTAGGAAGGAGACGCTCCTCCAAGAAGAGGCGCCGTCATGGGAGAAGCGCAGGAGACGTAGTACTCCTCGTCCTCGAGCGGCTCTGCCCGCTCTCATCATCGTAGCCGGGATCGTAGAGGGAGTGACAGGCGTCGGGACAGAATCTCCCCCCAGGGGCGGAGGCGTTCTCCTTCCCCGAGGGTGGCCCCCACCCATTGGCCCCCAGGAAGGTCTCTCATGGGGGGTTCCCAGCCGTCTCCCTCCCTACTCGTCCCTCGTCCCGCCCGGTGGATCCTGCCTCGGTCTCGTCAGCCATAGGGTTGGCCTCCATGGACCGAGCGGGGCTCCCTTCTTCCGTGTTCCCACACGATTGTCGCCTTCGCGGATGGAGCCTAGAGCCGATACCTCCTTAGGGGGTGCAGAGCCCCTCCACCGCTCAGGTATGAGTACCTCCTCGGGATGGGCCAGGCGTTCGGGGCATCCCCCCTCGCAGGAGACCGGTGTGCAACTGGTTAGGAGCCCCTCTCCGGGGAGCTTTCTCCAGCTTCCCTCCAGCTAGGGTCTGGGGCCTCTCCTGCCGTCGCGGGACGCCGAGGAAGAGACCCTTATCCAGGAGGGTACTCCAGAATGCCCTGGAGGAATTGGGTCCAGTGGATGAAGGTTCTGCTTTCAGGAGAGTCCTCTCTCTGATTAGGTCCATGCCAACGGCTAGAGGAGCCAGCCCCGACGGTAGAGGACAACAGATCCATGGCGGTGGACTTTCTGTTCAGGGATCCAGAGGAACCCAAGCCCTCTCTCAGCCTCCCTAGGTCCACCAATACGGAGAAGGCCCTGACGGTGGTGGAAAAACTCATTGCAGGCTCCAGTAACTCCTTGCGTTGGCACTCCTCGGCTAGACTACTCCCAGCGTCTAAGCCGAGTCAGAGGAGGCTATATGGCCCGGGAGGTGCCCCTCTCCTCCCCAAATCCGTGGAAGGTAACTTGGCAGCCCTAGCGCCCGGACTCTCGGAAGAGAGGCTCACGTCGGGACTAGTCTCCTCTCTCCACCAGGAGGCTATGGCTATGGAAGTCACAGCGTGGACCTCGATTCATGTGGCTTCTTGGTTAGATCTGTGGTCCGGGGCGGTAGCCAGGTTCCCCACCCTCCACGACTTGAGGGACGAGGCCTCTCTTGCCCAATTCAAAGAACTAATTTTTGTCGGGGGTAAGTCCTTGGGCTTCCTCACGACCCAACTGGTCTCGTCCTGGGCGAACTGGATCTTGAGGAGGAGGGACTCTGTGCTGGCCAAACTCCCTAGGAGCATTCCTGAGAGGGAACTAAGGACCCTTCGAAACGCCCCAGTGGAAGGAGCTGCTCTCTTTCCGGAGAAGCTAGTGGAGGAGTCTGTGGAACGGGGGAGGAAGGCCAGCCAAGGCCCAATCGTTTATAGGGCCCCTCCCCTACGTCAGTCGGTGCCGAACCGAAAAAGACCTAGTGAGCGGCCGAAACCTCAGAATAGGACCCTCTCGGCTCCCCCCACGGAATCACCTCTGCGGAACTGGAGAGACCAGGGAAACTCAGCCCTCCCCCAGGACCCTCCCTCCTTCCCAGGCACCCTTCAGGCCCAGACACCCTACTTCTTCCAGGAGGGGTCGTAACAACCGCTTCCCTAGGAGGAAGTAGGAGTCGAGGCCCTCTACCGAGTCTTTCGCCACGGTGGGGGTTGCCTCTCGAGCTGTTGGCAGAACTGGGAGGATCTCGGAGCCGAGCCCTGGACAGTCCAGGTCCTCAGGGACGGTTACCGAATCCCCTTCCTAGACCAGAAGCCTCCCTTGACAGGGGAGCCGGCCAATCTGGCCTCTCAGCCCCGGAACCCTGTGCACAGGGAGGCCCTAAGGCTAGAAGTTCGGGCACTGCTGGAGAAGGGAGCCCTCCAGCAGGTGGTGGATCGCTCCCCCGGGTTCTTCAGTCGACTTTTCCTGGTGGAGAAGTCGTCAGGGGGGTGGCGACCGGTCATAGAGTTTCCTTTTCCGTCCTCAACTCATCATCCTCAAAGACGCCCTTCAAGATGGAAACACCACGCTCGGTGCTGGCTTCCGTGAGGCAAGGGGATTTCATGATGTCCCTGGATCTCAAAGACGCCTACTTCCAGATCCGGTACACCCGTCCTCCAGGAAATACCTTCGCATAAGTTGGGAGGACCGGACCTTCCAGTTCAAGTCACTCTGCTTCGGGACTGGCAACGGCCCCGCAAGTGTTCACGAGGGTGTTCTCCCTGGTGTCGTCTTGGGCCCACAAGAGGGTATACGCCTTCTCAGGTACCTAGACGAACTGGCTACTCCTTTCCTCCTCAAAGGAGCGCTTGATAGAACAGAGAGACGCCCTCCTGGCATTCTGCAAAACCCTGGGAATCATGGTGAACTGGGAGAAGTCCTTCTAGCTCCTCCACCAGGATGGTGTACCTGGGGATGGAATTGGATACGGAAGTGGGCGAGCTTCCCTCGGGGGACAGGCTGGCAAACCTCCGAAAAATTGCCTGCAACTTCCTAAGCCACCCCCCGAGACCGGCAAAGGAGTGGCAAAGGCTTTTAGGCCACCTGGTCTCCCTGGAAAAACTAGTCCCCCAGGGAAGGCTGAGATTAAGGCCACTACAATGGGACCTGAAAGTAGGGTGGTCCCAGAAGGAGGAAACACCTCAAAAGCCGGTTCCATCTCACTGGCAGCAAGGAAGGCCCTCGGTTGGTGGCTGAATCCTGCAAACTCTCGTCGGGGTGTGCCCCTCGGGTCAGTGCCCCCGGAGATGCTCCTGTTTACGGACGCGTCGAAGGTAGGCTGGGGGGCCCACCTGAATTCCCTCTCAGTGCGGGGGATATGGTCGCAAGAGCAGAGCACCTTCCACATAAACAAACTGGAGCTCTTGGCAGTAAAGCATGCCCTGGAAGCATTCAAGGAAGCAGTGGGAGGACACTCGGTGTGTCTGATGTGCGACAATGCCACAGTGGTCGCCTACGTCAAGAAGCAAGGAGGCCTGAGATCAAGGGATCTCTGCGGATTGACGGAGGAGATCTTGAGCCAAACCGAAGCCCTTGGGACCTCCTTGACGGCAAGATTCATTCCCGGCAAGAAAAACGTAGTCGCCGACGGCCTCAGCAGATGGGGTCAGGTGGTGGGATCGAATGGTCCCTACACCCCGAAAGTAGCGAGGGAACTAATAGGGAAGTGGGGCTCCCCATCCCTGGACCTGTTTGCTACGAGGCTAAACACCAAACTGCCGGTGTACGGCTCCCCGGTGCCGGACCCAGCCGCGTTTTGGGGGGATGCGTTCCAGCACCCGTGGGACGGCCTGGACATGTACGCTTTCCCTCCCTTTGCAGTCCTCAGGCAGGTCCTCAACCATCTAAGAAAGGCGAAAGGGGCGGCCCTGACGTTGGTGGCGCCTTTGGTGGCCGGACAGGGAGTGGTCCCGGACCTTCTAGAGTTGGCCTCTCATCCTCCTTGGGAGCTGCCCCCCAGGCCAGACCTGTTAAGACAGCCCCACTTCGAGAAGGTTCCACAGGAACATTCCAGCCCTCTCCCTTCACGGCTGGAGACTATCGAGCGGCTGTTAAATAGGAGAGGGTTTCTGGAGGGTGGCTTCTCACATGTCCAGTTACTTGAGGGAATCCTCCGCTAACATCTACCAGGCAAAGTGGAAGGTTTTTGGGGCCTGGTGTAGAAAGCGTAACCTGGAACCTCTCCGAGCGAAGATCCCAGACATCGCGGAATTCTTGACCTACCTGAGGTTGGACAAGGGCCTGTCAATTCCAGCAGTCAAAGGAGCCAGGTCCGCATTGAGCCAGGTCTTCTCCCTGAAAGGGCTGGATCTGGGGAACTCGAAGCCTCTGTCCTTGCTCATAAGGAGCTTTGAGCAGAAGTGCCCTCCCAGCGCTGGCTTGGTTCCCCGCTGGG
>NC_087207.1:56800208-56805505 GCF_015104395.2 Macrobrachium nipponense
CTGTCGGTATTTATTATTCGTAATTTGAATTGTCTGTGGGTATTTATAAATCGTACGTTGAATTGCCTGTGGGTATTTATTATTCGTGATTTGAATGGTCTGTGGGTATTTATAAATCGTACGTTGAATTGTCTGTGGGTATTTATTATTCGTAATTTGAATTGTCTGTGGGTATTTATAAATCGTACGTTGAATTGCCTGTGGGTATTTATTATTCGTGATTTGAATGGTCTGTGGGTATTTATAAATCGTACGTTGAATTGTCTGTGGGTATTTATTATTCGTGATTTGAATGGTCTGTGGGTATTTATAAATCGCAATTTGAATTGTCAGTGGGTATTTATAAATCGTACTTTGAATTGTCAGTGGGTATTTATTATTCGTGATTTGAATGGTCTGTGGGTATTTATAAATCGCAATTTGAATTGTCAGTGGGTATTTATTATTCGTGATTTGAATGGTCTGTGGGTATTTATAAATCGTACTTTGAATTGTCAGTGGGTATTTATTATTCGTGATTTGAATGGTCTGTGGGTATTTATAAATCGTACGTTGAATTGTCTGTGGGTATTTATTATTCGTGATTTGAATGGTCTGTGGGTATTTATAAATCGCAATTTGAATTGTCAGTGGGTATTTATAAATCGTACTTTGAATTGTCAGTGGGTATTTATAAATCGTGCTTTGAATTGTCAGTGGGTATTTATAAATCGTACTTTGAATTGTCAGTGGGTATTTATAAATCGTACTTTGAATGGTCAGTGGGTATTTATTAATTGTAATTTGAATTGTCAGTGGGTATTTATTATTCGTGATTTGAATGGTCTGTGGGTATTTATAAATCGCAATTTGAATTGTCAGTGGGTATTTATAAATCGCAGTTTGAATTGTCAGTAGGTATTTATAAATCGTACCTTGAATTGTCAGTGGGTATTTATTATTCGTGATTTGAATGGTCTGTGGTGGTATTATAAATCGCGTAATTTGAATTGTCAGTGGTATTTATTCATTGTAATTTCAGTGGTCAGATGGTATTTATTAATTTTATTTGTAATTTATGAATGGTCTGTGCGTATTTATTAATTGTTATTTGAATTGTTAGTGGGTATTAATTATTCATAATTTGAATGGTCTCTGGGTATTTATTAATTGTAATTTGAATTATCAGTGGGTATTAATTATTCGTAATTTGAATGGTCTGTGGGTATTTATTAATCGTAATTTGCATTGTCAGTGGGTATTCATTAATTATCTTGAATGGCCAGTGTGTTTTTGTAAGCCATTTTTTTTTCAGTGATTCGCTGAAGGGGGCAGTGGGCAGTGAGAGCTCCGGTAGCATTCTGGGGACGACTTTTGGACTCGAGAGATAATTTCTCAAGGTGGCCTTTTTTTTTTTATTCTTTTTTTTCCCAGGTGGTCTGAAGCAGAGATTTTGGTTATATTTTACGTCACAAAAGTTGTGGCATCGGCGTTAAAGCGGAGTGTAAATATTCATTTTGTAAAGATAGTTTTTATATATATTTTTTATGATTATTATTACAAGGCTGTATTGTTATTGTTATTATTATTATTATTATTATTCGATTGGGTGGTATTTATAGTGTGGGGTTCCGGGTTGCATCCTGCCTCCTTAGGAGTCCATCACTTTTCTTACTATGTGTGCCGTTTCTAGGATCACACTCTTCTGCATGAGTCCTGGAGCTACTCCAGCGTCTAGTTTTTCTAGATTCCTTTTCAGGGATCTTGGGATCGTGCCTAGTGCTCCTATGATTATGGGTCGATTTTCCACTGGCATATCCCATATCCTTCTTATTTCTTTTTTCAGATCTTGATACTTATCCATTTTTTCCCTCTCTTTCTCTTCAACTCTGGTGTCCCATGGTATTGCGTGATACTTTCAATGCGTTACCTGTGATTATTATTATTATTATTATTATTATTATTATTATTATTATTATTAGTAGTAGTAGTAGTAGTAGTAGTATAGTAGCAGCAGCGTATTTTGTTTAGGTGTCTTATAAATCGTCAAAGGAGGCTGGAGAGTCCCAATTATGTTAGGAATATCCTTTCAGGGGGGAGTGGTCTTTCTCAAGGGTAAAAGTGAGATTGGAGAGGAGTCCTTCATAGTGAGAGGATGGCCATTTTCTTTCTTTCCTTTAAAAAAAAATTTTTTTTTTTAGGGGACGCGGTCTTTCACGAGGTTAAATGACGATTGAAGGGTATTTTCCACTTCGTGAAGAAGTCTTTCATGGGGGCGTGGTCTTTTTAAGGACTACAACTGAAGGACGTACAGAAAGGGGACTCTGCATTTTGCAAGTTTCCAGCGTTTGGTTAAAGTGATCTTTGTAAGGCGTTAAAAGGGAATCAAAAGTTAGTTTTTATTTTGAGAGGATGACTTCTTAGAGGCAGAAAACATTTGAAGGGACAAGTGGGAAGAGAGAGAGAGAGAGAGAGAGAGAGAGAGAGAGAGAGAGAGAGAGAGAGGATTCTGTATCGTATTAGTTTTAACGTTGGCGAAAGGGGTGATTGGAGGGCCTCTCCATTTTGTGAGGATGACCTCATAAGAGGTAGTGAATATTGTAAGGGGTAAAATGAGAGAGAGAGAGAGAGAGAGAGAGAGAGAGAGAGAGAGAGAGAGAGGATTTAGTATTGTGTTAGTTTGACATGTTGGCGAAAGTAATCTCTGCAAGATGCCAGGGCGCAATTGGAGTTACGAGGAGTTACAAGGATTAGGATGTCTCAAAGACTTGTTAGTCCATCCGAGGAGACATTGGAGGAAGTCTCCATTTTGTGAGGACGACCTCTGAAGAGGTAGTGAATATTGTAAGGGGAGTAAATGAGAGAGAGAGAGAGAGAGAGAGAGGGGGGGGTGTTGCCTGGTAGGGGGGATAGGGGAAGGAAGCCCTCATTATATCCCTGATATCAGAGCGGAAAGCCTTAGAATAGGTTTTGTCGGCTAGGGTGGTTCTTCTTTTAAAACTTTTGTGCCTCCTTCGAGTCTTTTTCCTCTCGAGATGATGGGGGTGGGGGGGGGGGGGGGGCGGACGGGCGGGCGGAACGGAAGGGTTAGGAAGGAAAATTAAAAGAGAAAAAGCAAAGGGAAGCAGTTGTTGTCCTCCCGTGATGTATAGGTAATCTGAGTTAAATTCCAATGCAGATGCTGAGGTTGGTCTTCCTTCGGACGGAATTCGGAGAGAGAGAGAGAGAGAGAGAGAGAGGAGGCGGAGGGAAGGAAGGGAGAGGAGGTATTTTTACGATGTAAATGTTTTTTCGTTAGAGAAATCGATCGTAGTAAACGCTTTTAACCTATTTCTCAGCTATATATATATAATATATATATATATATATATATATATATATATATATTATATATATATATATATAGCTAGCGTATATACGCATGCATATGTATGTATGTGTACGTGGTTTCGTATTTCTATTTTTGTATCACAACCCAGCTTGCTTAAAAGAACACTTCAGATAAAAAAAAAACAAAAAAAACACTGATCACCTTTCAGCTGTTTCAGGGTCTCAGAAAAAATATCTCATTTTTCGGGGAGTTGTTTATTACTTACATAAACATGTATTGTACCCATAGATACAGCAGCTATGTATACCTGTGTGCACACTTACACATATAAATATCCGAACGTAGGGTATTATAATCAAATTTTTCTGCGTTTACGACCCCAGAACTTCATAACCGATCGTCGAAGTCATGGGAAACCATTCCTTCTCTCTCTCTCTCTCTCTCTCTCTCTCTCTCTCTCTCTCTCTCTCTCTCTCTGAGGTATGGAGCTACAAAATTCCTCGGATGGGTTATACGAACGAAAGACAAAAAGAATTCCAAAAATCAGGCCTGGCCAACAAATAAAAGTCTCTCTCTGTCTCTTGACAAGAACTGAACTGTAAGAGTCTGTCTCTAAGGGAAAAAAAGGAGAGAGAGAGAGAGAGAGAGAGAGAGAGAGAGAGAGAGAGAGAGAGAGAGAGAGAGAGAGAGAGAGATGGGAACACGCAAAGGGACTAAGATTATCCAGGAGAAAAGCTCCTTTGGATTTCTGGTACTTGAAGGGAAGCAGCATTATTTTATCCAGCGAGAAAGTAGCCTCCTCTTTTTTTTTCAGACATTTTGGGAAAGGGCAAGAAACAGAGAGAGAGAGAGAGAGAGAGAGAGAGAGAGAAAATCAGTGTGATTATGAATGATTTTGAAATGTTCTCGAAGATGTAAATGTTGTAATTACTGTAGAACTTGTTCAACTCTCTCTCTCTCTCTCTCTCTCTCTCTCTCCTCCTTATAAATATTTTTCTTTGGCAGTTCTTTGTCTCCATTTAATCCGTGTATGTGTGTGAGAGAGAGAGAGAGAGAGTCATCTTATAAATCCAACTTCCGAAAAAGTTGACGCCGGGTCTTGAACTTAAGGTTCTTTGTGGTACCATTCAAGGCACTTTTTGGGGGATGTCGTTTATCGCTTCTTGAAGAGGTCTCTCTCTCTCTCTCTCTCTCTCTCTCTCTCTCTCTCTCTCTCTCTCTCTCTCTTTTTCCGCCAGAGAAGTGAACATCCGGTACAAGCATCTAATTCGGGAAGAAATTTTGGTCCTACGAACACACACACACACACACAAACGCGAACTCTGCGCTTACTTAAAGGGAATCGTTGTTGATCGCTTTATGCGTCTTTGTTTCATCACCTTTTTCAGTGATTTATACTTCATATGTATCCTCATGTTCTTAAGCAGCAGTCGACAGAAATTACCCCCATGTATCTTCTTGTACTACACAAAGGAAGAAGTCTGCAATATTTACTGATCTTTATCTCTTGTGTATTCGAGTGCTTTTATCTCTTGTGTATCCGTGTGCTTTTATCCTCTGTATTTCGTGTGCTTTTATTCTCTTGTGTATCGTGTGCTTTTATCCTCTGTGTATTCGTTGTGCTTTTTATATCTTGTGTATTCGTGTGCTTTTATCTCTGTGTATTCGTGTGCTTTTTATCTCTTGTGTATTTCGTGTGCTTTTTATCCTCTGTGTATTCGTGTGCTTTTATCTCTTGTGTATTCATGTGCTTTTATCTCTTGTGTATTCGTGTGCTGTAAAATCATCGATACAGATTAATAAGTGATCTTTATGTTCCGTGGAAATGGTTACAGATATTTGTTCTTCTCTGCACCCTTCGTTTTTCTGTGAATTAGTCCTCAGCAGTGTCTAAATATTTATTCGAGGATTTGCAGATAGATAGCAGTTATTAAATATTTCGCTTGCTGCGGTTTGTGTTGATGCAGTGTCCATTATTTATTTGTTG
>NC_087207.1:56806005-56843505 GCF_015104395.2 Macrobrachium nipponense
GGGTATTTATTGATTATATATGAATTGTCAGTGGGTATTAATTATTCGTAATTTGAATGGTCCGTGGGTATTTAAATCGTAATTTAAATGATCAGTGAGTATTTATTAATGTAATTTGAATTGTCATTGGGTGTATATTCATTGTAATTTCAGTGGTCAGTGGGTAATTATTAATCATGATTTGAATTGTGAGTGGGTATTTATTAATCGTAATTTTCATGGTCTGTCGGTATTTATTATTCGTACTTTGAATTGTCTGTGGGTATTTATAAATCGTACTTTGAATTGTCTGTGGGTATTTATAATCGTACTTTGAATTGTCTGTGGGTATTTATAATCGTATTTCGGGTACTTTGAATTGTCAGTGGGTATTTATAAATTCGTACTTTGAATTTCAGTGGGTAATTTATTATTTCGTGATTTGAATGGTCTGTGGGTATTTATAAATCGTACTTTGAATTGTCAGTGGGTATTTATTATTCGTGATTTGAATGGTCTGTGGGTATTTATAAATCGTACTTTGAATTGTCAGTGGGTATTTATAAATCGTATTTTGAATTGTCAGTGGGTATTTATTATTCGTGATTTGAATGGTCTGTGGGTATTTATAAATCGTACTTTGAATTGTCGTGGGTATTTATTATTCGTGATTTGATGGTCTGTGGGTATTTATAAATCGTAACTTGATTGCTGTCTGTATTATAAATCGTACTTTGAATTGTCAGTGGGTATTTATAAATCGTACTTTGAATTGTCAGTGGGTATTTATAAAATCGTACTTGAATTGTCAGTGGGTATTTATTAATTGTAATTTGATTGTCAGTGTATTTATTATTCGTAATTTGAATGGTCTGTGGTATTTATAAATCGCAATTTGAATTGTCAGTGGGTATTTATAAATCGCAGTTTGAATTGTCAGTGGGTATTTATAAAACGTACCTTGAATTGTCAGTGGGTATTTATTATTCGTGATTTGAATGGTCTGTGGGTATTTATAAATCGTACGTTGAATTGTGAGTGGGTATTTATAAATCGTACTTTGAATTGTCAGTGGGTATTTATAAATCGTACTTTGAATTGTCAGTGGGTATTTATAAATCGTACTTTGAATTGTCAGTGGGTATTTATTAATTGTAATTTGAATTGTCAGTGGGTATTTATTATTCGTGATTTGAATGGTCTGTGGGTATTTATAAATCGCAATTTGAATTGTCAGTGGGTATTTATAAATCGCAGTTTGAATTGTCAGTGGGTATTTATAAAACGTACCTTGAATTGTCAGTGGGTATTTATTATTCGTGATTTGAATGGTCTCTGGGTATTTATAAATCGTAATTTGAATTGTCAGTGGGTATTTATTCATTGTAATTTCAGTGGTCAGATGGTATTTATTATTTGTAATTTGAATGGTCTGTGTGTATTTATTAATTGTTATTTGAATTGTTAGTGGGTATTAATTATTCGTAATTTGAATGGTCTCTGGGTATTTATTAATTGTAATTTGAATTGTCAGTGGGTATTAATTATTCGTAATTTGAATGGTCTGTGGGTATTTATTAATCGTAATTTGCATTGTCAGTGGGTATTCATTAATTATCTTGAATGGCCATTGTGTTTTTGTAAGCCATTTTTTTTCAGTGATTCGCTGAAGGGGGCAGTGGAGAAAGCTCCGGTAGCATTCTGGGGACGACTTTTGGACTTGAGAGATAATTTCTCAAGGTGGCCCCTTTTTTTTTTTTTTTTTTTTTTTTTGGGTTTTTTTTTTTTTTTCCCCAGGTGGTCTGAAGCAGAGATTTTGGTTATACTTTACGTCACAAAAGTTGTGGCATCGGCGTTAAAGCGGAGTGTAAATATTCATTTTGTAAAGATAGTTTTTATATATATTTTTTATGATTATTATTACAAGGCTGTATTGTTATTGTTATTATTATTATTATTATTATTATTATTATTATTTTTTTTTTTTTTTTTTTTTTTTTTTTGTGTGCTCTATCACAGTCCTCCAATTCGACTGGGTGGTATTTTATAGTGTGGGGTTCCGGGTTGCATCCTGTCTCCTTAGGAGTCCATCACTTTTCTTACATGTGTGCCGTTTCTAGGATCACACTCTTCTGCATGAGTCCTGGAGCTACTCCAGCGTCTAGTTTTTCTAGATTCCTTTTCAGGGATCTTGGATCGCGCCTATTGCTCCTATGATTATGGTACGATTTCCACTGGCATATCCCATATCCTTCTTATTTCTATTTTCCAGATCTTATACTAATCCATTTTTTCCCTCTCTTTCTCTTCAACTCTGGTGTCCCATGGTATTGCGACATCAATGAGTGATACTTTCAATGCGTTACCTGTGATTATTATTATTATTATTATATTATTATTATTATTATTATTAGTTAGTAGTAGTATGGAGTAGTAGTAGTAGTATGTAGCAAGCAGCGTATTTTGTTTAGGTGTCTTATAAATCGTCCAAAGGAGGCTGGAGAGTCCCACCTTATGTTATGGAATATCCTTTCAGGGGGGAGTGGTCTTTCTCAGGGTAAAAGTGAGAATTGGAGAGGAGTCCTTCATAGTGAGAGGATGGCCATTTTCTTTCTTACCTTTAAAAAAAAAATTTTTTTTTTTAGGGGGGTTTTTTTTTTTACGCGGGCTTTCACGAGGTTAAATGACGATTGAAGGGTAGTTTTCCCACTTTGGTTGAAGATGTCTTTCATGGGGTGGGGCGTGGTCTTTTTAAGGACTACAACTGAAGGACGTACAGAAAGGGGACTCTGCATTTTGCAAGTTTCCGGCGTGTGGTTAAAGTGATCTTTGTAAGGGCGTTAAAAGGGAATCAAAGTTAGTTTTTATTTTGAGAGGATGACTTCTTAGAGGCAGAAAACTTTTGAAGGGGACAAGTGGGAAGAGAGAGAGAGAGAGAGAGAGAGAAGAGAGAGAGAGAGAGAGAGGAGAGAGAGAGAGAGAAAGGATTTAGTATTGTGTTAGTTTGTCATGTTTGCGAAAGTAATCTATGCAAGATGCCAGGGCGTAATTGGAGTTACGAGGAGTTACAAGGATTAGGATGTCTCAAAGACTTGTTAGTCCATCCGAGGAGGACATTGGAGGAAGTCTCCATTTGTGAGGACGAACCTCTGAAGAGGTAGTGAATATTGTAAGGGGAGTAAATGAGAGAGAGAGAGGGGGGGGAGGTTGCCTGGTAGGGGGGATAGGGGAAGGAAGCCTCATTATATCCCTGATATCAGAGCGGAAAGCCTTAGAATAGGTTTTTGTCGGCTTGGGTGGCTTCCTTTAAAACTTTTTGTGCCTCCATCGAGTCTTTTTCCTCTCGAGATGATGGAGGGGGTGAGGGGGGGGAGGGGGGGGAGGGGGGGGGGGGGGGAGGGAACAGAGGTTACGAGGTTAGGGAGGTAAAAGTAAAAGAGAAAAAGCAAGGGAATCAGTTGTTGTCCCTCCCGTGATGTATAGGTAATCTGAGTTAAATACCAATGCAGATGCTGAGTTGGTGTCTTCCTTCGGACGGAATTCGGAGAGAGAGAGAGAGAGAGAGAGAGAGAGAGAGAGAGAGAGAGAGAGAGAGAGAGAGAGAGAGGCGGAGGGAAGGAAGGGAGAGAAGGTATTTTAACGATGTAAATGTTTTTTTTTCGTTAGAGAAATCGATCGTAGTAATCGCTTTTAACCTATTTCTCAGCTATATATATATATACTATATATATATATATATATATATATATATAGATCGTATATACGCATATGCATATGTATATATGTGTGCGTGTTCGTGTTTCTATTTTTTGTATCAAAACCCAGCTTGCTTAAAAGATCACTTCAGATAAAAAAAAAAAAAAAAAAAAACACTGATCACCTTTCAACTGTTTCAGGGTCACAGAAAAATATCTCCTTTTTCGGGGAGTTGTGTATTACTTACATAAACATGTATAGTACCCATAGATACAGCAGATATGTATACCTGTGTGTACACTTACACATAAATACCCGAACGTAGGGTATATATAATCAAATCTTACTGCGTTTACGACCCCAGAACTTCATAACCGATCGTCGAAGTCATGGGAGAAAATTCCTTCTCTCTCTCTCCTAATACTAAAGAGTTTGACTTAATAATAGAAAAAATTGGATGATATATGTAGAAATCACAAGGACTGGACTATTCTCCTATCTGGAGACTTCAACTTTCCTTTCGTAGACTGGAAAGAACGAATAGGAGATTGTGGATGTACTTATACATATAAAAAAGAGAGTAATAGTAGTGCAGAAGATAAGAGGCAATTCGAAAAGCTATTAGATATGCTACTAGAATACAACATTCAACAAATAAATCACCTGCCAACAAGAAAGGAAAATACTTTAGACCTAGTATTTGTGAACGAGATGAATTATGTTAAAGAAATAATAGTTATAATGCAGTATTTCAGACCATAATGTCATAGAATTAACAGTCCATTCCAAAGCAAGTGAAAACAGAGATAGCAAGAAATGAAAAGTGGGAAGGATATGGAAAATACAACTTCTACAGTAAAAATATAAAATGGTCAGAAATAATGAAGAATTAAACAAAGATTGGGATAATATTTTCGTAAGTGATGACATAAAGGTAAAATACGGAGATATTATATAAAATATTAGAGAAAATAGTGGATAAATATATTACCGAAGAAGAAAAGTAAACATCAGTCATGCATACCAAGAGACAGAAGGATCTTGTTCCAGAAAATCAGAAAGTGGAAAAAAGGTCTAGCAAAAAAAAAAAAAAATGCATGGAAAGTTATAGAACTAAAAAGTAAGATAGAAAATGCAGAACAAAAAGATTATACAATCAAAAAGAAATGAAAAACGGGACTTGGAAGAAAAAACCCTATTAAATATCAAGCAAAATCCCAAACTATTATACTCATATGCGAAGAAGATGAATAAGAAGAATAGAAATAGGCCCTCTAAGAATTGAAGGGAGATTAACGAATGAAAAAAAGGAAATTTGCAACATACTGGCAGAACGATATAAGAGAGAATTCACCCTAGAATAGATAATGTAGATAATGATATAGAAGTAAGGATGAAAAATAGTGAATATTTAGCTGACATAGATATTAATGAAGCTGATATTGTGCAGGCTATTATGAAATTAAAAGGAGCTGCTGCAGGGCCTGATGGAATTCCTGCTATTTTGTTAAAGAAAGTAGTTCATTCTATCGCAAAGCCACTTGCAATATATTAAGACAAAGTGTAGATACAGGCAAGATTTATGATGAGCACAAATTAGCATATATTACCCCTACTTTCAAAGTGGATCAAGACTAGAGGCAAGTAATTATAGGCCTGTGAGTCTAACATCACATATTATGAAAGTGTATGAAAGGGTCAATGAAGAAAAATATTATGAAACAAATTTAATAAAAAATAATTTGTTTAATAAAGCGGAACAACATGGTTTCGTACCCGGAAAAAGTACACAAACCAACTGTTAGTCCACCGTGAGAACATATTCAAAAATATGAAAAGCGGAATGAAACAGATGTGGTTTTATTTAGACTTTGCAAAAGCTTTTGATAAAGTAGACCATAATATATTAGCGAAGAAAATTAGAAAACACAATATCGTGGATAAAGTAGGAAGATGGTTAAAAGAATTTTTACACACAGAAAACAGATAGTTATTGCAAACGACGAGAATCGGATGAAGCAAGGTAATATCCGGTGTGCCGCAAGGTACGGTGTTAGCTGCAATACTGTTTGTTATTATGATTGAAGACATAGACAATAATGTTAAGGATTCGGTAGTGAGTAGTTTCGCAGATGACACAAGAATAAGTAGAGAAATTACTTGTGATGAAGATAGGAACGCTCTACAAAGAGACCTTAACAAAGTATATGATTGGGCAGAGGTAAATAGGATGGTATTTAACTCTGATAAATTTGAATCAATAAATTATGGAGACAGAGAAAGAAAGCTATATGCAATATAAGGGACCTAATAATGAGACAATCACAAATAAGGAAGCAGTTAAAGACCTTGGTGTGATGATGAATAGGAACATGTTATGCAATGATCAAATAGCAAACTCTGTTGGCAAAATGTAAAGGAAACAATGGGAATGTTGTTACGGCACTTCAAAACAAGAAAAGCTGAACACATGATTTATGCTTTATAAAAACATATGTTTCGTAGTCCACTTGAATATTGCAATATGATATGGTACCCACACTATCAAAACGGATATTGCTTTCACAAATAAGAGAGTGTACAAAGGTCCTTTACAGCTAGAATAGAAGAAGTTAAAGACCTTGACTACTGGGAAAGACTACAATTCTTAAAATTATATAGTCTAGAAAGGAGAAGAGAACGCTACATGATAATTCAGGCATGGAAACAGATAGAAGAATAGCAGAAAATATCATGGAACTAAAAATATCAGAAAGAGCAAGCAGAGGTAGATTAATAGTGCCCAAAACTATACCAGGAAAAATAGGAAAGCACCAGGAGGCATTAATCCACTACGCACCAGCATCGATAATGCAGCGTCTATTCAATGCGTTGCCAGCTCATCTGAGGAATATATCAGGAGTGAGCGTAGATGTGTTTAAGAATAAGCTCGACAAAATATCTAAACTGCATCCCAGACCATCCAAGATTGGAAGATGCAAAAATATACCGGAAGATGTACTAGCAACTCTCTGGTAGACTTAGAGGTGCTCACACTGAGGGACCTGGGGCAACCCGAACAAGATGTAAGATCTGTAAGGTCTAAGGTAAGGTCTCTCTCTGAGGTATGGAGCTACAAAATTCCTCGGATGGGTTATACGAACGAAAGACAAAAAGAATTCCAAAAATCAGGCCTGGCCAACAAATAAAAGTCTCTCTGTGTCTCTTGACAAGAACTGAACTGTAAGAGTCTGAGTCTCTAAGGGAAAAAAAAGGAGAGAGAGAGAGAGAGAGAGAGAGAGAGAGAGAGAGAGAGAGAGAGAGAGAGAGAGAGGTGGGAACGCAAAGGGACTAAGATTTCACGCAAAGGGACTAAGATACAGGAGAAAGCTCCTTTGGATTTTCTGGTACTTGAAGGGAAGCAGCATTATTTTATCCAGCGAGAAAGTAGCCTCCTCTTTTTCAGACATTTTTGGGAAAGGGCAAGAAACAGAGAGAGAGAGAGAGAGAGAGAGAGAGAGAGAGAGAGATTAGGAATGATTTTGAAATGTTCTCGAAGATGTAAATGTTGTAATTACTATAGAACTTGTTCAATCTCTCTCTCTCTCTCTCTCTCTCTCTCTCTCTCTCTCTCCTTATAAATATTTTTCTTTGGCAGTTCTTTGTCTCCATTTGATCCGTGTATGTGTGTGTGTGTATGAGAGAGAGAGAGAGAGAGAGAGAGAGAGAGAGAGAGAGAGAGAGAGAGAGAGAGAGGGTCATCTTATAAATCCAACTTCCGAAAAAGTTGACGCCGGGTCTTGAACTTAAGGTTCTTTGTGGTACCATTCAAGGCACTTTTTGGGGGATGTCGTTTATCGCTTCTTGAAGAGCTCTCTCTCTCTCTCTCTCTCTCTCTCTCTCTCTCTCTCTCTCTCTCTCTCTCTCTCTCTATCGCCAGAGAAGTGAACATCCGGGGTACAAGCATCTAATTCGGGAAGAAATTTGGTCCGTACCACGAAACACACACACACACACACAAACGCGAACTCTGCGCTTACTTAAAGGGAATCGTTGTTGATCGCTTTATGCGTCTTTGTTCATTCACATTTTCAGTGATTTATACTTCATATGTATCCTCATGTTCTTAAGCAGCAGTCGACAGAAATTACCCCCATGTATCTTCTTGTAAAACACAAAGGAAGAAGTCTGCAATATTTACTGGTCTTTATCTCTTGTGTATTCGAGTGCTTTTATCTCTTGTGTATTCGTGTGCTTTTATCCTCTGTGTATTCGTATGCTTTTATCTCTTGTGTATTCGTGTGCTTTTATCCTCTGTGTATTCGTGTGCTTTTATATCTTGTGTATTCGTGTGCTTTTATCTCTTGTGTATTCGTGTGCTTTTATCCTCTGTGTATTCGTGTGCTTTTATCTCTTGTGTATTCGTGTGCTTTTATCTCTTGTGTATTCGTGTGCTTTTATCTCTTGTGTATTCGTTTGCTTTTATCCTCTGTGTATTCGTGTGCTTTTATCTTTTGTGTATTCGTGTGCTTTTATCTCTTGTGTATTCGTGTGCTGTAAAATCATCGATACAGATTAATAAGTGATCTTTATGTTCCGTGGAAATGGTTATAGATATTTGTTCTTCTCTGCACCCTTCGTTTTTCTGTGAATTAGTCCTCAGCAGTGTCTAAATATTTATTCGAGGATTTGCAGATAGATAGGAGTTATTAAATATTTCGCTTGCTGCGATTTGTGTTGATGCAGTGTCCATTATTTATTTGTTGATTTATTTATTTATTTATTTATTTATTCATCATTGCTGTTTGTTGTTTATACTTTTTATTTTTTAATTGGGGACGTGCCCCTTTGGCTTGTCTTATAAAATTTTACGTCCGTAATAAAAATCAATAATAATAATAATAATAATAATAATAATAATAATAATGGTAATAATAATAGTAAAAACATTTAGTGTCGCGATTTTATTGATAAAATATGTTACTGGAAGTTTTTGTGTATATTACTCTATTATGTTGATATAACTGTGGATTTTGATGATCAACAACAAAACAACAACAACAACAATAATAATAATAATAATAATAGTATAATAATAATAATAATAATAAAATAATGCGCAGTGGCTAAAAGAGTGCATGGGAAAGAAGGACTAATAAAAGTAGACGAAGACCCAGAAATATACAGAGACAGGAGAAAGACAGAAAGAACAGAGGACTGGCACAACAAACCAATGCACGGGACAATACATGAGACAGACTAAAGAACTAGCCAGCGATGACAATTGGCAATGGCTACAGAGAGGGGAGCTCAAAGAAGGAAACTGAAGAATGATAACAGCGGCACAAGATCAGGCCCTAAGAACCAGATATGTTCAAAGTACGATAGACGGAAATAAACATCTCTCCCATCCATGTTAGGAAGTGCAAATAACGAAAAATGAAACCATAAACCACATAGCAAGTGAATGCCCGGCACTTGCACAGAACCAGTACAAAAGAGGCATGATTCAGTGGCAAAAGCCCTCACTGGAGCTGTGCAAGAAAACATCAGCTACCTTGCAGTAATAAGTGGTACGAGCACCAACCTGAGGGAGTGATAGAAAACGATCAGGCAAAGAGATCCATCTGGGACTATGGTATCAGAACGGATATTGGGTGATACGGTGCAAATAGACCAGACGTGACGTTGATTGACAAAGTCAAGAAGAAAGTATCACTCATTGATGTCGCAATACCATGGTACACCAGAGTGTTTGAAGAGAAAGAGAGGGAAAAAATGGATAAGTATCAAGATCTGAAATAGAAAAAATAAGAAGGATATGGGATATGCCAGTGGAAATCGTACCCATAATCATAGGAGCACTAGGCACGATCCCAAAGATCCCTGAAAAGGAATCTAGAAAAACTAGAGGCTGAAGTAGCTCCAGGTCTCATGCAGAAGAGTGTGATCCTAGAAACGGCGCACATAGTAAGAAAAGTGATGGACTCCTAAGGAGGCAGGATGCAACCCGGAACCCACACTATAAATACCACCCAGTCGAATTAGAGGACTGTGTAGAGCAAAAAAAAAAAAAAAAAAAAAAAATAATAATAATGGTTGCATGTCCACAATAATATAGCATGTGAGTTTATGGTCTTTAATGTATGTAAATATACATGCTATATTATTGTGGACCTGCAACCACTGTCATCATTTTCGACACGGAAAACTGTGGCCCCAATAATAACTAACTAAATAATGAATAAAAAATTTTAATTTTTTTTAAAAAAAAGGGGGGGGAAATATGGATATGCTGACATCAGAAGCAAACCCGACCGGAGAGAGGATGTTGATGGTAGAAGAAGATTGTCCAAACATGATTGATGAGAAGGAATAAACACCCCCCCAAACAGCAATCAGAGGCTGGCCGGCAGACCAAGTAAGGAACATAAAGAAAAAGAACTGGCTTCCCTCCCAGAAAAATAGAATAACTGGAAAAGGGAAACAATGTCCACGCGACAACGAATTACACGAAGACGAACTGAGAGACGATGCCTCAGAAGACGACAGGGAGGATGAAGTATCAAACAACGACACACGAAGAAACACCGACGAAGTAACAGAGAGGACGGAATGGGTAGAAAAAAATTAGACAATGGATGGAGCCAGATACAGAGAGAACAAGATCCCCTCCATGAAAGCCTACACACCAAAAAATTAAGGGAGAAAACAAGTGAGGTCAATGAAATAATGGGCCTAATACACACCACCAGTATCACAGAAACAAATAACTTGACATATGCAGGAGCAAGATTAGTAGCAGAACTGATGGGGATTCGAACACCAAACACCAACGTCACAACCAACACAGAAACCAAAACAGCAACCTCCTTGGAAAAAGGCGCCTGGAAAAGCAAATCATGGTGATGAGATCTGACTTGAGTAAACTGAAAGAGATGGCAGAAAAAAAGGCTAAGAAAGCAGAAACCAGGGAGGAACTCAACGAGAAATACAAAGTACAAGAGAGGGGACTAAACAACACAATAGAAGATGTAAAACAGAGGCTTAAGGCCAAAGCACACAAGATCCAACGGTACATGAACAGGGAATAAGGGATACCAACAGAACAAAACTTATTCGGAACCAACCAGAAAAAGACTATACAGCCAACTAAGAGGGGAAGACAACCCACCCAGAAATTCCTGAAGCCGAACCAAGTAAGAGACTCTGGGGAAAACATTATGGAGCAATCCGGTATCACAACAAACATTGCAACATGGCTCCAGGAAGTCAAGGAAGAAGAAACAGGGAGAATAAAAAAACAAGATTCACGGAGATCACGACAGACACAGTCAGACACCAACTAAAGAAAATACCAAACTGGAAAACCCCAGGTCCCGATGAAGTCCATGGATACTGCTCAAAAACTTCAAGGCCCTACAACCCACGAATAGCAGAACAACTAAACCAGCATTGTATCTCAAATCACCAGCACCCAAATGGATGACCACAGGAAGAACATCCTTAGTACAAAAAGACAGAGTAAGGGATATAGCCAGTAACTACAGGCCTATCACCTGCCTACCAATAATGTGGAAGTTTACTAACAGGTATCATCAGTGAAAGGCTATACAAACTACCTAGAGGGAGACAAACACCATCCCCTACCAACAGAAAGGCTGCAGAAGGAAGTGTAGGGGCACAAAAGACCAGCTCCTGATAGACAAAATGGTAATGAAGAACAGTAGGAGAAGGAAAACCAACCTAAGCATGGCATGGATAGACTATAGAAAGAAAGCCTTCGACATGATACCACACACATGGCTAATAGAATGCCTGAAAATATATGGGGCAGAGGAAAATACCATCAGCTTTCCTCAAAAATACAATGTGCAACTGGAATACAATACTTACAAGCTCTGGAATAAGACTAGCAGAGGTTAATATCAGAGAGGGATCTTCCAGGGCGACTCACTGTCCCCACTACTCTTCGTAGTAGCCATGATTCCCATGACAAAAGTACTACAGAAGATGGATGCCGGTACCAACTCAAGAAAAGAGGCAACAAAATCAACCATCTGATGTTCATGGACGACATCAAGCTGTATGGTAAGAGCATCAAGGAAATAGATACCCTAATCCAGACTGTAAGGATTGTATCTGGGGACATCAGAATGGAGTTTGGAATAGAAAAATGCGCCTTAGTCAACATACAAAAAGGCAAAGTAACGAGAACTGAAGGGATAAAGCTACCAGATGGGAGCAACATCAAACACATAGATGAGACAGGATACAAATACCTGGGAATGGATGGAAGGAGGAGATATAAAACACCAAGAGATGAAGGACACGATCAGGAAAGAATATATGCAGAGACTCAAGGCGATACTCAAGTCAAAACTCAACGCCGGAAATATGATAAAAGCCATAAACACATGGGCGAGTGCCAGTAATCAGATACAGCGCAGGAATAGTGGAATGGACGAAGGCAGAACTCCGCAGCATAGATCAGAAAACCAGGAAACAAATGACAATACACAAGGCACTACACCCAAGAGCAAATACGGACAGACTATACATAACACGAAGGAAGGAGGGAGAGGACTACTAAGTATAGAGGACTGCGTCAACATTGAAAACAGAGCACTGGGGCAATATCTGAAAACCAGTGAAGACGATGGCTAAAGAGTGCATGGGAAGAAGGACTAATAAAAGTAGACGAAGACCCAGAAATATACAGAGACAGGAGAAAGACAGAAAGAACAGAGGACTGGCACAACAAGCCAATGCACGGACAATACATGAGACAGACTAAAGAATAGCCAGCGATGACAATTGGCAATGGCTACAGAGGGGAGAGCTAAAGAAGGAAACTGAAGGAATGATAACAGCGGCACAAGATCAGGCCCTAAGAACCAGATATGTTCAAAGTACGATAGACGGAAATAACATCTCTCCCATATGTAGGAAGTGCAATACGAAAAATGAAACCATAAACCACATAGCAAGTGAATGCCGGCACTTGCACAGAACCAGTACAAAAAGAGGCATGATTCAGTGGCAAAAGCCCTCACTGGAGCCTGTGCAAGAAACATCAGCTACCTTGCAGTAATAAGTGGTACGAGCACCAACCTGAGGGAGTGATAGAAAACGATCAGGCAAAAGATCCTCTGGGCACTATGGTATCAGAACGGATAGGGTGATACGTGCAAATAGACCAGACGTGACGTTGATTGACAAAGTCAAGAAGAAAGTATCACTCATTGATGTCGCAATACCATGGGACACCAGAGTTGAAGAGAAAGAGAGGGAAAAAATGGATAAGTATCAAGATCTGAAAATAGAAATAAGAAGGATATGGGATATGCCCAGTGGAAATCGTACCCATAATCATAGGAGCACTAGGCACGATCCCAAGATCCCTGAAAAGGAATCTAGAAAAACTAGAGGCTGAAGTAGCTCCAGGTCTCATGCGAAGAGTGTGATCCTAGAAACGGCACACATAGAAAGAAAAGTGATGGACTCCTAAGGAGGCAGGATGCAACCCGGAACCCCACACTATAAATACCACCCAGTCGAATTGGAGGACTGTGATAGAGCAAAAAAAAAAAAAAAAAAAAAAAAAAAAAAAAAAAAAAAAAAAAAATAATAATAATTAATATGAAGGTAGGAGACCCTCTCTCAAACATGTTTTGTTAAAGATGATGGCAGAATCAGTGGAATTGATTTTATATTATGGTCTTTTCAATTCTTCTTATTATTCTCTTCTTATCAGGGCTGATATTTGCTAATAGCTGGCCGATGTTCATATCTCGGTTAAAGAAATGTTTTTCTAAAAATAATAATTTATTGATATGAAAAACAAAAGTGGTTAACAAATCTTAGCCTAAGGGCGTAACGGAATTCCAACGTTTCCAACCGTATCATCGGTTCATTTTTCAAGGAAAGGTGAGCGTGAACTGATTAGAATGGGACACAATAAATACCGCCGAACGACCCCATTCTAATCAGTTCACGCTCACCTTTCCTTGAAAATGACCGATGATACGGTTGGAAACGTTGGAATTCCGTTACGCCTTAGGCTAAGATTTGTTAACCACTTTTTGTTTTCATATCAATAAATTATTATTTTTTAGAAAACATTTCTTTAACCGAGATATGAACATCGGCCAGCTATTAGCAAATATCAGCCCTGATGAGAAGAGAATAATAAGAAGAATTGAAAAGACCATATATAAAATCATTCCACTGATGCTGCCATCATCTTTAACAAAATAATAATAATAATAATAATAATAATAAAAGTATTTATGGCAGATGTAGAAACACCAGCAACCAATATTAACAATATGGTGGGGATAATAAACTGTCGTCTCTCGAAATATCCACAACAATACACCAACATCATCTCATACCGAATTTCCATCCTGAAGGAAGCCTCTGCAACGACGGCCGGGCCTATTACAATTCCTATTCCTTCTCCGGGTCGGCCAGACATTGTCCCCAGAGATCCTCCAAAATGCCATTTGTCGACGTATCTTCGTTTGATCGATGGCGCGGGCGGAATTACTTGGCCCTTCCCAAAGAAAAAAAACGAACAAAATTGCCGGCACAAAGGAGAGGCTTCTCTTTGTTCGCAGGATGAGGTAATACGGTGGTTTTCGAGTTTACCATGAGAATTCCTTGTTTATATGTAAGTTAAGTAAAGAAATATAAATATGGATATATATATATATATATATATATATATATATATATATATATATATATGTGTGTGTGTGTGTGTGTGTGTGTGTGTATGTATGTATGTATGTATATATACCAAAACAGTGTTAAAGTTTTTAATATTATTTTTCATTTTATGTATTTTTTTTTTTTTTTTTGTGATATCAGTCCTCCAGTTCGACTGGGTGGTATTTATAGTGGTGGGGGGTGGGTTTCCAGGGTTGCATCCCATGCCACTCCTTAGGAGTCCATCACTTTTCTCACTGTGTGAGCCGTTTCTAGGAGCCCACTCTTCTGCATGAGTCCTGGAGCTACTTCAGCCTCTAGTTTTTCCAGATTCCTTTTTAAGGATCTTGGGATCGTGCCTCCTAGTGTTCCTATGATTATGGGTATACATTTTCCACTGGCATATCCCATATCTTTCATATTTTTATTTTCAGGTCTTGATACTTATCCTTTTTTTCCCTTTCTTTCTCTTCAACTCTGGTGTCCCATGGTATTGCGACATCAATTATTGTCATTATTATTATTATTATTATTATTATTATTATTATTATTATTATTATTATTATTATTATTATTATTATTGGTGTTGTTTTGGTGTTGTTCTTTACTTTACTGTTAAGTGCTTTGAAAATGAAGAGCTGTTCGTGTCTGCAAAAACTAACATAAGTTTCAGTGTATAGTATGTATAGGAATGTACTTTTCTTATATCCAATAGTTCTAGACGAGGGCATGTGCTCATTATCCATCTGACAACGAAGGACGTTGAGACGTTGCACAAATTGCATAAATTGCTGAAGTTGAGTAGCTGCCATGTTTTCCTTTTGGTTGATGCAGCTGAATTTTAAATCGTATAATTTTCCAGGACAATGTAGAAAATATGTCTGAATCGCTCGTCCGGGAAGTGGCTATCGTAACGCGTATCTAATAGGAATAAATAGAAACGGTAAAACTACAAAATGCTGTTCTTTATAGCAGTGAAGCCTTTACAGAGAATCTGTCGTTGCAAATGACGGTAATATACTCTGTCGACTCCCCACCCCACCACAAAAAAAAAAAAAAAAAAAAAAAAAAAAAAAAAAAAAAAAAAAAAAAAAAAAAACGCTGACTGCAAGACGAGCGAGCAATACACTCGATCTTCTCAGGTCACACGGTACTTATCATCTTGCCTTTCAGATTTCATTCGGCACAAATCACAACCTCTTAAGGTACACACAGTCTCGGGGGGAGGGGGGGGGGGGGTGGGGGGGGGGGGGGACCTTGATATCGGTTCGCTGGTAATCAAGCTCTTAAAAAAAGGGGGTGGGGTGGAGGTGGTGGGGGGAGTGGCTTTATTTTCATAGCATGAGTGGTTCTTCTCTCTCTCTCTCTCTCTCTCTCTCTCTCTCTCTTTTCTTTTCTGGACATTCTTGAACCCTTACCTACTTATGGTCCGTAGGAAGCAGAGAGAGAGAGAGAGAGAGAGAGAGAGAGAGAGAGAGAGAGAGAGAGAGAGAGAGAGGTTTGACCCTGTTAAAAACGATGGATTGTTATTTACTTTTCATTATTGGTCAAGTGTTCTTCGCTGCTATCAAGATATTTATGTTTAGGCTTTTCGTTGATACCAGCGTCACTAGATGTCTAATGATCCATACATCTAAAAAAAAATAGTTTGTTTTCGTCTTTCCCGAGTAGGCCTATTCTTTTTTTTAGCCTAAGTCTCAATTCACCCCATCCAGACAAGAAAACAAATTATAGTATAATGGTAATGTATATCTTTATTTATAGAGTCCCTCCTGCACTTATCTATACAGTCTCAAATTTGACCCTTTTCTGATCATAGGACCTTTTGCTAAGTGTAAAATATAAAGAAATAAATAAAACATATGTGATATTACATAATTGATATTTGTCTGATCTGCTCAGGAAAAAGTGGCGCTGGGAAATCATAGGAAATAGAAATATTTCAATATTTCCGGAGCGATGATGAGAGGTGTTCGATCATGATGAAGTGAGGAGCGTCACAGGCTGTAGGGCTAGTATTCGAGAGCGATGTCCAAAATAATACCGGTAAAATTGGAGTGACCATGGTAACAAACCACATGAAAAACTTCCAACCCTGAGGTGTGGTATCTGAGGATATCCCAAGCCTGAAGTAAAGAAAGAAACGGTTTTGAACTGGGATTCCATTGAGGGCATTGGATTGGATTGGTAATTTCAAAGGAATATTGCCTCAAAATCCAGCGTTCAGAAAGAAATGGCAACATCAGCATCATCTTAAGCATCCCATCGTATCTCAATCATCCTGAGCATCCCTTCATCGTATCTCACTTGCCACGAGACCCCCAGTAAGTGTGGAGTGGCTGACCGTTATAATACATTATATTGCTCCGGTACCGTTGAAATAAAAGAGGCTGATATATTTTTATTATAACATTCGCAGCACATCATTGGAGTCTCTCATGAGCGCAGATGGGTCTTAGTGAAGTCTGGAGCACCAAGAGGTGATTGTTAAACATTCTATTTTGGAACTAAACAACATAGTTGAATATACATATATAAAAAAAAAATGTTTTTTTTATTTTACTGTAAAAAAGAAAAAAAAACTATTGGGATGACTATTTGTTCGTCCGTCCGCACTTTTTCTGTCTGCCCGCAGACCTTTAAAAACTTCAGCACATGCCGCGAACGGG
The DNA here is from genome assembly GCF_015104395.2 of Macrobrachium nipponense. Taxonomy (NCBI): domain Eukaryota; kingdom Metazoa; phylum Arthropoda; class Malacostraca; order Decapoda; family Palaemonidae; genus Macrobrachium; species Macrobrachium nipponense. The sequence goes on from NC_087207.1 coordinate 56,823,042, forward strand.
CTGTGGATTAAAGTGTCATGGGTCGCGTGTGAGAGTTTCATCGGCCGTCTGAGTTTCATACACCATATTTTTTATTTTATTATTTTTATATTTGTATTTTTATTATTTTAATTTTCATTATTATTATTATTTTATTTTTATTATTTTTTTTTTTTCAGTAGACGCTATACAGAAAACTTGATGAATTTCATATAGCATTAAACGCTATTTTTTTATTTATTATTTTTATTTGTATTTTTTATTATTGTAATTTTCATTATTATTCTATTATTATTTTTTTATTTTTATTATTTATTTTTTTTTTCAGTAGACGCTATACAGAAAACTCGATGAGTTTCATACAGCATTAATCGCTGTACAGAAACCTCGATTGCGCCGAAGAATCGTCATGACATGTTTTTCCTAGCGTTCTCGTCAACTCAATAATGTATGGCGTCCCCCCAAAACTATACAAGGCTATATATATCATGCTATCTCTGTTGTTTGTATAATCACTGAAGAGTGCCGTGCAATTATCGAAACAATGCGAGATTCCCCCGTCTATTTACAACTGATTGCTGAGCATTTTTATTTTTAATCATCGCTTCTGTGGCCTATTACGCTAATGAAGCTTTTGGGAAGTAGCTATGTTGATATTCATAGAAGTATCATCAACGCTTACGTTTCATCTTTTACTTGGAGTTGAATCGCGTTGTCATTGGTTTCGCTTTGTTATTGCAGAAAAGTATCGGAATTGTTTCTATATTTATTATATATATATATATATATATATATATATATATATATATATATATGCTAAAAATCACAGTAGATGCACGTGCCTTCATTAAATAAGCGAATACCAGAATACCACGGGAAAATTATAGGCAGAAATCCAAGCGATTTCGTCTTTACTAAGACATTGTCAAGGAACGAATGAATTACAGTTAGAAGGAAAGTTCTTTTTGTTTACCTGATAACTTTCTCTCCATCTGTATTTCATTCTTACCTTTGACAATGTCTTAGTAAAAGACGAAAGCACTTGGATTTCTGCCTATCATTTGGCTGAGGTATTCCGCTTATTATATATATATTATATATATATATATATATATATATATATATATATATATATAATATATATATAATATATATATCTATATTATTATATTGTAGGGCTGTTGGGTGCGGAGATAACGAGATTGATTGATTGATAATTAGGATGTACGATAATGAGCGAAGTGTTGTAACAGTATAACTTCATCTCTCTTGATAAGGGACCGTGGCCTTTATCAGAGGAGGCAATTTACAATTATTAACCTCTCTCTCTCTCTCTCTCTCTCTCTCTCTCTCTCTCTCTCTCTCTCTGGTGTTTTTGTTTTCTCAGAAGTTGTATTTTTTTAACTTCACGTGAAATGCTTTTATTGGTGCTCACTGTTTTATAATGTAGCTGTTCAAAATTGTAAACTTCTTTGAATGGTAAAATTCTCTCTCTCTCTCTCTCTCTCTCTCTCTCTCTCTCTCTCTCTCTCTCTCGTACGTATGTACACACAGTATGTGTTGCTGATGGAATTTTTTTCACATTCCACATTCATAAATTCCGTAGAATTGCAGAATCTCTCTCTCTCTCTCTCTCTCTCTCTCTCTCTCTCTCTGTGTGTGTGTGTGTGTGCGTGTGTCAGTGTTTCAAGTGGTTGCGTTTCAGTTCGCACAAATTGATTAATCCCTGTGCAAAAAAAAAAAAGAAAAAAGAAAAATAGAAAAAATAATATAAAAAAATCCACATTTTTTTTTTATGCCGAGGCGCAAATCTGCCGCTTCATTTGAACTGAATGGGGGGAACTCGGAGTTCAAGACCCGTCCGATTAAATTCCACCGGAGAATTACGCTGTGCTTTTATGTGTTATGAGAGAGAGAGAGAGAGAGAGAGAGAGAAGAGAGAGAGAGAGAGAGAGAAAGAGAGAGAGAGAAGGGGGGGAGCGGTGGATGAGAGTTGAGAGTTCCACTCCCGCAGGGATATTTTCAGGCCGCGGGCAGAAAATGGTTTTCAAATTGCCAGTGCCGAGTCTTTTGAGAACGGGAATGTGTTAATAAAAAAGAGAGAGGAGGGGAAAAAGTTTCTCTCTCTCTCTCTCTCTCTCTCTCTCTCTCTCTCGTGTGTGTGTGTGTGTGTGTGTGTGTGTGTGTGTGTGTGTGCTCTTTTCATAGGCATCTTGATCATTTTTCGTGAATGAGCAGTTTCTATTGGATACCATGCCCAACTTCTCTCTCTCTCTCTCTCTCCAGAAATATTAGTTGGTTTATGACAGTTGAGAAGAACGAAAGTAACTGTAACTCTGGTTTTTAATCGTCCTCTATATAATAAACAACACTTTTACTCCCCAGGCTTTGGAATTCAAGTCCAACTTTTGTTATCCCTGATTCTTGAGCCTTCCACCCTTTCATGAAGCAGGGGAGGCCTCTGCTGGACGTTGGGATGGAAACTATTCTATGTTTTTCTTCTTGTTTTCTCCCTTCTTCGTGTTCTTTTTATTTATTTATTTATTTTTTTTATTATTATTATTTTTTGTGATGTTGGTCTTGTCACGAAAAGATTATAGATATTCTTTGATGTAATGAAAAGTCATTTGATAGCTTGTGTATCTACAACAGATCGGGAGTGAAATCTGCGCAAATCAAACTCTTGTATTCCCTTCCAGATTTGAGCGTCAGAATCCTCGGTGTCACTGCTATGACGCAAATAAATGCTGGAGAATCCAAATTATGGAATGGCGAGAGTCGGCTAAACATTCATCCGCCCACATTTATTTTCTTCGGCTGAATCGTCAATATCGTTGGCGCTGGGCGGGCGCCCGCGTAATTCACACTCTTAATGGGGACGATATTTCGTCATGTTTCAGGCAGGCTTAGGATCACATTTACATTCAGCTGAACGATCTCTCATAATATTTCGTCCGGACGTTGATGTATACTAGTATATTGGTGTATATTCTCCTCTAAAACAATTATTGTCTATTGCGGTTCAAAGCGAATCGATTATATATATTCGGTATGATGGAGGAGTTTCCGTTTGTGTTATTGTTCTGATGGCGTGTTTCCTTTTTCCTCAAAGGGAAATAGTCTTGATAGCGATGTCTGTCTTCTTGTCAAGAGGGTGTATGAGTGTGCTGTATAGTGTAGGTAGGTTGATAGGGAATTCAGTGTAAATCTCTTTGAATAGCTCGTGTGCTGTTCACAAGGAATGACGCCTTTTGTGTGCATTGTTGTACACAAATTTTATATAGATATATGTAAATATACATACGTACATACATACATACACACATATCTATATGTATATATATATATGCATATCTATCTATTTATATATATATATATAGTATATATATATATATATAATTAATTCAATTAAATCATTATTGAAGAGACGATTATGCAAGCCTCTCCCCCTCACCCCCAACCCCCACCCCCACCTCCCACCCTCGCCTGGACCACTACGAGCTTCTTGCCTGATTGAAGGAGGGGGCTGTCAGTCATTTCTCGGTGCTCACCCATCCAAGCAGTGAACAAACGTAACATTTGTTAACTTTTCGAAGTAACCAGATATTGCCGGGGGGGAAACTCGATAACTCCGTATCGGTTTCGACGTTTCTGGTCTCGTGATGTTGAGATCTGCATCTTCCGCTCCTATCCCAAAAGACGGAGAGCGCTCTCTCTCTCTCTCTCTCTCTCTCTCTCTCTCTCTCTCTCTCTCTCTCTCTCTCTCTCTCTCTCGGGATAATGTGTTCGATTTCCTGAGAGAGAAGAATGCGAGGTGCTTTGGCTTCGCATCATTAGGCCTAAAGATGCCAAATTCTCTTCAAGAAAAAAAAAAGTCACTCAGGCAGATGAGTTCCTTCTTTACATTCGGGAACCTGAGTAAATCTCTCGCGGCTTCTTTCTTGACTTTTGTAAATGCTCTGTTTGCTTTCATGTTTGTTTGTCCGAGTTTGTGCGCAGGACAAGGGACACTTGTTTTTAACGAAGAGATGTGGGTTTGTTTTGATTAGAATTTGCCATGTAATGTAATGTAATGTAAGGGTTATTATCAATTAGTAACTGTGCAGTTGCCCGCGTCAAAGCGAAAGAAAGCCGTCAGATGATACAGGTGATGATCAGTTATACAAAGAAGCAATTCATTCAGAGTTGTTATTGGGGAGGGGGCGGGCGGGTGGTAAGTGGGTGAATGTCGGTGTGTGTATATATCTATATTATATATATATATATATATATATATATATATATATATATATATATATATATATATATATGTATGTATAGTAGGAGTCAAGAATGGAGTCGTTAAACACCGGACCTGATCTTACTGGATTAATAAAAGAAAGAAGAAAAAAAGTATTTCGGCCAAAGTCGAAGATGAGATTATAACGTACTACATTAGGTAGAGTTGTAGGGAAGCTTTTCAAAGTTGTTGGCTAAAACCTAAAGAATATTGTTGTAGTGCACCGTTGTTCTAGATGGGAGCCTAGTATTGTTATAGTGCGGTGTTGTTCTAGATGGGAGCCTAGTATTGTTATAGTGCGGTGTTGTTCTAGATGGGAGCCTAGTATTGTTATAGTGCGGTGTTGTTCTAGATGGGAGCCTAGTATTGTTATAGTGCGGTGTTGTTCTAGATGGGAGCCTAGTATTGTTATAGTGCGGTGTTTGCCGTAACTATTTTTTCTATAATTTTTATTGGGCAAAGTGAAAAGGAAGTCCACTCTCTCTCTCTCTCTCTCTCTCTCTCTCTCTCTCTCTCTCTCCTCTCTCTCTCTCTCCGCCAGCGACGGCTTCACTGATTTAATTCCTTGTAAAGGAGAATTTATCGTTTGTTTTCCCCCTGTGGGTTAGGTGATGGTGACAGAACGCTTCATTTATCCTGTGCGATGGGTCTCTTCGTCATTGCAAAACACGAGGAAATGATTAGAAAAAGACGTAATACCTCCGAGTGTAATTAAGTTTTGCCGGAGACTAAATCTGTCCGATTGTTTTGTTGTTTTTGGTCTTGGTAGTTTTTTTTTCTGGAACACACACACACGCGCGCACTCGCGCACACACACACACACACACATATATATATAAATAAAATATATATAATATATATATATATATATATATATATATATATATATATATATATATATAAATGAATAACTTGATCACGAAGTTACATAAAACGTGATGCCATGCATAAATAAAGGTTTTGCCACGGAGGAAAATGAAAGGCGAGAGAGCCAAGAACTTTTGGTCTAACACGAACTTTACTTAGGCTCTCTTGCCTTTCATTTTCCTCAGTGGCAAAACCTTTATATATATATATATCTATATATATATATATATATATATATATAGTCTATATATATATATATATAAGTCTATCACATTACCGTTATTCATATACATATATCGAACTACAATGTCCTTTAATATCTAATTCGCTCTACCTCGGAATTAATATATTTTCATATATGCTTAACCGAGGGGGAATTTATTAAGCGATAATAGAATTGGCGATCGACAGGCGCGAACCAGCGACCTCCAATTCTAGGACTGGCAGTGAAGCCTTAAACCACCCGACACCGTGGTGTCGGGGTGGTTTAAGGCTTCACTGCCAGTCCTAGAATTGGGAGGTCGCTGGTTCGCGCCTGTCGATCGCCAATTCTATTATCGCTTAATAAATTCCCCCTCGGTTAAGCATATATGAAAATATATTAATTCCGAGGTAGAGCGAATTAGATATTAAAGGACATTTGTAGTTCGATATATGTATATATATATATATATATATATATATATATATATATATATATATATATATACATACATATATATATATATACATACATATATATATACTATATTATATATAATATATATATATATATATAAAGAATTTTTCCAAATGACAAAATAAATAAACCCCGCAGCTCAGCGCTTTAAATGAAATCGCAATGATGCGTCGAAAGCCGGATCTCGGGAAAAAAAAAAAAAAAAAAAAAAAAAAACAAAAAAAAGCCAGCAAAGGCGAGATGGCTGCCATCGAGTCCCGAGAAGGTCTGGGGCACTGATAAACTCAGGTCAAAGGTCTGGGTATTGAAGGACAGGTGTTGCAGCGATGCGGAGTTCCTTGATCTGTAAAATGGAACTCAGGAAATACAGGTTGTCCATAAAGTCCCAGTACCATTCTGAGCAATAAATACTTGAAATGCTAATGGGACTTTATGGACACCGGGTACGTTTAAACCCAGTGGTTCTTTTTGCTCGTCACCACGGGATGAATTGTTTAGGATAATTTCAAATAATTAAAATTTTCGGTAAACAGATTTTATGATGGTCTACTGCTGTTCTTGTTGTTGTTGGGGGCGGGGGCGGTAGGAATAGATTGCTTAGGATAATTTCATGTCAATTAAAATTTTCGGTAAACAGACTTAATGCTGGTTTACTCTGGGAGTAAGCCTACAAATTACTTTGTTGTTGTTGTTGTTGTTGTTGCTGTTCTTGTTGTTCTTGTTGGGTTGGGGAAGCGGTTGGAAAGCCCTTTGGAAAAACCTAAAAAGGTCTGAAAAAGGTGTTTCGCGTTGAGTTAAAGATACAGGATTTTCAGGATAGGATAGTTATGATTTGTTTATCTGAATGAAAAAGTAGAAAATATATAATGTGCCTGTTAAACAGTACAGAACAGCTATTTTTTAATAAAATACAGCTCATTTATTTTAATTGTCGTTGGTGAAACAACGGGCTCTTTGACCGTAGATTTTAGCACGCATCCAAGTAAGTTGGAGGTCGGATCACGCCTTGTTACATTTGAGACAAAATTTCTTGGCTGGAGGACGTTATGTTTCCTCTTAACCCCTCTTTGACATTATGTCTTTTTTTTATATGGGTCGACCTGATTGTTGTTTGATTATTTTTAAGTTATTTGATCATTGTTATGTTGTCTTCATTTGTTGGTTTCATTATTCATCCTCCTTTGTTAGCATCGTTGTTTCATTGTCCGTATTTGATATTCGCTTTATTATCTGTATATAATAATATAATTTTTTCTCGAACGGACTGTTATTAATTATATATTTACCGTTGAATGTTTTTGATATAATAATATTATAATATAATAATAATAATTATTATTATTATTATTATTATTATATTATCATTATTATTATTATATTTTGTTAAAGATGATGGCAGCATCAGTGGAATTGATTTTATATATGGTCTTTTCAATTCTTCTTATTATTCTCTTCTCATCAGGGCTGATATTTGCTAATAGCTGGCCGATGTTCATATCTCGGTGAAAGAAATGTTTTCTAAAAATAATAATTTATTGATATGATAACAAAATGGTTAACAAATCTTAGTCTAAGGGTGTAACGGAATTCCAACGTTTCCAACCAGTATCATCGGTTCATTTTCAAGGAAAGGTGAGCTTGAACTGATTGAAATGGGGTCGTTCGGCGGATAACTTATTGTGTCCCAGGTGCTCTGTCTGAGGTGGGCGCTGCATTTTCATTGGCTGAACAGAGGATTAAGTACCTGAGTCAAGCCGTCTTGCAGAGGTGGAAGCTCGCACTGCTCTTCTCGTGCGGACGCTGGAGACTGGGAGCGTAGTATTGGGAAGGTCATTGCCGATAGACGGGGCACCTGATTGGCCCGTTCGATCGGCTCTATGGTGCTGGCGGGCGGCCCGCCCTTCGTGCCACCGTCGGGGGAGGAGTGAAGTCTCTTGGGTAGTGTTGAGGCTGGGTCTCTCCTTCCCCGATGTGTAGGGCCTCCAAGAGGCGGAGGCGACGGTGGTCTGCTGCCTTATCGATAATTCTGATATTAGGAATAATGTCATTCCTAATTATCCTGGTATTGTGGACGTTTTTGGCATGATTATGGATGGCGCCTTCCTGAGCGTGGCAGGATATCCTCTTCGAAAATCGCATAGTCGTCATACCAATGTAAGCGCCGGGGCGGGCATCCCGGACAGGGCATTTGTACTGGTAGACAACGTTAGTTTCTTGAGAGGGTCCTGCAAACACGGGGGCTGGATTGTTTTTCATAATCAGGCCACTGGTCTTCTTGTTCTTGTAGTAATTATTAGTTTTCACTTTTTTTCGCAGGGTCCGTGGGGGAGACGTTCCTTTCTATGATGGTACGAAGGGCTCGCTCGTCCTCTTTGTATTTCTTATGAAATACTCCTTGTAAAAGAGAGTGACGTCTTCAAGGGCAGACAGCAGCAAATTCCAGAAAATCACCAAAGAACCGGTAGATGACATTAAACGTGAGGCTAATAGGATTATTGAGACTGTCAATGCAGCTTCCAATGCCCTTCACTTGCTGCCGATCGTAGGGGACTACGACCTTGGCTACATATACGGGAACGTTAAAACCCATAAACCAGGGAACCCGTTACGCCCCATTATTAGCCAAATTCCCGCTCCTACATACCAGCTTGCGAAGAAATTGAATACTATTTTGACTCCTTATGTTCCAGATGACCCACAGTTTGAAGTCATCTGCCGAGTTTTTAGAAGCACTGAAAACGACACCCCCCGGAGGAGTTATTGCATCGATGGACGTGGAGTCCCTCTTCACGAACGTCCCCGTGGATGAAACAATTCAGATAATCCTGGATCGTGTATATAGAGACGACTCCACGCCCCCATTCACATCCCTGAGCATGCCCTCCGAAAAATCCTTGAAATTTGTACAAAAAAGGCCCCTTTCTCCACCCACAGAGGACAATATGTACACACAGAAAGACGGAGTAGCGATGGGTTCTCCCCTCGGAGTACTTTCGCGAACTTCTACATGGGTGCTGTGGAACGTCGGGTATTCGCCAAACATCGAGAGAACCGTCTATGTACGTCCGGTATATTGACGACACTTTCATCAGCGCCAGCACGGTGGAAGAAATAGAGCGCCTGCGACAAGCCTTCCACGACCACAGCAGACTCAACTTCACCATCGAACATTGCCGTGACCGTCGCCTCCCCTTCCTTGACGTCCTCGTCGGGCAACAAGAGGCGCTTCGTAACACAGGTGTATACGAAACCCACGAACCTGGGCATGTGCCTGAACGGCGAGAGCGAGTGTCCAGAGAGATACAAGCGCACTGCGATCAGCGCCCTTCATCGGAGAGCTCTCTCACACTGCTCTTCGTGGAAGGACACGCACACTGAATTAGAACGTGTTGCCCAAGTTTTAATTAACAAACGGGTATTCCAACCGGGACATCACTAAATGCATTCGCAGAAACATCGATAAGTGGTATCAGCAGGAGCCTCGTCCCGCCGCCCTTGAAGACGTCACTCTCTTTTACAAGGGAGTATTTCATAAGAAATACAAAGAGGACGAGCGAGCCCTTCGTACCATCATAGAAAGGAACGTCTCCCCCACGGACCCTGCGAAAAAAGTGAAACTAATAATTTACTACAAGAACAAGAAGACCAGTGGCCTGATTATGAAAAACAAATCCAGCCCCCGTGTGTTGCAGGACCCTCTCAAGAAAACTAACGTTGTCTACCAGTACAAATGCCCTGTCCGGAATGCCCGGCGCTTACATTGGTATGACGACTATGCGATTTTCGAAGAGGGATATCCTGCCCTACGTCAGGAAGGCGCCATCCATTAATCATGCCAAAAAACGTCCACAATACCAGGATAATTAGGATGACATTATTCCTAATATCAGAATATCGATAAGGCAGCAGACCACCGTCGCCTCCGCCTCTTGGAGGCCCTACACATCGGGAAGGAAGGAGACCCAGCCTCAACACTACCCAAGAGACTTCACTCCTCCCGACGGTGGCACGAAGGGCGCCGCCCGCCCAGCACCATAGAGCCGATCGAAACGGGCCAATCAGGTGCCCCCGTCTATCGGCAATGACCTTCCAATACTACGCTCCCAGTCTCCAGCGTCCGCACGAGAAGAGCAGTGCGAGCTTCACCACCTCTGCAAGACGGCTTGACTCAGGGACTTAATCCTCTGTTCAGCCAATGAAAATGCAGCGCCCATCAGACAGAGCACCTGGGACACAATAAGTACCGCCGAACGACCCCATTTCAATCAGTTCAAGCTCACCTTTTTCCTTGAAAATGAACCGATGATACGGTTGGAAACGTTGGAATTCCGTTACACCCTTAGACTAAGATTTGTTAACCACTTTTGTTATCATATCAATAAAGTTATTATTTTTAGAAAACATTTCTTTCACCGAGATATGAACATCGGCCAGCTATTAGCAAATATCAGCCCTGATGAGAAGAGAATAATAAGAAGAATTGAAAGACCATATATAAAATCAATTCCACTGATGCTGCCATCATCTTTAACAAAACATGTTTGAGAGAGGGTCTCCTACCTTCATATATTATTATTATAATAATAAATAATAATGATAATGTCAATATTAATTATAATATTAATAATAATAATATTGATAATTACTATTATTGTTATTATTATTATTATTATTATTATTATTATTTATTATTATAACTAAAAGGATGAAGATGATTAAGTGGCCATCACTATTCATTGTCTTTTGTTCATATAACATTAGGTTAATTAATACGTAAACACACACACACAACGTCCAGGACCGCTGCCAACCTAGAGAGAGAGGAGAGGAGATGGAGAGAGAGAGAAAGAAAGAGAGAGAAGGGGGGAACGGGGGGGGAATATTAATGGGGGGGGGGGGGGGGAGGGGGGGGGAGGGCTCTGGTGGTGTAGTGTTTTTGCACCGCGTCCGAATCGCGTCGTCAATCTTTTCGCTTCTCGGGTTTCATTAGATCCATCGGAAGCAGTGCTCCGTTGACCCGCTCTTCATGTCCCATTAATCAACCTTCTGCCACGGTGGTTTGTCTGTGTGTGTGTGTGTGTAAACGGTGCGTGGGTGTTTATATATGTGTGCGTGCGTGTACGGGTCACCTCTCACTGCCTGCTCAACGTCGAACTTCTAAAACTCGGTGTCATGGGTTGAATAGCATCGAGATTTTTTGCATGAAGTCTGTCGAACATCTGTATGTCGATTTGGAAAATGGTCTACGGCGCAGAGAGAGACCTTACCTTACAGACCTTACATCTTGTTCGGGTTGCCCCAGGTCCCTCAGTGTGAGGCACCTCTAATGTCTACCAGAGAGTTGCTAGTACATCTTCCGGTATATTTTGCATCTTCCAATCTTGGATGGTCTGGGATGCAGTTTAGATATTTGTCGAGCTTATTCTTAAACACATCTACGCTCACTCCTGATATATTCCTCAGATGAGCTGGCAACGCATTGAATAGACGCTGCATTATCGATGCTGGTGCGTAGTGGATTAATGTCCTGTGTGCTTTCCTTATTTTTCCTGGTATAGTTTTGGGCACTATTAATCTACCTCTGCTTGCTCTTTCTGATATTTTTAGTTCCATGATATTTTCTGCTATTCCTTCTATCTGTTTCCATGCCTGAATTATCATGTAGCGTTCTCTTCTCCTTTCTAGACTATATAATTTTAAGAATTGTAGTCTTTCCCAGTAGTCTAGGTCCTTAACTTCTTCTATTCTAGCTGTAAAAAGGACCTTTGTACACTCTCTATTGTGCAATATCCTTTTGATAGTGTGGGTACCATCTCATATTGCAATATTCAAGTGGACTACGAACATATGTTTTTATAAAGCATAAATCATGTGGTTCAGCTTTCTTGTTTTTGAAGTGCCGTAACAACATTCCATTTTTTTGCTTTACATTTTGCCAACAGATTTGCTATTTGATCATTGCATAACAATGTTGCCTATTCTCATCACACCAAGGTCTTTAACTGCTTCCTTATTTGTGATGGTCTCATTATTAGGTCCCTTATATGCATATAGCTTTCTTTCTCTGTCTCCATAATTTATTGATTCAAATTTATCAGTTAAATACCATCCTATTTACCTCTGCCCAATCATATACTTTGTTAAGGTCTCTTTGTAGAGCGTTCCTATCTTCGTCACAAGTAATTTCTCTACTTATTCTTGTGTCATCTGCGAAACTACTCACTACCGAATCCTTCACATTATTGTCTATGTCTTCAATCATAATAACAAACAGTATTGCAGCTAACACCGTACCTTGCGGCACACCAGGATATTACCTTGACTTCATCCGATTTCTCATCGTTTGCAATAACTATCTGTTTTCTGTTGTGTAAAAATTCTTTTAACCATCTTCCTACTTTATCCACGATATTGTGTTTTCTAATTTTCTTCGCTAATATATGGTCTACTTTATCAAAAGCTTTTTGCAAAGTCTAAATAACCACATCTGTTTCATTTCCGCTTTTCAACATTTTATTTTTGAATATGTTCTCACGGTGGACTAACAGTTGGGTTTGTGTACTTTTTCCGGGTACGAAAACCATGTTGTCCTTTATTAAACAAATTATTTTTTATTAAATGTTTCATAATATTTTTCTTCATTACCCTTTCATACACTTTCATAATATGTGATGTTAGACTCACAGGCCTATAATTACTTGCCTCTAGTCTTGATCCACTTTTGAAAGTAGGGGTAATATATGCTAATTTGTGCTCATCATAAATCTTGCCTGTATCTACACTTTGTCTTAATAATATTGCAAGTGGCTTTGCGATAGAATTGAACTACTTTCTTTAACAAAATAGCAGGAATTCCATCAGGCCCTGCAGCAGCTCCATTTTTAATTTCATTAATAGCCTGCACAATATCAGCTTCATTAATATCTATGTCAGCTAAATATTCACTATTTTCATCCCTTACTTCTATATCATTATCTTCATTATCTATTCTAGGGGTGAATTCTCTCTTATATCGTTCTGCCAGTATGTTGCAAATTTCCTTTTTTTTCATTCGTTAATCTCCCTTCAATTCTCAGAGGGCCTATTTCTATTCTTCTTTTATTCATCTTCTTCGCATATGCGTTATAATAGTTTGGGGTTTTGCTTGATATTTAATAGGGTTTTTTTCTTCCAAGTCCCGTTTTTCATTTTCTTTTGATTGTATAATCTTTTGTTCTGCATTTTCTATCTTACTTTTTAGTTCTAGAACTTTCCATGCATTTTTTTCTTTTGCAAGACCTTTTTTCCACTTTCTGATTTTCTGGAACAAGATCCTTCTGTCTCTTGGTATGCATGAATGATGTTTACTTTTCTTCTTCGGTATATATTTTTCCACTATTTCTCCAATATTTTATATAATCTCCGTATTTACCCTTATGTCATCACTTACGAAAATGTTATCCCAATCTTTGTTTAATTCTTCATTATTTCTGACCATTTTATATTTTTACTGTAGAAGTTGTATTTTCCATATCCTTCCCACTTTTTCATTTCTTTTCTTGCTTATCTCTATTTTCACTTGCTTTGGAATGAACTGTTAATTCTATGACATTATGGTCTGAAATATTCGCATTATAAACTATTATTTCTTTAACATAATTCATCTCGTTCACAATACTAGGTCTAAAAGTATTTTCCTTTCTTGTTGGCAGGTGATTTATTTGTTGAATGTTGTATTCTAGTAGCATATCTAATAGCTTTTCAAATTGCCTCTTATCTTCTGCACTACTATTACTCTCTTTTTTATATGTATAAGTACAACCACAATCTCCTATTCGTTCTTTCCATTCTACGAAAGGAAAAGTTGAAGTCACCAGATAGGAGAATAGTCCAGTCCTTGTGATTTCTACATATATCATCCAATTTTTTTCAATTATTAAGTCAAACTCTTAGTATTAGGAGGTCTATATATTACTATGTTCATCAATTTTTCAGATTCAAATTCTACCGCTATTAGTTTCACATTCTGAGTTACTATATTTCTCATATATTTTTCCTTGTTTTTTGTCTTTCCCATATGCGGTTCCCCCTTGATTCCTATTTTTTCTATCTGATCTATAAGTTTTTTGGAACCCTTTTTATTTGATCATCATTCCCAGTCTCTTGGGAATACCAGTTTCACTTATATTCATTATATCTATTTTCTTTCATTTTGGGTTAGTTCTTCTAAGTACTCTATTTTTTCTTTTTGAGTTACTCGTAACTAAACCCTGCGCATTCATCACTATGATGGTTTGCGTGTTTTCTCCTTCATTTAATACTGGTAGTAATAGGATTTTCCCATGTCTCTTTCCTGTTCTGGTATGTTGTTCTTTTTTTCATTTCCAGAAATTCTGACATTAAAAATCCAACTTTTCCATAATATGATCTTCCTTCATCATAATTATTCATTTTGTGTCTGAATCTGCAATTTTCTCCGTTTCTGCAATATCCTCTTGCATAATAAATACAGTTATTATCTCTTGGGTATAATTTCGGAGCTGATGCTTGAAATTTTTTGCTGACACCTCTGCATATCTCATTGGTGGTTTGCTTTTCTCTTTTACCTGATATTCTTGATTTCTCTCTTTATTTGTTTTTTCTTTCTTATTTTGGATTTTATTACTTGGTTGGTTATTTATTTTGGATTATGATTCATGGCTACAGGGTGCATATATTTGCATTTTTTGTCGAACTTACATACCTTTTCCTTCTTTTAGGTTTTGACATATTTTTGGATGCAGATCTCTGCAATCATCCCCATATCCATCTAAGTATGCACATTTACCATATATTTCATAGTTTTGACATATCTTAGGATGTTTTTGTAGTAACATCTTTCTCCAAATCTGCAATTCCCTCTTTTCAAAAGGTTGCAGATTTTGTCTTTCTTGTCTATTTTTTCCCTTTTTCCCTTTCCCGTCATTGTATAGATCTGGGTAGAGCCTCTTCGGGATTTGTTTTTTTCTTTTCTGTTGTCATATCGTAATTTTTTATTTCTTTCTTCGTAGGTATGCTGCTTTATTGCCTCATATGTAGTATCAATGAGTATCTCTGCATCCATACTTTTATCTTGTTCTTTGTTTTCCTTATTTTTTTCTGTCATTTCATTTTTGTTTACTCTCTTTTTCCGTCCTCTTCTTCTTTTTCTTCTTCTTCTTCCTCTTCCTCTTCTTCTTCATCCTCAACTATTTGTACATTCAATCTTGATTTAATAACATTGTCTATCCATGATAGACATGTTGAACAAAAAATTCTTGTATCTTTTCTCAAATCTTGTATTACCTCAGCACACTGTGGATGGGTCGGAATGTTGCATGCAGCACATTTTCTGATTAGGTTTTGTGGATTGACTATGCTATACCAAACCTTACACAGTTTGCATGCTTTTGGCATTCTTTTCCTAATGCATCAATTAGGATATTCACAAGATTCACCTTATTCATTTTCTTTGTCGGTATATGTTGGTTTATGTATATTTTTCTTTATGAGTCTCTTGACCACTTGGATTTTATTTGGAACTTCTTCAATTATTTTCAAGATGTTTTCATTAGATTTGTTCCAGTTTGAAGGATTATATACCTTCTAATATATCTATGAATGCTTTTGTATCTTTTTGTTAGGACTGTTGCTGATTTCATAGATGAGAAATGCCAGTTCCCTTCCTGCTACCTCATCGTATTGCGAATCTGCTAAACAGAGGAGAGAGAGAGAGAGGAGAGATGAGAGAGAGAGAGGCGCTCGGAATGCTGTAGGGCGTCGAAATTTCTGTTCAGCTAAAGCGAGAGAGAGAGAGAGAGAGAGTTTTCAGCAAATCTCGGGAAAAGTCACAGGGTTTGGCTGTAGGTTTAGAGGAAGAAGCCGTAAAACATTTTATGATGTCGGAGGTTTATTTTCCTTTCATCTCGTTAGAGACTGTTCTTTCAGATCCCCGTTCGATGGAGCGGAGGGGAGGGAGACGAGGAGGGGGTGGGGGTTGGGGAGGGGGGGGAGACGATTTATGTTCTTGGAATAGCATTTTATTGGGTGTATGATGGCGAGGGGTCACCAGCTGCTGTACTGCATTTCCTGATTATATTTGATTTTTTGTAACGAATGTAAGCTGCGTCAGGTGAGTGGTCTGTCGTGTCTATTCAATGAAGTTTCCAAGGATTTTAAAATATATATATATATATATATATATATATATATATATATATATATATAGAATATATATGTGTGTATATATTTCTGTACTGCTGTGCATTTTGTACTTTCTTTCCAAAATGTGTCACGAAGTGTATATATTACAATATATATTGGAACCCTGAACTAATAGGCCACACATGCAAAGAAAAGATGAGCATATACTGATATATATATATATATATATATATATATATATATATATATATATATATATATAGTCAATGCATTTTGTATTGATGCCTTTGCTCTTTGTGTATATGTATAGGAGTATGCCAAGTGTCTTTTGTAACCCTGAATGGACGGGCATCATAATATGAGAATCTTTAACAGGTTTTGAGTGATGGAAGGACTAACTCATATGAGAATTGATATTACGTGCCATGCGATTTGGATAAATTTACCAGGAACGATGTCCAAATCACTTCAATGATCCATAAATGACTAAATGGCAACTGTAGTAGCTCAGCACAGGACAGAGGGTGAGATCAGTGTGTCTTGAGACTTGATTAGCGAATGTATTGCCCCTCTCGATCCCATGACGTCTTTTTATTTATTTGTTCGTAAACACCCCCAGGGATTGCTTTTGGTTTTAGTTTTTATCTTTCATGATGGTTTGTCAGTTAAAATTTTAATTTTGTTTGTAAAGTTGGGAGGAGGTTTCATAGGATAAGAAATGGGTACACACGATTATTTCTTAGTGTTAAAGGAGTGTCAAATTTCATTACATTTTTGAAATCGGAATAAGTACCTTTGATTACAATTAATGAAGTCAGTATAGGGCCCCATTCCTTTAATGTACATCTAAATAAGAAATAATCCTTTTTGGTTTACATTCCATTAAGTTAGAACGACTTCTGTTTGCTTACTTTTGGTGAAGTGTGAACAGGTTCTCTTTCGCTACTCTAGGTAGATGTGGAAATGGGCTCTACTTCATTACTTTTGATAAAGTTATAATTGGTTTCGTTAGGTTGCTGCATCTAAATGGAGATGTAAAGTCCGAGTAATGTTTTGATTATGCTAATTAAACGGAGAACTACTACTTTCGAAAATCAATGGGAGAAGGAACTTTAGGAGGAACCACATTATGCAAATTTTAGATAAGTTCCCATAACCTTGACGTTTCCGAGAGAGAGAGAGAGAGATTGTTGATTATTATTGATGCTGTAATAGATTTTTTTATTAGAGAGAGAAGAGAGAGAGAGATTGTTGATTATTATTGATGTTGTAATAGATACTTTTCTTGTAGCCGTGTTAGTGTGTGTGTGTTTTATGGAAATGAAGGAAAATAAATTAATTCCACGCTCTATAGTATATATATAGATATATAGATAGATAGATAGATTATTATTAGATAGATAGATAGGAGAACTGCTCGCACTGTAAACGGTCAAATAATGAAATTTGTAAAACTCTTATTGATTTCACAAGATTATTTACCTGGGTTTCGACGACAGCGAACCAATATATATGGCAAGCTGACCTTCCTCACTCTTGACAGCTGTCAAAGGGCGTAACATCCCAAGAAGTCTGCGTAGGAGGCGCTCTTTAATGTTCCTCCCATCGTTAATTTCCTCCCATTCTTCGTTCAAAAACGAAGCATTGTTTGGAGAACTATGAAGCCCTGATACTAATTGCCTCTGCCTGATTTACTATTCTTTCCCCCCACTCGAGCTCGTTTGTTGTTGTGGCGGGGGGGGGGGGGGGGGGGGGTATGGAGGGGAGGGGGAGTGATTCCTGGGAGAAGATCTGGGGTTGGGGGGGATGGGGTTAAAGGAAGGTGATTCCTAGTGAGAATACATGTGGAAAGAGGAATTGATTGGAAAGAATTTCTGGTGAGAATGAAAAGCGCGGAGGGAGATATGTTTAAGTGTAAGAGGAGAGAATCCGAAAAAAGAACCGTACAGATAAGAATCATACAAATACGAATCGTACGAGATATACAAGATGCAAGGATATAAGAATCAGGGGAATGATAGAGAGATCAAGTAAGATTAAAAAATCTTTGGACTGGAAAATAAAGATATATATATATATATATATATATATATATATATATATATATATATATATATGTATGTATGTATGTATGTATGTATGTAGTGTATGTATAATGTAGTATGTATATGTATGAATGTATGTATGTATATATATATATATACTATGTATATTATATATAAGTATATATATTTATATACATACATTCATACACACGAACTATTTAATACCCACATATTTAGATGCATAAGCTTTCCACCCTTATTGAAATAAGCGTTATGATCAGTTACTCCAAAAAAAAAAAAAAAATAACCTAAAACGTTATTAAAGTACGTATTTTTTTAACGAGGTTTTTTATTATGTTTCCTTTCGAATCCTTGGATTGTTTTTGAGGAGTTATGGAACCTTTCGCCGGCTTCATTCGACATTATTAAAGCCGATGACGAGGTCGGCGTTTGGAAAGCTACTCTACCTTACTACTTCAATTTCTGAGAATTAGGGAGTTGTAACGTGCAGAGAGAGAGAGAGAGAGAGAGAGGAGAGAGAGAGAGAGATTTAGTAGAAGATTGGTTCCACACTCCCCATTGTGGTCTCTGATGTCTTTAAAGCTATGTGCACCCTTGCAAGCTGACTTTTTTTTTTTTTTTTTTTTTTTTTTTTTTTTTTTTTTTTTTTAACTTGCTGCAGATCTTGGCATTTGAGCTCGATGGACAGGAGTCACAGTGAGACCCATAAAAAAAAAAACACTCAAGTTGTCCCGTATTATTTCTCTATTGTATAGACTGTTCATGGTTCTTGTAGATTCCCGTCCTTTTGCGGTGTTTTTCTTTGTGCTACACACACACACACACACACCACACACACACACACACACATATATATATATATATATATATATATATATATAGATATATACATACATCACATACATACATACACAGTATATGGGGGTTTTGCACACGTTGGGAGTATATGTATATATATATATATATATATATATATATATATATATATATATATACACACACACACACACACACACACACGAGTTTATGCAACTATTTTGGGGAACGAAAGGTAAAGTGATATGAGTAGAAGATGTTCTATTAACATTTGCATTTTATGGATTCGTTCGTTGGTGAGAAGAAATGTAAAATAACCGTTATCATTCATTATTGCTGCTTTAAGTTTTGAAGAAAAAAATGCAGTGGTATCCATTGGACACCTATAAATAAAAGTAAGCCTAACCTAATTTCCCATCCATCAAAGGTAGGCTTGCTTATTCAGTAGACATCTATCAAAGATTTCAAATGTATATTTAAAAACCTTTCCATCTTTAGTATTCATTAGACACCAGTCATAGTCGTAGACCTCGTCATGATTCCTGGTTCAACAGTATCGTGATGAGGTGGCAGGACAGAGCCCAGTAGAATTCAACTTTAACAAATGAATATTGGTCAGCAGAATATTGGTCAGCAACATTTACGCTAGTTACTTCATACGTAAAGCCGTACGTTACTGCTGTTAGCTAATTTTTTTTACATTGGATTAATTGCAAGAAAATGAATCTTATTTAAAAAGACTATCAATCCACCTACCTCATGCACTTCAACCCCCCCCCCCCCTCCTCCCCTCCCCCGCACACATCACGGGCTACTCTGATCTCCATCGCGTGAAAGCAGCACCTAATTGTAACGGTTATTTTAAAATTCTCTTCGCCGACAACCGAAGCCTTATAATACACATGTTCATAGCACATTTTCTGCTCAAATTACTTTTCCTTTCATTCCCCAAAATATTTAAATAAACTCGTGTTACACCTTGTACGTATATTATGTATCATATGTATAGTATATACACAAATTTATATATATTTATGTATTTGAGTGAATTTGTAATTGACATTGTCACGTAGTAGAGCCAACGAATTACGAGATGACCAATAAAAAAGAAAGGAAAAAAAAACTGACCCGCACGATGAAATCACGTCTCCTAATTTCTCTCATATTTTTTTTTCCCCGGCAGCCCTGAAGTTCCAGTTATATTTTCCCCGGTGCGCTTTTTTTATTTATTTTTTTGGGGGGAGGGGCGGGGCGTAAGTTTCGGCTGAGAAGGTTGGGGGGGGGGGGGGGACTTAGAGTGGAAAATCGGAGATTCCTCTCTCCCTGCATAGCTGGCGCTGTTTTGATAATCACATCGGCCGCTGTTTAGCGTCAAGCTGAAGTTTTAATTAAAATCGTTTGTTTAATAAGAATTGCAGGCCAGAGGCAATACCGTGTTTTTTTTTTATCTTTTCTGTTTCGTGATTTTTTCTTTTTTTTTCTTTATTGTTTAAGCGTCTGGTTGGCTTTGCAGATGCTGGTAATTATTTGTGCACGTACGTATATGTATTTATGAATGTATATATCCATATATTTGTATATGTAATTATATGTATTATATAAGCATATATGTGCGTT
>NC_087207.1:56851005-56856005 GCF_015104395.2 Macrobrachium nipponense
CTCTCTCTCTCTCTCTCTCCGTTGTCATATTTTTTTTTCTGCAATGCATGGAAGGTACAATTAAGAAGTTTAATCTATGTCTCACGTTCCGTTTTTATTGCTGTTGTCAAGGGACAGCGATGCTCTCTCTCTCTCTCTCTCTCTCTCTCTCTCTCTCTCTCTCTCTCTCTATACCTGAAGCCCTATTGGTTTTATTTGAAATGAATGTTCAATAATAACCTTAAACAATATTCACGCTTTTCATATATACATTTGACACTGGGAAAATTGTGCAGCATCTATTCCTGATGCAGACATGTGTCTCTCTCTCTCTCTCTCTCTCTCTCTCTCTCTCTCTCTCTCTCTCTCTCTCGTATGTTTTTTAGTTTACCTTAATACGTTATTTGCTGTTGGTACAGAAATATAAGATGCATATAATGTCTCACTCATTTCATCTTCATTGAGAGAGAGAGAGAGGGAGAGAGAGAGCCGGGGATAGCGTAGTCATTAAAATGCCATTTGCATTAACTCTGGTCCCGCTTTGCCTTGCCGTACGACTGAAGTTGTTTCATTACGCCTTTCATAAATGTAATTTCCCCGAGATTTACGAGAAAGGGTTTACCAGGAAGCTCTGCCTCCCCCTCCCTCTCCTCTCTCTCTCTCTCTCTCTCTCTCTCTCTCTCTCGTCGAGTGGATGGATTTATTTTTCAGCGGTTACGCGTCGGCGATAGCTGACTTGCTTTGTCTCCGGTGTTTACATAATCCTGATTTTGCCCGATACTAGTGATTCTCTCTCTCTCTCTCTCTCTCTCTCTCTCTCTCTCTCTCTCTCTCTCTATAATGATTTGGCTAGCTTTCTTTTAAACTCTTACACACAGTTGCTATTTACGGCTTCAGCTCTAGTTTCCATCCATTATTTCTTGTCTGGTTTTCGTTTAAGGCCAATTTGAATAATATATATATATATATAATATATATATATATATATATATATATATATATATATAGTCAGGAGCGAGAGAGAGAGAGAGAGTTACAAGGATTAAGATGCCTCAAAGACTTGTTAGTCCATCCGAGGAGGCATCGTGTGCTCACTTAATTTTAGGAGCAAAAATAGAGAGAGAGAGAGGAGAGAGAGAGAGAGAGATAGAGAGAGAGAGAGAGCATGAAATACCTTCTGAAGGGAGACTAATCAGTAGAAGGCAGAGACGAAGATGCGGAAGACAGCATCATTTCGTGCTCAGCCTCCGGAAGGAAGAGAGAAACAGCCAGTCGGAACCACCGGCCATTTCCCCTCCTGATATCTCCTGACAAATCAAAGGCATCTTTTCGTTCTCAATGTCCCTCACGAAGAGCGCCGTCAGCACCGTCAGCAGCGTCAGCAGGAAGGCTGACTCTCTCTCTCTCCCTCTCTCTCTCTCTCTCTCTCTCTCTCTCTCTCCGTGCGGCGTACCCTCAAAGGCAGGAGCCATTTCGGGATGATCTTGGCATCGGCGGATTATTTGTGCTTTAGGATTGATTGGTTTGGTCGTATGTTGCTGGTTACGGTTCAGTGATTGTTGGGGAAGTGGGGCTGGGGGGGGTGGGGGGTAGGGTAGGGCGGCTCGGACTGAGTTGTCTCCTAATAGGAATTTATTTTTTTTTTTACTTACAGTAATAATATATTTCCTTTTATTTTTTAAGTCAGATGCACCTTGGCTTTCTTAATTTGAGACATTGAGAAATAAGAAAAATAATGTAGGTTTTTTTTTCCGTATATTGAATTTTATTCAATATGCAATGTTATGCCTTTGTGGTAATTGCTAATTGTAGTGCTTTCTCTTTTAGGTGTGTTTTTTTTTCACTTGCAGTAATAGTGTATCTCGTTTTTTTTCAAGTTAGATGTCATCTGTCTTTCTTATTTTGAGACATTTAGGAACAAGAAAAAATAATGTACAGTTTTTTGTTCGTATATTGAATTTTACTTATAGTATTATGCTCTTGTTCTTGCCAACTAGGTTACATTTTGCAAGCTCCTTGCATGCAATTTTCAAGCACCCTGTATGCAATGCTATGCCTTTGTGGTAATTACTAATTGCTGTGTTTTCTCTTCCAGGTATGTGTGTAATAAGGAAAGACGGGGAGAAACTTTTGACTTTTTAGAAAGATGTAGTTGCTTCTCTCATCTGACGGCTGAGGTATGTTGCAAGTTTCAGTAACGTTTGGTCAGTCTTCGTAATTTGTCCATTTAGCAAAAAATTCACAATTTTACAGTAGCGCCTCAGTGGCGTGGTCGGTATGGTGTTGGCGTGCCACCTCGGTGGCCGCGAATTCGATTCTCGGGCATTCCACTAAGGAGTGAGAGATGTGCATGTCTGGTGATAGAAGTTCACCCTCGACGCGATTCGGAAGTCACGTCAAGCCGTTGATCCCGTTGCTGAATAACCACTGGTTCCATGCAAAGTAAAAACACCATACAACAAACAATTTTTCGGTGATATTGCTGGTTTATTATTTTCTGTTGCGACGTTGCACCAGGCGCTAAGGTTTATTGCAAGTCCTCGTAAAGCAATGGTTCATAGGAAGCTGGGTTATAGTAAGCTATGCCCCTACTTTTAATTTTTTAGCCGTTTAGGAAGACGTTACTATACTAATTTCGACCCGAGTTCGGTTCCCCGCTCTGCCAACGAGAAATCAGAGGAATTTGTTTCTGGTGACTAAGATATACTTTACTTATTTCGGGCCTCAGTGTCGCCCATGACCCATTTTTTGTGTATTTATTACCAAGGCAGAAACATTAACCCGCTCTCCCCCCCCCATTAGAAGGCCAGATACGCCTAACTTCATCGACTTCCGGAACCCATTGTGTGCCATCGCTCCTTGCTTGTTGTTATTTTGGTTTGAAGTTTCTAGGCCTATCCATATCTTTCCTTGAAGACGTTAAAGGGGATTATGTGCTTGATGGGGGTCTAACATTTCTTGGGGTCACCCGTCCAAGTAGTGACAAGACCCAACTTGGCTCAAGTAAATGGATGGATCGAACCGTGGCGTAGCCACACTATTATTATTATTATTATTATTAGGGAAAAACTCTATCACGAGACTTTTTACACTTTGTATTATTGTGGACCCTTTAGAACATTATTATTATTATTGTAAAAGTACATCCACAATAATATATCTGTTTGATCTTGTTATTTACAAAGATATATTATTGTGGATTTACTTTTCCATTATTATTATTATTAAGGGATTACAAGCCTCATGCTTTATAATTCATCCATTCGGTAAATAAATCCAAATAGCATCCGACGACAGGACCTCTTAACCAAACCAAAATTCGAATTCGGTTGCCGATTACCCTACAAATCCCCCCTCCCCTCGGACACCGGCCTCGCCCCGCCCCGCCCCACCGCCCGGAAACATTTATTGGACGCGAACGTGACGAAATCTTTTTTCGGGTTTCGAGAACCCCTTTTGGTTTCTGGGTTCTTTCTCCTCCTTAGGCATTCGGGGCGCGTCCTCTGTCCTGTAAACGCTGGTGGGTTTATTCATGTGGGGGGCTCAGACGTTGCTGTTGTTCGTTCACTCACGAGTTGCATAACCACCCAACAGATTGTAGGCTGCAGTATGTGTATATACGTAGGCGTGCCGGTGTTTGCATTATTATTATTATTATTATTATTATTATTATTATTATTGTTGTTGTTGTTGTTGTTGTTGTTGTTGTTGTTATTGTTGTTGTTAAGGAATTCACAGTCTCGTGATGAACAAATTGTTAAAAAATTGTTAAGAAATCCACCATTATATATTAAAATATATTTCTATGTAAAAAACAAAAACTCTCGAACACCGTTGTGTAGACGTTATATATTATTATTATTATTATTATTATTATTATTATTATTATTATTATTATTATTATTATTGTATAGGCACTTCAGCAGCATTACACTTGTAGAGATTCTTCTCTATTTTCCGAATAGCGGCTTTTTCCATGCTACTTAGACAGGCTAGTAGAGCGCCTATGGAGGTCATGATCAAATACAGAGCCAAAATTGGTGTAGATATTTGAATTTTACAGATAAACTATGATACCATAGTTATCAAGTCATTAACGATATATATATATATGTCTCTCTCTCTCTCTCTCTCTCTCTTTCTTGAAGCAAGCGAGCTTTCGTCTGGAGCTGCCAGACATCCTCGGGCTGGGAAGCTGAGGGTGGACTGATCTTGAAGCGGTGTCCGTCCTCGTTTATATTTTGGAGTTTGACAGCAGGGAACCGCCCCATGCTGGATCTACTATTGGCTGGGGTGGCGGTAGGTCTTCGTTTTCATTGGTGGCTTGAACCGGGTCTCAAGCCACTTTCCATGCGTTGATGGTTTCGATACTGTAAGTCCTGCAGCCGCCTAGACCTCCTTAGCGGCGCGGTTACGTCGATGGGCGTTTCGCTATGCTGCGGGACGTCACGGCTAACTTGATTATGATTGGCTGCGGGAGTATCTCGTTCGGGGGCGTCGTCTTCCGTGGAGTTGTCGTGCTCGGTGGTGTCATTGTTGGTGGCAGGTCTTCTCATACTCGTAGGGAGGAGAAATTCTTCCTGCGTCGTATTTAGTGTAGGTCTTACTTGCTGGATGAGAAGCGCCTCCAGCAGGCGTAACCGACGGGCATCAGGGGCCTTCCCGATGATCTTCGTGTTTTGGATGATCACATCCCGGGAGATGGCCTCTTGATGTTTGGTGCGTGCGTGATTTGATAGCCCCCCTTCTTGGGCGTGGCAACGAGAGTCTCTTCGACAGGCGCATGGTAGTCATACCAACGTAGGCGCCGCTGCAACCGCGGACTGGGGCATGTATACTGGTACACCACATGCGTCTGCTTCAGGGGGGTCTCGTACCTGTGGAGAGGGGTTATTTTTCATAATTAGGTTCGCGCGTCCTCCGATTCTTGGTAGTAGAATAATTAGGTCGCCGATATTTTTGGTGGTGTCGTCGGTCGGGGATACATTTTCAGAAATAATTTTCTTGACTGAGTCCTCTTC
>NC_087207.1:56861005-56922524 GCF_015104395.2 Macrobrachium nipponense
TTAAAGGAAATTTGTAGCTCGATATATATATATATATACGATTATATATATATATATCTATATATATATATATATATATATATATATAAATTAGCATATGTACATTTTTATTCTGGCCACCATCTTAATATTAAAATTTCAATTTTTTCTTCTATGTTCCTACACACTTTGCGTATCATGAGTCCACAATATCTGGACCAAGAAATAGAATACATAAAAAAGATAGGAAACGATCTCTGCTACCCACCTCATTTAATTGATTTATGTTATCAAAAAGCTCACAAAAAGTTTTATAGTGTTGCTATTAATGAAAAAGAAATGCCTAAAAATGTACTTAGCTTACCTTTTTTTCGTGGATTTGAAACCATAAAATCAATATTTAAATCGTTTAATGTTAATGTAGTGTTCTCTTATAACAATACCATTAAAGATATGCTAATTAAGAATAGTCCCGTAACAAATAACAACATCATTTACAAAATTCCTTGTAAGGATTGCCCATCGTTTTTCGTTGGTCAGTCAAGTAAAAATTTATGTGTACGTATTAAGCAGCATATGTATTCAGTTAGAACAGCCCAGACTTCAAATGCACTGTTTATCCATCTGAGTGAAAAATCTCATTGTATTAATTGGGGTGATACCTCGGTAATTGCTAGATCTAATGATTATGTTTCAAGAAATTTACTGGAATCGGCAATTATACAAATCACTGATAAAAACAACCTAAATCTTAGTCTGGGAATGTACCATTTGGGCCCCATATTTTATTTGTAAAGATGTTTATGAAGGACCTTAAAATAAATGAACAACTAATAAATTAGTCCCACATGTATATAGTTATTATTTCTCTCTCTCTCTCTCTCTCTCTCTCTCTTCTCTCTCTCTCTCTCTCTCTCTCTCTCTGGTTCGATATTTTCTCTCCCTCTTTCTCTTGCTCGATATATATATTTATATTTTCTTTCGTCTTTTCATTAATAATAATTTTTTTTTGGAAAAAATTTGTGTAAAAATTCATGATATTAAATTGTATATGCTCCCGTGTTTTTTTCAAAATGTACTGTTTTCTGGGAGAATCACTTGTTTACTGCGTGTATCCTTCAAGGTGTGGCTACCCTCAGGCGGCTCCTCCTTTCTGTAGAGTGAAAATCACCCTTATTGCTTGCTAATCTTGTAGTGTCAGTTTGTATATTAAGCTTTCTTTTGACTATGGTGTTCTCTGTAAAATCAGTTTGCCTCAGTAAAGGGTCCGAACAGGACCGAAAGTACTTGGCTATCTCGCTTTTTCATTTTTTCCTTCGTGGCAAAAACCTTTATTTATATATGTATGTATGCCTGTATGTATATCTATACACATATACACACCTAGGTATATACATCATATGTGTATATATATACATATATACTTAGATATGTATATAGTGTGTGCGTGAGTGTGCGTTTATGCATGTGTGTCTTATACGCACATATGCAAGCTTTTTGTGAAGGAGACGGACGGACGAGGACGAATATCAACAGCCTGAGGGGGTGTGGGTTGAGGGGGGAAGGGTTGGATTTAATCTTACTCAGGCCAGGTGACCTTTCAGATAGGCAGGAGGACACCGCCAGCCAGCCAGCCAGCATCCTTCCATTGATGCAACCAAGGGTCTTTACCTGGTCTCTCTTCTTTAGGTCTTATAGTCTTGAGGGCTTGGAAGCGTTCGTCGCATTAACGTTTGTTGGGATTTCTACTTGGAGCACGCAGGTCATTTCCGCGGTCAAGAAACGTCAGGTCAAGGTTCATAGACCTTGGAACAGGTCGTCAGCCAGAGAGCGACCCAGATTAAGCTATAGTACGTCGCTCGTTCCTAAGGTGTGCTTAATCGCGGTGACTGAATCTCTCTCTCTCTCTCTCTCTCTCTCTCTCTCTCTCTCTCTCTCTCTCTCTCTCTCTCTCTCTCTCTCATAACTTGAAATATATCGTAGACCACATTGTGAAGCGTGGAAACTAATCTGAAGGTAAGTTCCGTTGAAGATTGAAGGTTATTGGATTTTGGGAAAACGGAAAACTTTCCTCTTAAAACTGATTGTTTAAAGATGTCGGTTTTGTCCATGGTTTGCGAATAATCATGTCGGGCAGGTTATGGAAATAAAACGTTCAAGCGATGGTAACATCCATACCTTAAATGTGGAAACGCCCTGACATTATTATTATTAATGTTTTCAATCAGTCGCTTTCATCTAAAATCGTTCAAGAATATAATTAGTAGCTGTACTCCAGAATGTCAGTTTGTGTTCCAGAATGGACAAATGATAACGTAGTCTGTATTGAGGACCTATGTTTTATCGAATGAATCAGACAGCTCCGTTGATGAAGTGGTGGTTACGTCCTGTATGGGACACGCAGTAGCAGCCAGCTTGTCCTATATGTTTGTACTTACCTATGATAGTCTCTTTTCTTTAACTATCCCTTTATGTTTACCCACGTATTCCTTTATGTTTGCCTATTACATGCCTTTATAGAAGTTACCTATAATATTCATTTATATTTACGAATGATATTCCTTTATATTTACGTGTTTTATTCCTTTATCCTTACCTATTTTAGTCTTTTTTTTATTTATTTAACAATCACTTTATGTTTACACCCATTGTATTTCGACGGGGTCCCTCGGCCCCGATGCGGGTCTAGTCGATAAAGACAAACCCTCCCCCACCCCCCACCCCCCCAAAAAATCGCCCTTTTTTTTCCAAAAATGATTTTTTTTCCTAAATATTCATCTCTATATTCCCCCCTCGTCTAGCCACCCGCGTATCGGTCACGCCATCTGCTTGAATTTCTTGTGGCAGAGATACACCGGATGGGTTGCTATAGCAACTTGCGGGCCGTCCTTCAATTGTAAGTTAACTTGTGTGTGTGTGTGTGTGTGTGTGTGTGTGTAAGTGGTTTTCCTGGACTTCCTCCTTCCACCACCCTCCCCTCCCCCCCGCTCCATTTCCCCCTCTCCATCTCCCCTCTGTTCCTTCCTGAGGCAACTCTTTTGTATACAAATAGATGCCCGAAGGTGAACGTATTATATATAAAATTATGTGTGTATATATATATATATTATATATATATATATATATATATATATATATATATATATATATATTATTCGAGCTACAATGTCTTTTAATGACTAATTTCGCTCTATCTCGGAATGAATATATTTTCACATATGTAGACCGAAGGGGAATTTTTTAATGGATTATAATTTCGGCCTCTCGTGGGTTCGAACCACCACCCAGCGGACAGAGAACGAAAACAGGACCAATATCAGGACGTCAGTGATGTTATCGATTCGGCTAACAAGTAAGGTTGCAAGTTTATACTTATTCCGACCTTACAAATCACCATGTGTGTGGATGTGTTTATTCAAATAATTTATTAAAATCATTTATTTATTTATTTGTGGAAACTCATCAAGTGACTATTTTCATTCTTCTTGTTATGTGACAATTCTCAATTTCATTTCCCTTTCTCGCTGTTTTGGGACCTGGGCTAGAAAAGGAGGGATTTTGTTTGCCCGTAAACGTTGGCTTTGCACTCAGAGAGAGAGAGAGAGAGAGAGGAGAGAGAGAGAGAGAGAGAGAGAGAGAGTGGAGTTAATGCTGATTTCCTGGCCGAGCTGAAAGTTTGTCCACAAATTTAGGAATGAGGATCGTCCAAAAAAAAAAAGTTGAATTTAATGACAAACTTTTATGGTTATCTTTCTTCGATTTTCCATCTCTCGTCCTTTCCTTTATTTCTCTCGTTTCTCTTCTTTGTCAGTTTCTTTCTTTTGGTCTGTGCGCTTTCTTTAGGAAGTTAGTTTTTCGTGGATATTAAAACTTGGGATGTTAAAGTCCTGTAATTTTTTTATGTCAGTAAATATGATATCCTCCAAGTATTTTATATGTAACTTTTTTTCCATTACTTTTCGCCGGTTACATTTTCTCACTTGGTTTTGTTTTCCTGTCTTAGATATACATTGAACAGTTTTATCATTTTCATTTTATTTATGTAGTTCATTGAAAGCTGTTTTGCTATGATAGCAAATACACTGGCCTAGTGGATATTATATAGCATATATATTATATATATTCATATATATATATAGATATATTTATATATTTATATATCTATATATATATATATATATATATATATATGTGTGTGTGTGTGTGTGTGTGTGTGTGTGTGTGTGTGTGTGTGTGTGTGTGTGTGTGCAACCTACATATATCCTTTAATATCCAAATCTCTCTACCTCGTAATTAATATATTTTCGTATTTGTTAACTGAAGGGGAATTTTTTAGTTGATAATAATTCCGTCCTCTCGTGGATTCGAACCAGCGGACAGAGGAGAAATCAGGACTTCAGTGAGGTTACCGATCCGGCTAACAAGTGATAACAAAATTCATATATATTTACATATATGCATATACTATTTATTTAAACGTTTTGATGAATACGATATTGAGAAGAGCATGGTTGCCATAAAATCACCTCGACCTTCCAGATTCAGGTCACAATGAGTCATTGGAGTAATTAACGATGGATAACCCCACTGAGGGGTTAGAGATATGTATTTCTGGTGATAGAAGTTCACTCTCGACGTGGTTCGGAAGTCATGTAAAGACGTTGGTCCAGTTGCTGAATAACCACTGGTTCCAGGCAACGTAAAAAAACACCATACAAACAAACAAACAAACAACATCCTGAGACCAGTGTACAGCCCAAACCTGATGGAGATGTGATCGTAAAAGGAGTGAAAAAAAGCTACAGATCCATTTCATAAGTGGGTAGGAAATCTCCAGACGTATGGAAAACGAAAGCAGGCATTGAGTTCTAAAGTTGTTTATCCCAGTTTGTAATGGCAAAACATTTGCCCCTCCCCCTCCTCCTTCCCCCTCCCCCTCCCAATTCTTATAGCCAATGAGAAAACGCCAAAAATTCTCGTAAGCTCGCTTACGGGTATTAATGTATTGCATAGATATTATTATTATTATTATTATTATTATTATTATTATTAATTATTATTATTATTATTATTATTATTATTATTAACCAAACAAAAACTTCTTTCAGTTTTCTTTGGAAGATTGAAAAAGAAACCCACAAAATTACTGTGTATAACGTGTTTACTTATAAGTATTTACATTTCATTTTACTCAACATTCGAATACTTTCAGGCCATATCTGTGGCCCTTTTTCAAGAGATGTGTAAGTTGTCAGCCTGGCTCAAGGCCCAGCTGTCTTATAAGTAAACACGTTATACACAGTAATTTTGTGGGTTTCTTTTTCAATTATTATTATTATTATTCTTCTGTGTTTATTGACGCCTTGAATTGTCGTTGTATACAATCTTAATTGCTGCATATATTGTTCAGCTAAACATCGCCATCATTTGTCTGCAGTTGGTGTTGAGTTACGCATGAGCTTAGACCGAAAGCAGGCATTGTTCTGCGTTTGTGGGAGTTCCTTTTGTGCGTTTCGCTTTTGTTTGTGAGCCCGCCTCGGCGATAGCGTGTGGGCGGCGTATTTGAGGAGGCGGCCTTGTCAATTATTGCTGTCTCTCCTGTACTGGCGTTTCCTTGTC
The DNA here is from genome assembly GCF_015104395.2 of Macrobrachium nipponense. Taxonomy (NCBI): domain Eukaryota; kingdom Metazoa; phylum Arthropoda; class Malacostraca; order Decapoda; family Palaemonidae; genus Macrobrachium; species Macrobrachium nipponense. The sequence goes on from NC_087207.1 coordinate 56,866,604, forward strand.
GATGTATCCTATAGTTGATTCACATCAACCGTGCATTTGATGTCTAGGCCAGTCCCTAACGACGCTCCTGATTGGTTGTTGATAAGCCAATCACAGGGCTGGAAACTCAGTTCACATAGGCATGGTGTATGTTCCACCTCTCCTGAGGGATACTTTTGAAAGACGTATCCCTCAGGAGAGGTGGAAAATACATCCTACCCATGTGAACTCTCTCGAGAGAGACTGAGAGTTTTCAGCCCTGTGACTGGCTAATCAACAGCCAATCAGGAGCGTCGTAAAGGACTGGCCTAGACATCAAATGCACGGTTGATGTGGATCTACTATAGCTAAAAGTTAATTCTTGCTGTTGTTATGTTGATGTTATTACGGTGATGAATTCGAGTATGAAACCCGTAAAGTATTTTTATTCTAGCGAATAAATAAGGGACGAATATATTTATGTAGGAGCATGCCAACATATTTAGACTTTCACGTGAGATTGTATTTGATTATTATTATTATTATTATTATTATTATTATTATTATTGTTATTGATATTATTAATGCTAGTAGTAGTATTAGTAGTGGTAGTAGTAGGGTGGTAAGTTATACACGTATGAAACCCATAAAATATTTGTATTCTAGTGAATAACAAGGAATATATACATATATATATATATCTATATATATATATATATATATATATATATATGTGTGTGTGTGTGTGTGTGTGTGTGTGTGTATGTATGTATGTATTTATAGATATCGAAATAGTTTTCACATGATAGTATATATATAATACATATATATATATATATATATATATATATATATATATATATATATGCACACACACATATATATATCTATATGTATACATATATATATATATATATATATATAGATATATATATATATATATATATACCGTATGTGTGTGCGTGCGTGCGTGTTTGAGAGAGAGAGAGAGAGAGAGAGAGAGAGAGAGAGAGAGAGAGAGAGAGGGTTCACCCACCCTACGAGAGGACAAATTGCTTTGACCTTACACTGAATTGCGCGAACCTCCTCCTTGAGTGGTTGATAGATCGTCATGTGGAATCTGATGCGAAGGAAGGAAGGGGAGAGGGAGAATGGAAAGGAAACCGCCTGACATAGTTTATTATGAATGGGTGGTCCTCAGCTGAAAACCCCCGAGGGAGAAATATATGGCCATGCTCCTTTTTGGGCGCTGCAATTTGGGGCTATCATTCTGTCACCGCTCAGAGATTCTCACGAGGTATAAAGTGATGCTGAGTTGGGCCCCACTCGTCAAGGGGCTCCTTATTCTAACTGTTAGTAAGCGCCTCAGTGGCGTGATCGGTATGGTCTTGGCTTGCTACCTCCGGTGGTGGCGAGTTCGATTCTCGGGCATTCCACTGAGGGGTTAGAGATATGTATTTCTGGTGATAGAAGTTCAGTCTCTACGTGGTTCGGAAGTCACGTCAAGCGTTGGGTCCCGTTGCTGAATGGCCACTGGTTCCATGCAACGTAAAAACACCATACAAACAAACAAACTAACTAACTGTTAGCTTTCGGGGACGTGTTATAACCCATTTCTGGTTGCATTACACTTATTAGTTTCTAGTGCAAGCTTCATTATTTTTTTATTATCCCTTTTTCATGGGGTTTTGACATTACAAGCGGAGGTCACGTACTTCTCGGTTAGAATTTATATTTCTCTTTTCATTCACTGGGAAATGACGCAGGGCAGAGGTAGATGGAAGAGACTCATTAAAAACAGCGACCCCGAATGGGGATAAAGCAGGGAAGAAGAAGAAGAAGATATATTGGGACCTTAAAGAACTGAACTGACAAGGGGAAGACCATGAAGGAAGACCTTGAAGAACTGAACTGACAAGGGGAAGGCCATGAAGGAAGACCTTGAAGAACTGTACTAACAAGGGAAGACCATGAAGGAAGACCTTGAAGAACTGAACTGACTGTAGGGAAGACCATGTACATGCAATCCTGTGACTCTCTTAAACATTGATGATAGGAGTGAGAAATATACCACGAATTTAAAGCTTCTAGTTCTGGACGTTAGTGGTGCAAACTGGCCCAATCAGTCTAATCAGAAACTGAGTGAAATATCCCAGTGCCCAATGACCACTGAGCTGATTAACAGCTCCCCAAAGGCTGGCCCGAAGGATTAGATATTTTTAACGTGGCTAGGAACCAATTGGTCACCTAGCAACGAGACCTACAGCTTATTGTGGGATGCGAACCACATTATATCGAGAAATGAATTTCTATCACCAGAAATAAATTCCTCTGGTTCCGCGTTGGCCGAGACGAGAATCGAACTTCGGACCACCGGATTGGTAGCCGAGCGTGAAATCCACTCGTCCAACGAGGAACTGTTTCTCGTGGTAAAAGAATATTCTTACGATTTTTTTTTTTTTTTTTTTTTTTTTTTTTTGGGGGGGGGGAATCTTAGGAAGAGGCCCTCGTGGAGATTTTGAGCATAAAACTCAGCGTGATGCCATGTTTTAGTAGTACTTGGCCATCGGTCAATTCTGCGACTTATCTCACTTGCAGTGCTTTTTCTATATTGCAAGGTCTGATAATTTCATTATTCAAGAGATCTTCCTTGGAATGACCCTTTTCTTTGCTTATATGTGCCCGAAGAAAAAGGAATTTAGCACTGAGTCTTATAGTATCTATGTAGTTTACCTGTTCAACCCTCAGTATTTTATTGCACTTTAAAGAATTATTCAAAGGACGAGACGCCATTGCACATTGTGTCTCCCACTAGTGTATGATAAGTTCACGGTGACGTGACTGAGCTGCTAATTATCCTTCATTAATATGCGGCGACTTGCTCGTTAATTATCTCCTAATGAATGCGAAGCATGCATCATGTCGAATTGATTTTGACAGATTTAATATCTAACTGGGTGATTTCTTTGGATCGGGGGTTATTATGGCAACACTGTGTCATATGTGACGACATTCTTTACAGAGTTCTTGACTGTAGAGAGAGAGAGAGAGAGAGAGAGGAGAGAGAGAGAGAGAGAGAGAGAGAGAGAGAGAGAGTTATTTTCGCCTCCATCGGGACTTCCTTTTCACTTTGCCCAATAAAAATTACAGACATCATAATATAGGAAGAAATCATAATATAGATTCCCATCTACCACAACACTGCACTATAAATTACTTTCTATTTAGGCTCCCATCTAGAACAACACTGCACTACAACAATATATTCTAACTTTTAGCCAACAGCTTTGAAAAGCTTCCCTACAACTCTACCACTAATGTAGTACCTTATATATAATAGTCATTATAACACTTTATTCCTTATATATGTGGCTTCTTCCTCTCTATACTCCTCGGTGAAATTAACCGCCAAGTTTCTTCCATTTTCATCTTCGTCACAAAGCTAAATGTTCCCATTACTTACATCAACAGTATGGGCAAAAAATGTTATTCCCGTCCATTCAGACAGAAAACGAATATGGTTCCGACTTTTTCCTTTTCCCGCTATTGATTCATTCAAGATCAGCTTTCAACTTCCAACAATATTATTTAAACGGAGCCGTGTTATTCAAGCGGAGGGCGATTGGCTTCGTGTCGTGTTATCAGGATGTATTATTAATAGAATATTTTGAAATATATATTTATATATATAATATATATATATATATATATATATATATATATATATTATATATATATATATATATATTGAGATGGTATGGGCATGTGTCGAGGATGGATGACGAGGTGGGAGTGAAGAGGGCTTGGTAGGAACCTGTTAGAGCAGTGGTTTTCAAACTTTTTTCCGTCATTTCCCCTGCACCCAGTTCAACCATCCAGATTTCCCCCTTCATGTGTATGAGGGAAAGAGTAGTTAAAACATACTGTGACTATTTACTAATTTATTTTTCTAATGTATAAATATACTGATAAACATATAGTTACAGAGTAAAGTGGATAGAGAGCGGGTAGTAACAACTAATCGCATAGCCATAGAGAGCTGTTAGTAACAAATAAAAGGACTTTTGCTTGCTCTTCTACTTTAGAATTAAATTAGTGAGATTTTTTTTTAGTTAGTAGATAGTATAATTATTTCCCCCTCTGGTAGCTTCAAATTTCCCCCAGTTTTGGAACCACTGTGTTAGAGGAAGAAGATCGTGAGGGAGACCGAGAATGAGATGGGGAGATAAAGTGAAGGAAGATATTGTGGAGAGAAGAGGTTTGGTGGAGGAAGTTGATGATGCCTTCGATAGAAGGCAGTGGAGGAGAAGAAGGCCCTTGTATCAGGCAACCGACCCTTTAATGTAGGGATAACGGAAAGAAGAATATATATATATATATATATATATATATATATATGTTTATATATATATATATATATATATATATATATATATATATATATATCATACATACATACATACATACATACATACATACATCTTTCATATATATATATATTATATATATATATATATATATATATATATATAATATATATATATAGGACTGATATTTGATTAAGTCAGTTCCATTTACGTGATACTTTTCGCTCATCCGGACATTTCTCTATTGCGTTTGTATTTGTTAAAACGGGTTGATTGATGGACTGACTGTAAAGATTAGAATTCCTTCTATCAGATTGGTTTAAAGCGTTTAGATGCGAATGCTTATTTCTCTCGCATATATTATATTGCATTAAATCGATTGACGGATTAGACGGCTGTCAAGAGGAAGTCAGTCAGGCAATTTATATAGTTGAATGCTATGCAATACAGTGATTTTCCTCTATCTTTTGTTGATGTTGGCGTACAAAGATTAGTTGATAGAGTATTTAGAAAGAGTAACAATGTATTTCTCTCGTTTGCATCGACGCAGATTGACTGATAAATTCGAAATATCAGACCCGTCAGTCAGTCAGTCAGTTTGCGACGTATTGCTGCTGCGTTTCGCTTTGGCATCAGTCGATTGACTGCGAAGAGTTCAGCTAATTTTCGTAAAAGCTGTTCGTTGCTAGAGACGTAGATCTCATCTACTACGTCTCGCGACGTTGGATGAGATCCGCCCCGCCCCGAGATGATGCTATCTCAGCAGCATCCGTTTCTGGGTGAAAGTTCCTTCCTTTTCGCCCAATGACTCCGTAGGGCGGGGTATTCGGGTGAGAGGAAAGCCAGCCAGTCTCGGCAGTCAGTGGTGGCCAGATGTTGCGTTTGCCGTTGCTCGCGTGAGGAGTTCTTGGAAGCTCTCCGAAACATTTAGTTTTCGAAGTTTGAGGTTTGGCCATTGTAAGGCGGCATCCTCCTCCTCCTCCTCCTGCTCCTCCTTCTCCTCCTCCTCCCTTGGGTTGAAGGAAGGAAGGCGTTTGGTTTCTGGTTGCCAGTGCTTGGGGTTGTGAGAGGATTGGGGTTATCTCTGGGGGAAAGGGCTCAGCCATTAATGTGAGGGGTGGGGTTAAATTTAGTGAAGGGGCTTGTGTCTCTGGTCTCACTCGTGTAGTTAGGTTAGTTAGGCTCTCTCTCTCTCTCTCTCTCTCTCTCTCTCTCTCCTCCTCAGCTGGGTAGATGTCAGGTCCTTGCACCACACTAAAGCTTTCGTGGGTGGGATGTGGTCCCAAGGATGCCCTGTCTACCCTATACCTCGACGAATCCTTTAGGGGTCATGGTCTCTGTGACTTTCTCTCTCTCTCTCTCTCTCCCTCTCTCTCTCCAGAAGTATCGGGGTCACGTTCCTATACCCCCAACCCATCCTGGAGGAGGGGCCCGTCGCGTCGCCCCAAGCCCCAATCCCACCCTGCTATCCTTAAGCTTTCCGAAACTATTCATAGGATGCTCCCAATCCTTGAGCTTTCAACATTTTCCACAGGATACCCGGGAGGCCCGAGAAGTCCTGCTGGCATAGATGTATTAAAAAGCTTTTCCGGGTGATTTCGCGTCTTCCTATTCTTCTTTTGTAGGAAAATGCCCCAGGGGACTGACGATTTTCCATATTGCGGACGGGTATACAATTTTATTGAGGCGTGTTTACACGTACCCATGTTTTCTGAAGTGAATTTTGTTCATACATTTATATTCAAACGCACGCATATAAAATTATCTGTCTATCTATCTATCTATCTATATATATATATATATATATATATATATATATATATATATATATATATATATATATATATATATATGTTTGTTAACCGGTGTACATACGTATGAATGTAATTATATATTTGCTTATGTATAAGACCTTTCAAAGTAAAAACGCGCATTTTTTTCTGAAGTTAATTTTGTTCATACATTTATATTCAAACGCATACATATTGAATTATCTATTTACGTATATATCTTTATGTTAACTGGTGTACATACGTGTGAATGTATTTATATATTTGCTTATGTATAAGACATTAAAAGCAAAAACGCGCTTTTGATTGAGACATATGTACGCATTTTTTTCTAAAGCTAAATAGTAGATGCATATTTATTTTTATACGCATTAAGGTACAGATATCTGTTTGTGTGTCAGCCTGTTTGTGAACCGGTATACGTGCGTATGAACGTATGCATATGTGTATATATTTATAACTCATTTTAACGCGCGAATACAAACATAAGTGTAAGATCGTGGACTTGGTTGGTAGTCACGGTTTAAGGTCAGGGGGAAAGGTAGGTTTCGCATACCAGGAATAGAAGGAATAGAAATCGCTGATACATAACCAGACTTGAGGTAGCCGCCAGAACCGGTTCAACTGGTTAATTACTGTCATAGAAAGTGGAAGTGTTCTCCAAATGCCGGCAGGAACGCCACCATTGCTCTTTTATTTTAATTTGGGGGGGTTGGGGCGGCTTGGCGGCCCGTGGGCTGCCAATGAAGGGGTTAAAGATAACATGTATGTTTCATGATTTTATTAATATAGATGAACATATTTATTGTACTTAAATAAAGCAGAACTATCCATAACCAAGGGAAGCTAGTGAGAGAGAGAGAGAGAGAGAGAGAGAGAGAGAGAGAGAGAGAGAGAGAGAATATCTTTACCACCGTTTTCTACTGTTTCTCACATTCTATCCTAAGTTCCACATCGGAGAAACCCCCCCCCCCTCCCCCACTCTCCATTCCCCGTGGTTTTCGAAAAACCTTCATTGATAGCCTTTTTCATCTGAAGTGTAAACTAGCTAGCTATACTTGCAAATCAAAATATAATCACAATTTTCTAATAACTTTCCTCTCCCACCTCCTTCTCCTTCTACTTTTCTTCGTCTGCATTTCTTCTTCTTCTTCCCCATCCTCTTCTTCTTCTTGTAACAAGTTTCAAACTCAAAGCTACTTGAAAATCAAAATATAATCACAATTTTCGTATAAATTTTCCTCTGCCACCTCCTTCTCCTTCTACTTTTCTTCGTCTGCATCTCTTCTTCTTCTTCTTCTCGTAACAAGTTTCAAACTCAAAGCTACTTGAAAGTCAAAATATAATCACAATTATGGTATACATTTTCCTCTGCCACCTCCTTCTCCTTCTTTTCTTCGTCTGCATCTCTTCTTCTTCTTCTTCTTCTTGTAACAAGTTTCAAACTCAAAACTTCTCCCGAACTTCCCTCCCAATTTCCAGACAACATTGTTCCGAACTCATTTAGTTGGACTTACCAAGAGTATAACAAGGAAGTCAGTAATGATAACAAAAAGATTTGACAATCAGTCAATGAAAAAATATGATAGGAAGGTAAAAGTAAAGATTTTTGTTGTTCACGAGCAAGAAACGTCATAAAAATGTTTGTTCTTTGGAATTAGTTTGGGAAAGGGATTATAAAAAGATTTCAACAGATCAGAAATATTTTGTCATATTGGAAATAAAGCCAATTAGTATTAGAATCCCTCGACATAAATGAAACGAACTGGATAATACGATAATAATAATAATAATAATACTAATAATAATAATAAAAATAATAATAATAATAGATAATAATAATAAAACATTATAATAAATAAATATATTATTATAGTATATAATTATATATTATATCTTTTTATATATTAATATCTATATATATATCGTTCTATATATATATATAATAATACATATTAATTAAGGTTTAGTGACACGTTCTGTACAGGAGTAATTTTTTTTCAATTTTTTTTTTTATACATTGACGTTAACCCTACACCAACCATTATCTTGCATCAGAGATTAAGACCGACCCGCGCAAGCACTGAGTATCGTGTTAGCGTTGCCCATTCTTAATTACTGATTTTAGTTATGTGAACCACCTATCTCATAGGAATCGTTGTTATGTAGGATAATAAGCGACGTAAACGAGAAGAACATTAAAGCCTCTTCTGCATAGGTATATGACCATTAAGTATCAGTCGGATTAAGAGTGAAGACGAGATAACGGAATTCAAAAAGGATTCATCCTTTCAGAGGATTCTCTGTCATTCCTCGGGTGCACCTTCTACTATTTGCTTGAGAACGAAACTTTTGAGAGATGTATAGATGAATTCCCGTTTGAAGCACAGCTCGAACCTCTTTCTCCCCCTTGAATGAACTGGGAAGGTGGAACGTGCCTCGTTGTGACCTCCTGCCCCTCTGAGGGTTTTCTTTGCGAGATCTAAAGTAGGTATAAATAACTCAAAAAAATTTGTAACGTTCGTATCCAACGAAAAATTCAGAGTACTTGAGAAATTTGTAATGTTCGTCTCGTAGAAAAAATATACATTATTAAAGAATTTGTTAATATCATCATCATCATCATCATCATTATTATTATTATTATTGTTATTATTATTATTATTATTATTATTATTATTATTATTATTATTATTATTATTATTCACAGTAGTACAGAATAGTGAAATAGCAAGATATCTCTCCCTTCCACAGGATTCTACGAGTCTAGTTTATTCATGAATCTTAACCCTTCCGATTCTCTTAATTAAACGAGATTGAGATCCCAGGATTGGAAGAGGAGGATTTCTCTCTCTCTTCTCTCTCTCTCTCTCTCTCTCTCTCTCTCTCTCTCTCTCTCGTTCGGGCTCATCAAAGGGGAAGGTTATGGTCTCATCTTCGAGAATTCGTTCAAAGCTCTGAGAGTTCCCCTTCCTCTCCCTCCTAAATGGAAACGGCCCCCGTCTTTTTCGTCTGGATGTTTTAAGTGGAGGCGGTTGATCCCCGCTGTCTGTTCAATCAGCGTTTTTTATTTATTTATATTTTTTTATCCACGAGTGATTTGTGGAAATCGATTGCGGACGTGAATGAGTACGTCTGGGCGTCCGTTTATAAACATACAAAGATTATATTTCAAATAATGTATAATGTAAAATAATTAGTTACTTGAAAGGTACAGTTCATGGAGGTTCAGTATTCTCAGACATGGATGAATGATGAAATGTAATTCTTTTATTGAAAGACTATATTTCGAAACATAAGTCTTGTAAACTGATTAGTTACTTTAAATACTACTAGATCTCACGAAGGTTCATTTTATCTCAGACAGGAATGAATCATCAAAGATAATTTGTCAATTGAAAGATTACATTATAAACCATGATTCATGTGAAATAATTAGTTTAACGAAATACTAGATTTCATGGAGGTTCAGTCTTCTCAGACATGACAGAGTCATGAAAAATAAGTCTTTATTTACAGGACAACGTCTCGTAAATGATTCTGAAAGAGATCATTAATGGAAGACCATTCGTCTAGAAGTTCTCCCTTGTCGAGGCGGAATGTGAAGAAACGAGAAGACTTCATACTCGTATTAACTTAAAGTTACGCTCTCGTTTTTGCCCCCCTCCCCCTTGCCCCTCCCCCACCACGAAGAGAGAGAGAAAGAGAGAGGAGGAAGAAAAAAAAACAACAACAACGAGAACAGTTAATGTTTCTTCCTAAGTTGAGACCGCGTTTGAACGGAATCGAACGCTGACGTTATAAATTAGAGCCTTCAATTGCCTGGCGAATTATTAGAGAGGAAACCAAAACAAGAAATGGTCTTTTTTGTGTGTGTGGAGTGGGAAGGAAATGACGAAAGTTCTTGAAATAGGAAATTGGGGAAGGTGACGGTAAAATTGTGGGGCGTCGTAACGTCTTGTTGTTTTCCGATTTTTATTCACTTACAATTATTCGTTGGCTGTGTTGTTTATTTTGAATTTTTGGGCCTTTTTCGCTTTCAGCTTCAGTCATTGGCTTTTGCTCTGTTGCTCAACTCTCTTCCTTTTATTTGTGTTTATTAATTCTGTCATTACAAGCCTTTATTGTAAAAAAAAAAAAATCATATAAATTCGTTAATTTGTATTGAATGTGAATAGATGTATTATTGCTTGAAGCTTGTGTATTTATGCTCTAATTTCCTCTCCAGTCATTCAGTGACTCAGTCTTCAGCCATTTAGTATATAAATAACCCTAATCTTTCTTAAGTAAATTAATGGAATGCCATAAATAATAATTATGATAATAATGATAACCAGTTTACAGTAAATAATGACGCTCATAATATCTATACTCTTTTTTTATTATTATTCCACTTCCTCCTTTATGTTCATCAATTCCTTTATTTTTTCCATTTTTTATTATTTGCATCTGTTTACACTTCTCGCTCATTTATTCACTCTTTGATGAAACCCTCCTCTTGCACTTCTCATTTATTCCAGCATTTTTTTTTTTTTTTTTTTGCTCCATTCCAGTTTCCAGCTCTCGTCCTCCGTGTGATATTTAAAATTTAACCCTCTCCTTCATCCATTTCCACTTATTCCATAATCGTCTGGACTTTTTTTTCTCTCTCTCTCTCTCTCTCTCTCTCTCTTTCAGGTCATTAGAACTTGCCCTTCGTGTGATGTTTGCATTATCTCCGTCTATCTCCAGTCTTCCTTTCCATTCATTTCATATCAAGTATATATTTTTATTTTTTATTTTTTGTTATTTAATCTCCATTCTTCCCTCGCTCTCGTTTCATTTTATCTTGTGCAAAGATGGCAGGCAGTCGGTCGGGTTAATCTCTTGACAGTTTTGCATATGTCAGTCCAATAAGTAAATTACGTGTTTTTGACGGATTTAAAGATGTTTTTCTCGCTTGGATTATTATCAGAGGGTTTCATTGCATGCGTTTTTTCAGTGTCTTGTTCTTTGATGCCTCATTTTATAATTATTGACCTAAGATGTAACAGAGATTTCATAAGATTTTGTTCAGTAATTTGTGTCGAGTTTATACTTGACATGAATAGCTTCCATTTTTTTTGTAAAGGGCTTTTGCTCTCTAATCACTGCTACCACTCCACGAAAGTCTGTATCTAGCTCAGGCTCGTGCTCATAGAAGTAGCTTTCAAGTTAGTTAGGATTTCCAGCAATGTATCTCTAGTGTAAGCTTCATAGATAAAGCATTCTTTCTTTGTTTCTTTACTTTTCCTAGTGTTTTCTGAACTATAGTGGATCCACATCACCCGTGCAGCTGATTTCTAGGCCAGTCCCTTACGACGCTCCTGATTGGCTGTTGATAAGCCAATCACAGGACTGGAAACTCTCAGTCTCTCCTGAGGGATACTTTTGAAAGACGTATCCCTCAGGAGAGGTGGAACATACATCCTCACTATGTGAGCTCTCTCGAGAGAGACTGTGAGTTTCCAGCCCTGTGATTGGGTTATCAACAGCCAGCCAATCAGGAACGTCGTAAGGGACTGGCCCGGCCATCAGATGCGCCGGTTGATGCGAATCTACTATAGCTCAAATTGCAATTGACGACAACTTCGATAAGACCTATTTTTTAGTGACTTACAATTGTCAATTTGTGTGTGTGTGTTATCTGAATTAACTCAAATTGCATCGGGACATTTCCGATAAGACTTATTTTCTAGTGACATTGCGAGAGAAGAAAAATATAAAGTCTTATGTGTGACAGAAAATAATGGCTATTTTTAACCGAGATACAGATAGGCTAGAGTTTTTTCTATTTTATTTGTTTATTTATTTATTTATTTATTTATTTATTTATTTATTTATTTTTTATCTGTTATTGCAGTGTTTCATTTCTCAGGAGCTTAAAATTTGTTATCAAAAGCCTTATTCCCTCTCCTCTCTCTCTCAGTTGTTTTCTTTCCTTTTATTTTGTTATTATTTTTTCCCATTTGTGAAATCTCCAGTCCAGTGAGGGACCTTTTTTGTGGTGATATTCTCTCTCTCTCTCTCTCTCTCTCTCTCTCTCTCTCTCTCTCTCTTTCATATGATTTGGTTATACGTAATTTTTTTTATATTATTTGGTATGTTTATAGTTATGGAAATATACCTTGTGAAAAAATGCCTTGTCGTGGAGAGAGAGAGAGAGAGAGAGAGAGAGAGAGAGAGAGAGAGAGAGAGAGAGAGAGAGAATTGAAATTATTTCCTTTCAACAAAGATGAAGAGCTTTATGGTTCTACTACAGAATGGCCGTTCGGTAAAACCTTCGGAGTGCAAACACATTAACAGAACGTTTAACACGAATTGCGATAGAGAGAGAGAGAAGGAAGGAAGCAGATGGAAAAAGGGGAGAAGGGAAAAGACAAATTGATAAGAGATGAGCGAAGGATGGCGAGGGAAGGGTGTGGACATTCAGGATAACGAGAGGGAAGATCGGAAAGAAATGAGAGCAAAAAAAAAAAACGGAAGCGTAAACGCGAAGGAAATGAATAACGTTGTAGGGAGTGGAAAGATGATTATACGAGCGCGATTGCTTGCTTGTGTGGTCACAATATGCTGCTGAAGACCTCACTAGTGAATCATGTAGATGATGCCTTTATTTATACACATTCATCACGGTCCATATCTTCGTGGTTGAGTTATACATACATACACACACACACACACACACACACACACACACACACATATATATATATATATATATATATATATATATTACTATATATATTAAACACACACGCATAAATATAGATGTATGTATTTATGTATAATATATATATATAGTATATATATATATATATATATATATATATATATATATATCCATATACATAAATGGATGTGCAATTTGATCAGTTACGACTGTAGTAATAACAACCGTCTCTATACTCATCTCAAACCTGCTCTCTCTCTCTCTCTCTCTCTCTCTCTCTCTCTCTCTCTCTTGACGTTGACGAGAAGGAACATCGGGGAAAAGGATACAGGCTGAAATAGCGGAACGTCTCCCTTCTTTGGGAAATAGACTCTTTTCTCATACCTCTACCAGGTTCTATCCTGGTCCTTGGTTCTATCCGGGTGCTTGGTGCTATCTGGGTCTTTGGTTCTATCCTGGTCCTTGGTGCTACCCGGGTCCCTGATGCTATCCAGATCCTTGGTGCTATCCGGGTCCTTAGTGCTATCCTGGTCCTTGGTGCTATCCGGGTCCTTGGTGCTATCTAGGTCCTTGGTGCTATCCGGGTCCTTGGTGCTATCCGGGTCCTCGGTGCTATCTAGGTCCTTGGTGCTATCCGGGTCCTTGGTGCTATCTAGGTCCTTGGTGCTATCCGGGTCCTTGGTGCTATCCGTCAGGTTGTCGAGGCAAACAAACAGGATACAGGATTTTGTTTTGGAGGGGAAGGGAAAATGAAGACTCTCTCTCTCTCTCTCTCTCTCTCTCTCTCTCTCTCTCTCTCTCTCTCATTCTGGCCTGTGACATATATATTAGGTCACTGAGTTTGCCGTCTCATTAGCATTGGAATTTAAACAGAAAGATGGCGGCTTCCCCCTCTCAGACCCGGGTTATAGACCTTTCGAATTATGAATCGTCCCCTTTGGATACGAATTGCCGAACTCTTGGGTGATTTGTGACGCCTTCCGGCCAAGATTTACCTCCCCCAGACAACAATGTCCTCCTTGCTTCGCCTCTCGTAAAGCACAGCCCCTCTTCGAAAATTTACTGCTTCATATTTCTCTCGTAAACGACGGCGCGGAGAGAGTAACCGGTAGACGTGTGTATTACCCAGTCCGTTGGAGGACTGTGTTTTCGTCCAAAGATAACACAGAGTTTTTATTTTTTTAATTTACTTGTTTATTAATTAATTAATTAATTATTTATTTATTTTTTGTGTGTGTTTAGAGGGTGTGGAGGTTCAACTATATTTTCGTATGGTATTCTATTCTTTGCACCTTATTCCCTTATAAGAATTTATGCTTATGCTGAATAACAATAACTTGGAGAGTTTTTGTTTTTATTTATTTTTTATTTTACTTTATTTATTTCCTTTTTTTGTGGGTAGAGGGTGTGGAAGTTCAGTTATATTTTCATTTGGGTTTTCTATTCTTTGTACCTTATTTCCTAATATGAATTGTTGCTTATGCTGAATAACAATAACTTGGAAAGCGTATCCAGCCTTAACTTAGTTATATATGAAGCACTTATGCTTGCAGATCTGTGATCTGCATAGAAAAGAGATATAAAAGCTGTTTATATTTTTGGTGCCATTATGAAAGGGCGAACATATACTAGCCGATACAAACATTTAGCTACATCTTCAGTGACATTACAAATGATTTATAATATTTGCAAGATGTTAATGTTTGTGATCAAGGAAATTGACAAAGAATTCTAATTGCAGGCTGCGTTTTCATGACGTTGCCAAAAAATAAATAAATGAATAAATAAAAGGGGAAAGAGAAAGGGGGAAGCCTTTAATTAGGAATCAATGTGTGGGAAAGTCGAGGTTCAGACGAATGGATATGGAATCTGACCATATTTTATTCTTTGTTATATTATTTTTTTCTGGTTCTGAAAAACAAGAACGTTCAATTCGTATTATGGGGTCATTTTATACTATTTTGTTTCTTTGTGGTAGAATCGAATGGAGGTTTTCCACATTGTTTCTCCTCGGGAGAGAAGCGTAAGAAACTCTCTCTCTCTCTCTCTCTCTCTCTCTCTCTCTCTCTCTCTCTCTCTCTCTCTCTCTCTCTCTCTCTCTCTCTATTAGATCTTGAACGGTCGCGAAGACGTTGTTAACTTTGTTATTTCCCGGAAATTCCAGATAAATGAGGATATTAAACTCAGATTTAACTCAGATTTGTGGCTGCATTTGACTCGAGTTATTTCTGTGGCTAAGAAAAATGTTTGGTTTTGTAGTTTGGATACGGATTAATAGAATACGTCCTTGTCGGTTTTTATTTCCTGGTCTGCTACGGTTATCTTGCTTATAATAATAATAATTTACTCTTAATTATTATATGCGTTCGTACTTACATACCTACATATATACCAAAAGGACCTCATTCAAACTGGATGGTATCCAACGGAGTTATTTTGAACTACTAATTCCGCTAGATACCACCCAGTTTATTATTATTATTGTTATTATTATTATTAATTATTATTATTATTATTATTATTATTATTATTATTATTATTATTATTATTATTATTATCATTATTATAGCAGCTTTTCGTGACTCATATAGGGGTTGTTGACATATTCCTTAAATATGCGTTTACTTGCTCCGCCTTCCCCTTTTATAAACTGCTGTTAAATTGGCTTTTGATATTTATCTATCCTTCCCTGAAATATTCCCCCCAAGATTATATATATACGTTTATATGTTTTTTCTCAGTAATCGGTGCTCTTGACTATTTTCTGGAAAGTAGACCTCAATTATTTTCTCTTGTTTTCATAATGCCAAGCTTTTAATTGCAGTCGCTGAATGACATTAATTACTAGGAATCGTGGTTTTTAAGAGTCCAAGTCCATGGTACGGTGGGTGGAGTAAACACCCCCTCCCCTTCCCTTCCCAACACACGCGTCCAGTCTCTTAATTCATATGTATTTGCGCCTAGTTTTGGTGAAAGGGTAATCGTGCATTAGTTTAATCTCTCTCTCTCTCTCTCTTTATTATATATATATATATATATATATCTGATTATATTATATATATATAGAATATATATATATATAATGAACACACTGTGCCCTAATTGCTAATACCCTGGGCTCTCACTCGAAAGACCGGGCTTTGGTCCCATGGGAGTCAGAAATATATATATATGTGTGTATGTGTATTAATACAATATATATATATTATATTATATATATATATATATATCTATATATGTATAGTATGTATAATATATATTATATTATATAATATATATTTATATATTATATAATATATATATGTATGGTTATGTGTATGTATGTATTTACAAATGCATCGGTTGGAGATTACTATTTTCCATTTAGTAATAACAGTTTCGTCAACAAATGTTTCCCTGAGAATTCCGCATTCTGAAAGTGAGATATCTTTGGAAGGTTTGTGGGATTTGGATGACCCTCGAGTTTGTGACCTCCACTCAGCGTGTCTCTCGGGTGTAGGTCACTGTGATTCTGAGGGACTGGAGAGAGAGGAAAATAGATATGGACATTTGTCACATGTTATTTTTATGTATCAGTTTTGAATTCAGGACATTTCCCCCCAAAATAGAAATCCTCGTGTCAGAACTTGCAGCAGGCTTCATGAGTGGTGTGAGCGGCAGTGGGTTACTTATATAAGACCTTAAGAAGCCTAATGATTTGTGAATGAATTAGTCTGAATTTCGTAAGGGGACGAGTACTACAGTTGGCAAAAGGAGAAGTGTGTATCATCATTATCGTCTCCGTATTAAACCATACTTGCAGAATTAGGATACGGGTGTTACCAATACTTGCAACAGGTAGGTATGAGGATTCCGGTGTGAGCTACACTGTGAAAACGAAGCCCCGTGAAGCCAGCGTCAATTCTCGTAAGTGAATAACCCAGCGGCATTACTGTCCAATTTTATATTGTGTTGAATGCCGCTACCCAAACCATTTCCGGCCTGAGATTGGATGCTATTCCAAGAGGGGTACGTCATTTCAGATTGTAAATATGAGGCAAAAATTAGTATGTAGTAAATGATTACCTGCAAATATTCATATTGACAAGCACTTTTCACAGAGGAAGGATTTATTGCATCGCTGGGGAGTTGTCCAGCGCTGGTAATTGTTGTCATCGATTTTTTTTTCCACCATTCCCCCCTGTTGCTGACGCCTGATATTACTTTTTGGTGCGCTGTTTTTTTTTTTTTTTTCTCCGTATTTTGAATTCGTTTTTCATTTCAGTTTTGTTTCATCCACCCTTTACTGTTTCTTGTTACTTTTTTTATTGTTACTTTCCGATATTTTTAGTCTTTTGTTTTTCCTTTTTTATTTCATCGTTGCCTTACTGGTTCCTTTTTACTCTTGACACTTTTTTTTCAATTTTTCATAATTTCTTAGATGATTACGGGTTTGTTACGGGCGGTTCCGGGAGCAAGACCCCATGTTGGTAGGGTGGGGTCTAAAGCGCTGGTATGATTACGGGTTTGTTATGGGCTGTTCCGGGAGCAAGATCCTGTGCTGGCAGGATGGGGTCTAAAGCCCTGGGATGCTTATGGGTATGTTACGGGCTGTTCCGGGAGCAAGATTCCGTGCTGGCAGGATGGGGTCTAAAGCCCTGGGATGCTTACGGGTTTGTTACAGTCTGTTCCGGGAACAAGATCCTGTGCTGGCAGGATGGGGTCTAAAGCCCCAGGATGATTACGGGTTTGTTACGGGCAGTTACGGGATCAAGATCCTGTGCTGGCAGGATTGGGTCTAAAGCCCAGTGATGGTTACGGGTTTGTTACGGGCGGTTCCGGGAACAAGATCCTGTGCTGGCAGGATGGGGTCTAAAGCCCTGAGATGATTACGGGTTTGTTACTGGCAGTTCCGGAAGCATTCGGGAACAAGATACTGTGCTGGGAGGATGGGGTCTAAAGCCCTGGGATGATTACAGGTTTGTTACGGGCGGTTCTGGGAGCACGATCCCGTACTGGCATAAGCCCTGTTGAATATAATAAGAACAAGGGTTGAGGCACGGTCAAAGGTTAGCCATGGAGATGTCCACTACCGTTCGTTTGTTTGTTTCGTTTTTCTTTTTCCATAGCTAAGGTTGAGCGACTTATTGTTGCTTATTTGTTATTTTAAAAAATCGGTTAACAGCATTACGTGACTGGGATGTATTACAGTCGTGGTGTCTTCAATCTGAAACCACAGCTCAGTCCTTGTCACCTGTGGGCCGTAACATCGATAATCCGGAAGCCATACATCTACTAAGTATTAATCTTTTGTGAAACTGAAATTCTTCCTTTGTATGTCTGTGAGAGTGACACTAGTTTTAGCAGCCATAAATCAGTCAGTCATGTTTGTGGGACATCTCCCTAACGTACACATAGTTTGTTAGTTAGTTTTTTATTGACAAAAAATATACAATTATTAGTACAACTTTGTTCACAAAGATACATAATACAAAATAAACACAGTGGACAGTAATCTCTTCTGTTCTTGCAAGTGCATGGCCTACAACATCAAGGAAAATACAACATCAAGCGCAAATAACATAAGCCTATATGCACATCCCCAAACACTTGTAGCACTGATGGTTCCTTTTTCGTAAATTTTGGATTACAAAACTAAGGGATGAATGAATCGTTTTAATCTATAGAAATTGTGACGTATTCCATTTTGTGAAGAATTTTAAGATTTATTTGGGGAGTCTTAGTTCGATGTTATATCTATTGTATGAATTGTTTCACTTTCTTACGTCAAGGAAATTGGATATGTCGTGGATTAGATTCACGCGAGGAATCTGTAGTCATTTTGAGAGAATTGAAGTAAGGACTTTTCTGATCTTGATAAAAATTCACTTAGGAAATTTCGCTAATGTAATAGTCAAATTCAGGTTAAATCTGTTGTGTTTACTGTTAATAAGAAATTCTGTGGGAATCGGTGATATCGATGAACTCCAATATTGGATTTTAAGTAACTTTCTTAGAATTTCTATTAGAAGTGTTTAAAGAATATTATTCTCAAAACCAAGCGAGGAGCTTGAAGCAATTTGGACGAAGGTTCAGTCTTAATCTTGTGCTGAGAGTCAGTTTACCATTGAACAGCGATTAAGTACCTCGCCTCTACATTATGCTGTTATTGAGTGAAAAAAAAAATAATGAAAAAAATTGGAATTCTCTCTTAATTGGATATCTATGAGGTCCAGCTTTCGAGAGAGCTGTCTATACTCACGGCGAAGTAATAGCAGTAAACACGTCAATAACTCGGGCCAGGTAAATAAGTAAACAAATTGTTAATTCTGTTGTTCGTAATTGAACCGAAGCACAAAGGTCGGCCACTGGTTGTTAAGTCTCCGCCTGAGGTTATTGACTCGCGAGATGAATTGCTGGTGTGAATAATTCAACAACAATGCCTTTCTGCAATTGAGAGAGAGAGAGAGAGAGAGAGAGAGAGAGAGAGAGAGAGAGAGAGAGAGAGAAACCATAAATTTAAAGCTGCTCATAATAAGTCATTGGTATCTAAGTAACGCAATAATTGTGTAAACAAGACATTAAAATAAAACGAGAGATGTGGGGGGGGGGGGGGGCTATTGCTGTTTAGCACAGTGGCCGTTTTTTGTATGTGTTTTGTGTGCTTATGTCTAGGTTCCTTTGTGAGAGAGAGAGAGAGAGAGACCGAGAGAGAGCGAAGAGAGAGAAGGAGGGAGGAGAGACAGAGAGAGGAGATAAACCAACTTTAGTGGTGTAGCCTCTGTTTGTTGGTATTTGTGTTAGTCGTAACATATTTCTTTGAATTGTGTTTACATATTCTCTCTCATTTTTTTTCCAGGTAACTCGTGAGCCTTGATTGTGGTGCCGTGTGTGTATGTGCGTGTGTGCGGTGCAGGTTTTAAAAGCTTCGTGGGTACTGTAAGTTCAATATCCCTTCGAGTGTTTTTTTTTTTTTTTTTGCTGGTTTCTCTTGGTGTAAATACATGCAAGTGTCCGTAAGATTTTTTGTCATATATCACACCCTCACAGTGTATGTGTGTGTGTGTGTATATTATATATATATATATATATATATATATATATATATATATATATATATATATATATATATATATATAAACAATAAATATTATAGTTGGAGGTTTATTCAGCCGAGCTTCAAATTTCATTAATAATAATAATATTAAGAGGCAAAAAAAGATACCAGATGCTAGGCATAATTAGCCGGTGCTCTCTCTCTCTCTCTCTCTCTCTCTCTCTCTCTCTCTCTCCCTCCCTCCCTCCCTCCCTCCCCCCCTCTCTCTCTCTCTCTGACTCCGATGGCGGAACGTTTCTCAAATGAAACTGCTGATCTGAGGTCGAGCAGTGATAATTCAGCACAGTATTTTTCCTCCTCATTTTATGGCTGAGGGAGGAGGAGGAGGAGGAGGAGGAAACCCTTAAGTGGTTTCGAAAACGATCCGAGAGGGACATTGAGGTGGAAAATATCTCTCTCTCTCTCTCTCTCTCTCTCTCTCTCTCTCTCTCTCTCCAAGTCCGTCGTGATGTAGAATAACACCACTTTCTCTCTCGGATCATTGTCATTTAAAAAAAATCCAAATTCTCTCTCTCTCTCTCTCTCTCTCTCTCCTAATACTAAAGAGTTTGACTTAATAATTGAAAAATTGGATGATATATGTAGAAATCACAAGGACTGGACTATTCTCCTATCTGGTGACTTCAACTTTCCTTCGTAGAATGGAAAGAACGAATAGGAGATTGTGGTTGTACTTATACATATAAAAAAGAGAGTAATAGTAGTGCAGAAGATAAGAGGCAATTTGAAAAGCTATTAGATATGCTACTAGAATACAACATTCAACAAATAAATCACCTGCCAACAAGAAAGGAAAATACTTTAGACCTAGTATTTGTGAACGAGATGAATTATGTTAAAGAAATAATAGTTTATAATGCGAATATTTCAGACCATAATGTCATAGAATTAACAGTTCATTCCAAAGCAAGTGAAAATAGAGATAAGCAAGAAATGAAAAAGTGGGAAGGATATGGAAAATACAACTTCTACAGTAAAAAAATAAAATAAAATGGTCAGAAATTGAATGAAGAATAAACAAAGATTGGGATAACATTTCGTAAGTGATGACATAAGGGTAAATACGGAGATATTATATAAAATATTGGAGAAAATAGTGGAAAAATATATACCGAAGAAGAAAAGTAAACATCATTCATGCATACCAAGAGACAGAAGGATCTTGTTCCAGAAAATCAGAAAGTGGAAAAAAGGTCTTGCAAAAGAAAAAAATGCATGGAAAGTTATAGAACAAAAAAGTAAGATAGAAAATGCAGAACAAAAGATTATACAATCAAAAGAAAATGAAAAACGGGACTTGGAAGAAAAAACCCTATTAAATATCAAGCAAAAACCCCAAGCTATTATACTCATAGCGAAGAAGATGAATAAAAGAAGAATAGAAATAGGCCCTCTGAGAATTGAAGGGAAGATTAACGAATGAAAAAAAAGAAAAAGGAAATTTGCAACATATGGCAGAAACGATATAAGAGAGAATTCACCCCTAGAATAGATAATGAGATAATGATATTAAGTAAGGGATGAAAATAGTGAATATTTAGCTGACATAGATATTAATGAAGCTGATATTGTGCAGGCTATTAATGAAATTAAAAATGGAGCTGCTGCAGGGCCTGATGGAATTCCTGCTATTTTGTTAAAGAAAGTAGTTCATTCTATCGCAAAGCCACTTGCAATATTATTAAGACAAAGTGTAGATACAGGCAAGATTTATGATGAGCACAAATTAGCATATATTACCCCTACTTTCAAAAGTGGATCAAGACTAGAGGCAAGTAATTATAGGCCTGTGAGTCTAACATCACATATTATGAAAGTGTATGAAAGGGTAATGAAGAAAAATATTATGAAACATTTAATAAAAAATAATTTGTTTAATAAAGGACAACATGGTTTCGTACCCGGAAAAAGTACACAAACCCAACTGTTAGTCCACCGTGAGAACATATTCAAAAAATATGAAAAGCGAAATGAAACAGATGTGGTTTATTTAGACTTTGCAAAAGCTTTTGATAAAGTAGACCATAATATATTAGCGAAGAAAATTAGAAAAACACAATATCGTGGATAAAGTAGGAAGATGGTTAAAAGAATTTTTACACAACAGAAAACAGATAGTTATTGCAAACGACGAAGAAATCGGATGAAGTCAAGGTAATATCCGGTGTGCCGCAAGGTACGGTGTTAGCTGCAATACTGTTTGTTATTATGATTGAAGAACATAGACAATAATGTGAAGGATTCGGTAGTGAGTAGTTTCGCAGATGACACAAGAATAAGTAGAGAAATTACTTGTGATGAAGATAGGAACGCTCTACAAAGAGACCTTAACAAAGTATATGATTGGGCAGAGGTAAATAGGATGGTATTTAACTCTGATAAATTTGAATCAATAAATTATGGAGACAGAGAAAGAAAGCTATATGCATATAAGGGACCTAATAATGAGACCATCACAAATAAGGAAGCAGTTAAAGACCTTGGTGTGATGATGAATAGGAACATGTTATGCAATGATCAAATAGCAACTCTGTTGGCAAAATGTAAAGCAAAAATGGAATGTTGTTACGGCACTTCAAAACAAGAAAAGCTGAACACATGATTATGCTTTATAAAACATATGTTCGTAGTCCACTTGAATATTGCAATATGATATGGTACCCACACTATCAAAAGGATATTGCACAAATAGAGAGTGTACAAAGGTCCTTTACAGCTAGAATAGAAGAAGTTAAGGACCTAGACTACTGGGAAAGACTACAATTCTTAAAATTATATAGTCTAGAAAGGAGAAGAGAACGCTACATGATAATTCAGGCATGGAAACAGATAGAAGGAATAGCAGAAAATATCATGGAACTAAAAATATCAGAAAGAGCAAGCAGAGGTAGATTAATAGTGCCCAAAAACTATACCAGGCATAAGGAAAGCACACAGGACATTAATCCACTACGCACCAGCATCGATAATGCAGCGTCTATTCAATGCGTTGCCAGCTCATCTGAGGAATATATCAGGAGTGAGCGTAGATGTGTTTAAGAATAAGCTCGACAAATATCTAAACTGCATCCCAGACCATCCAAGATTGGAAGATGCAAAATATACCGGAAGATGTACTAGCAACTCTCTGGTAGACATTAGAGGTGCCTCACACTGAGGGACCTGGGGCAACCCGAACAAGATGTAAGGTCTGTAAGGTAAGGTCTCTCTCTCTCTCTCTCTCTCTCTCTCTCTCTCTCTCTCTCTCTCTCTCTCTCTCTCATGTTTTCTTTTCTTAATATATGAAGATTACTTTTACTCTCCACAAAGCTTTAATTATTACACACCCCAGTGGTTTTCGATAACGCAGTATTTCTTTTCATATGAGAGAGAGAGAGAGAGAGATTTTCGTCGCGTGATACACATCAGCGTATTCATTACAACACATTTTGCGTAATTCGATAAATGTACGCAATTCTATCTTATATACTAATTAGCCATGTTGGTAATGGATATATCTCAGTTTCATTGAAAATCGGTTTCATGTTTAATTATGCGAGATTCATTTTATATAAAAAAAAAGTTTGTATTTAGATACGATTTGAGTCCCTTGTTAGCATTTTTCATTCGGTTTGTACAAGCGTAATTTGCATAATGTAATTAATGATTTTCTCTTGTAAATTTTCTGCCCGCCTGTCATTCACATTACTCATGCCATTAATGTAATGCACTGTAATCACTGCAAAACAAGTGTAAGTCACACCGCGCCTCTGTAATACTCTCGTTAAGCTTAATTCAAACTTCAGATGACGGGAAGGCGTATCTCGCGATACTTATAGGTATTTCTGCATAACGCATTCGCAGTTCCACATTACGTTACTTTAATTCATATCCTCCCCTTTTTTTTCTGCGACTTATCCGAATGTGGGTTCACCTCGTCCTTTTAACTTCGGCTTTGATGGCCGAAAGAATATGGTTTACCCTGGCCTGCAGATTTGATTTTGCCATTCGGTGCAGTATTTGTCCAGAAAACACGAAATCTGCTATTTTGCCAAAGGGAGGGAATTCCTCTTGACTTAGCTCTTATCCTAGCTTTGCTTAGTTTTCGTTTTTGCTGTTGTTTGTCGTGAATAGGTTAGTTTGAAGAAGGGTTTGCGTTTGTATGTGAATGCGTATGTTTGTATGCTTAATATTTAAAAGAGAGAGAGAGAGAGAGAGAGAGAGAGAGAGAGAGATGATGTCTGCACATGCAAAGAGTGTGCGTATACTTAATGGTTTTTTTTATTTTTATTTTTATTTGGAAAGCGACATGGAAAATAATTCTGTTTATGGATAGAATATGGCCTTTCTACAGAAAAAAACCTTATCTCCGAAGAATAAAAGCAAAAATGAAAATTACCACAGTTGACGAAAGAACGAAAGAACAGTATCATACCAAGAGGAGTCCCTTATAAGAAAAGAACAGTTTCAGTCACCAAAGAAACTTACGAAAAACAAAAAATTAAACCAGGAGAATATTTCCATTCACTGTGAGAATAACCGCTTTAGTAGATTCACATCAACCGTGCATCCGATGTCTAGGCCAGTCCTTTACGATGCTCCTGATTGGCTGTTGATAAGTCAACCACAGGGCTGGAAACTCACAGCCTCTCGAGAGAGTTCACATAGGCAGGATGTGTGTTCCACCTCTCCTGACGTCTTCCAGGAGAGGTGAAACATACATCCTGCCTATGTAAACTCTCGGGAGAGACAGAGTTTCCAGCCCTGTGATTGGTTTATCAACAGCCACTCAGGAGAGATGTGAATCTACTATAGGTTACCTAGGGAAAGGTTCTAATAACCACTTGAAAACTTGAGAATTAACTCGCATAAACCAAGAATAACCAATCACGGACTAAGGAGGACTATATATATCACACAGACTAAGAATAACCAGTGGCAGCCTAAGAACTCAAGCCAATAAGGTTGTAATCCACTCAAACCTAAAAAAAATAAACCAAGAATGAACCACCATAGCCAGTAAGAATAAACCCACACAAAACCAAGAATGATCAGTTGCTAGCCAAGGATGAATCACCAAAACCAAGAGGACTTGCAAAGAAAATGCCCCTCATACAGACAGGAATAACCAAATCGATTAAGAAAAAAAAACTATAAAACCAAGAATAACCAGTTGCAAACGAGGAATAGATTACAAAAACCAAGTATAACGACTTGCAAAGAAAATAAATAACCCTTATTCAGCAAGAACGACAGTACTGGAAAAAAAACTAACAAACATCACATTTAATTGAATAACGAAGAATTTCTCTCACTCTCTCTCTCTCTCTCTCTCTCTCTCTCATATGGTTCTGGGACGAAGCCGAAGTTAAGCTGGAAGCTTGTAAAGCTTTAATGAAGCCATCCCACATTCCTCTGGCCGCAAGACAAGATGCCCTCAGTGCATGTGCTTGTCAGAAGAGAGGAGCTGCTCGTGGGTGTCTACCTGGTTTTAAAAAATGAGAGAAAAAAAAAATAGAAAATAAAACTTAACGGAATATATTTTTCCAATATTTAGCCTGTCTCTCGTGCATTTGCATGTATTGTGTATTTTTTTATTTAGTTATTTTTTTAAAAATTAATTAACGTTTTGATGAGGATATCTGTAACATTAACTGTTAAATTAATTGTTAAACGAAGTGTGTCGTTTCCTGCCTGCCAGATTCGATAATAAAATTATCTTGTTAACGGAATACGTTTCTCCAATATTTAGCGGTCTTTCGTGCGTTTGCATGTATTGTGCATTTTTTATTTAGTTATCTTTTTTAAATTAATATTTTGATAAGGATATCTGTAACATTAATTTTAAATGAAGGGTGTCGTTTCCTGACTGCTAGATTCGAAAATAAAATGATGTTCTTGTTAACGGAATATGTTTCTCCAGTATTGAGCTCGTGTCTTTTCATGCGTTGGGCATCTTTTATGTAATGTTTTTTGGCATTTAGCTTTTTTTTTTTTTTTTTTTATTTTTTTATTCTTCAGCCTTATTTAAGTGTAAACGAAGGGGCGTTCATTTGTGTCCACCAGATTACGAAAAAAAAAGTCGCTCTTAACGGAATATGTTTCTTCAAATATTGAGCTCAGGTTCTTTTATGCATCATTATTTGTTATGTAAATTTCTTTATTATTTACTTGTTTTTTAGTTATTATTTTCAATAGAACGTTTTTAGCAATGTAATTATCAATGGAAGGGCGTCTTTTGCGGACTGTTGAATTGGTCAGGTATCGTCTACAATACAGTGCAAGAATATGTATATATATATATATATATATATATATATATATATATATATATATATATATATATATATATAGATATATAGTGTGTGTAGTGTGTATATAAATGTGTGTGTATATATTTATATATATATATATATATATATATATATATATATATATATATATATATATACACACACATTCGTTCTGTAATTTCTTTATAAATTTGGGTATCTGTTTCTTTTTGTAAGTTCTTCTTGCTTTTTTTTCACTACTATTTCTATAAGAAATAAACTTGGTTCATACAGTTGGTACACGTATTTATTCTTATATGCCATTTAACGCTTTATACATATATTTATACCAGAGTAACTTTTTGGGCCACATAAACAAACACTTTCTCATTAACGATGACACGAAGACTGTGGGGGTCTTAATCCCCTCCCACCCCCACCCCCTCCCCCCTCATCCCTCAGACGCAGCAGAACGCCTTTCAAGAGAGAGAAGACTGTACGAGTCATTTTCTTATGCTAATGCATACAACCTGTGAAGTGAGCCGGTCGGGAAATTTAATGAAGTTTCATTATCCTTTCGGATCCTGGTGAAGTTGTGAACGCATTAATTATTGTCTGTTTGAGGTTCAGCTCCGTTCCTGGAAGTTTGAGGGACGTGTAAACAGGGTGTAGTATTCTGGGCGCAGGTATGTGTAATTTACACAACTTCCAAAAAAAAGAGTGATAAGGAAATGTTTGACTTGCACTGCGTTATGGATTCGTTTTTGATGTTGTTGTTAGCCTTTTTTAGTTGTTGCTGCTGATCTCGGTGTTGTTTTTGTATTTTATAATTATGTGGGTTGTTGTGTTGTCATTGTTGTTTTCGTTAACACTTTCATAGTGTTTAAGGTGAATTAGACACTCAATAAGGTAAGTTAAGTATATCTTAGTTTTACCAGACCACTGAGCTGATTAACAGCTCTCCTAGGGTTGACCCGAAGGATTAGTAGATATTTTTACGTGGATAGGAACCAATTGGTTACCTAGCAACGGGTCCTACAGTTTATTGTGGAATCCGAACCACATAATATCGAGAAATGAATATCTATCACCAGAAATAAATTCCTCTGATTCCCCGTTGGCCGAGCCGAGAATCCAACTTTGGACCACCGGATTGGTAGTTGAGCGCGAAAACCACTCGCCCAGTGGGGGACTCTATAGTGTTAAGTTGAATTAGACACTCAGTAGACACTAATTCCGGTCTTAGACTTTATTGAAAGAGGGCAGTTAAGCCTGCAGTTAACGCCAATTCCCTGTATAAGATAAATTAATAGATAAATAAATAAAAAAGTCAACGTAAATTGTAAGAATCTTATCCCATCTAGTGCAGGGCTCCGTTCGACAAAGTGAGGAGTGCAGTAATTGTTTTTGAATGGTTTTTTTATTTGAATTTTTGCTTCATTTTTTAATGAAAGCACTCTTTGTAATAGATGAGACGCCGCCGAGCAGTTCATGTTCCAAGATCCCCATTTGATTCCGTTGTGGAGCCCTAAGGTCTATTTTGAGGAAATTTAATGAGTTTTAGTGAAAGGAATGTACTTGTTTGATAGAGAAATGGCTTACAGTTCTCTTTCGTGAGTTTCCATACAAGACTCCAGGTATTCTCTCTCTCTCTCTCTCTCTCTCTCTCTCTCTCTCTCTCTCTCTCTCACACACACACAAAAACAATATTTCCGCGATTCGTGTGCGCTAATTTAACTCAGGTCTTCACGTGGTCTACATGACACAAGCTCTCTCTCTCTCTCTCTCTCTCTCTCTCTCTCTCTCTCTCTCTCTCTCTCTCTCTCTATATTTCCGCGATTCGTATGCGGTAATTTATCACAGGTCTTCACGTGGTCTCCATGGCCTCTCTCTCTCTCTCTCTCTCTCTCTCTCTCTCTCTCTCTCTCTCTCTCTCTCTCTCAGAATTATTAATGCCCTACATCTATTCTAGGGTGTCCGTATACTTGAGCCCATCGGTACGGGGAAATTCACGTGGAGGGCTAACATCCCTCGTAGTCTTGGAAGGGTCCCCTGGCGGACATAGCCCAGCTCTTAATGGGCGATACAGGTATATGTCTCCCAAAGACCACACCCATCTTGAGTCTTAAGTGCTCTTCACTTGAGCAACAAATACCAATACGAGGCGTGTGGGCGTGAGTGCGTATATGCGTTGAAGTCTTATATTATAACTATTATTATTTTTGGAAGAAGAAGAGCCTCTTTTAAACGTATTTTGTTGAATAAAATGGCAGAATTCAGCAAATGAATCATATCTATTATCTTTTCTACTTTTCCTATTACTCGCTTCTCTGGTTCAGTGATACTTCTTAATAATTGGCCAAATATTCATATTGGGATAAACTAAATAATGCTGAATGTGGTATTTTACTGAGAACAGGATTATTTAGATTTCTCCCAATACGAATATTGGCCAATTAATTATTAAGAAGTATCGCTGAGCCAGAGAACGAGTAATAAGAAAAATAGAAAAGATAATATATAAGATTAATTCGCTGAATTGTGCTATTTTTTACAATATATCATTATTATTATTATTATTATTATTATTATTATGTTATTATTATTATTATTATTATTATTATATATATATATATATATATATATATATATATATATATATATATATATATATTTTTTTTTTTTTTTTTTTTTTTTTTTTTTTTTTTTTTTTGGGTGGGGTGGGGTTTATCACAGTTCCTCCGAATTCGACTGGGTGGTATTTATAGTGTAGGGTTCTGGGTTGCATCCTGCCTCCTTAGGAGTCCATCATTCTTCTTACTATGTGCGCCGTTTCTAGGATCACACTCTTCTGCATGAGTCCTGGAGCTACTTCAGCCTCTAGTTTTTCCACATTCCTTTTCAGGGATCTTGAGATCGTGCCTAGTGTTCCTATGATTATGGGTACAATTTCCACTGGCATATCCCATATCCTTCTAATTTCTATTTTCAGGTCTTGATACTTATCCATTTTTTCCCTTTCTTTCTCTTCAACTCTAGTGTCCCATGGAATTGCGACATAAATGAGTGGTACTTTCTTCTTGATTTTGTCAATTAACGTCACGTCTGGTCTATTTGTACGCATCACACTGTCTGTTCTGATACCATAGTCCCAGAGGATCTTTGCCTGATCGTTTTCTATCACTCCCTCAGGTTGGTGCTCGTACCACTTATTACTGCTAGGTAGCTGGTGTTTCTTGCACAGGATCCAGTGGAGGGCTTTTGCCACTGAATCATGCCACTTTTTGTACTGGTTCTGTGCAAGTGCCGGACATTCGCTTGCTATGTGGTTTATGGTCTCATTTTTCGTATTGCACTTCCTACATATGGGAGAGATGTTATTTCCATCTATCGTTCTTTGGATATATCTGGTTCTTAGGGCCTGATCTTGTGCCGCTGTTATCATTCCTTCAGTTTCCTTCTTGAGCTCTCCCCTCTGTAACCCATTGCCATGTGTCATCGCTGGCCATTCTTTAGTCTGTCTCATGTATTTTTTTTTTTTTTTTTTTTTTTTTTTTTTTTTTTGTCCGTGCATTGGTTTGTTGTGCCATTCCTCTGTTCTGCTTGTCATTCTCCTGTATCTGTATATTTCTGGGTCTTCGTCTAGTTTTATCAGTCCTTCTTCCCATGCACTCTTGAGCCACTCGTCTTCACTGGTTTTCAGATATTGCCCCAGTGCTCTGTTCTTGATGTTGACGCAGTCCTCTATGCTTAGTAGTCCTCTCCCTCCTTCCTTTCATGTTATGTATAGTCTGTCCGTATTTGCTCTTGGGTGTAGTGCTTTGTGTATTGTCATGTTTCCTAGTTTTCTGGGCTATGTTGCGGAGTTCTGCCTTCGTCCATTCCACTATTCCTGCACTGTATCTGATTACTGGCACTGCCCATGTATGGTTTTTCTATATTTTTCCGGCGTTGAGTTTGACTTGAGTATCGCCTTGAGTCTCTTCATATATTCTTTCCTGATCGTGTCCTTCATATCTTGGTGTTTTATATCCCCTCCTTCCATTATTCCCAGGTATTTGTATCCAGTCTCATCTATGTGTTTGATGTTGCTTCCATCTGGTAGCGTTATCCCTTCAGTCCTTGTTACATTGCCCTTTTGTATGTTGACTAAGGCACATTTTTCTATTCCAAACTCCATCCTGATATCCCCAGATACAATCCTTGCAGTCTGGATTAGGGTATCTATTTCCTTGATGCTCTTACCATACAGCTTGATGCCGTCCATGAACATCAGATGGTTAATTCTGTTGCCTCTTTTCTTGAGTTGGTAACCAGCATCCATCTTCTGCAGTACTTTTGTCATGGGAATCATGGCTACTACGAAGAGTAGTGGGGACAGTGAGTCGGCCTGGAAGATCCCTCTCCTGATATTAACCTCTGCTAGTATTATTATTATTATTATTATTATTATTATTATTATTATTATTATTATTATCATCCCTGTGGAACAACACTAAAGACCATGTATTTACAGAACCTAATGTCCAGATGTGAAAAAAGGAACAAAGAAGGATGGAATTACAAGTGAAATAATAACCTAGGTAATAAATAGACGCGAATATATTATTAGGCTAAGGCCAAGTAACAGAGAAATCCGTCATAGAAAGAAGAAGAAGCACCTTTTGGCATAGCAGTTAAGCCATCAGTCAGCGGGTCTCAGGTGATTGCCTCAGGACCAGGAACCAGTTTGAGATGCCATTAAGTGACCGGCGATATCTCTCTCTCTCTCCCTCTCTCTCTCTCTCTCTTTCTCTCTCTCTCTCAGTAAAGTGCTTGAAGGCCCTCCTTATATCCTCCGCCACTGCTGCCCCCTGGGAGTATAAAAACAGCCCTCCACCCATCGTACCGCCCTCGGCACCCCCTCACCCCCCCCCCCCTCACCCCCCCCCCTCTAACGAAAAGAACCGACGTCCTGGGTATCATTAAGCATCACCAGATATATTCTGTTATTCGTCGTTTGTGTTTTGGTTTATTGGTATTGACGATTATTATTATTATTGTTATTATTATTATTATTATTATTATTATTATTTCCAGTGATCTTTTTTAATGCACGAATTTCAAGTCAGTGGCCCTTGTATAGGCTTGTTCTGAAAATAATAATAATAATAATAATAACAATAACCATTATTGCAAGTCCACAATAATATATCGCAATCATTGTCATCATTTTCGACACTGAAAATTGTGCCCAATAATAATAATAATACTAATTAATAATAATAATAATAATAATAATAATAATAATAATAATAATAATAGTAATAATAATAAAATAATAATAATAATAATAATAATAATAATAATAATAATAATAATAATAATGATGATGAGGAAAACATTAAAAATAAGCCTCTCATTGTAGGCTTGTTCTTATAATAATAATAATATAATAATAATAATAATAATAATAATAATAATAATAATAATAATAATAATGATGATAATAGTAATAATAATGAGGAAAACATTTTAAAATAAACCTCTTATGGAGTCAGTTTACTCAGAATTAATGGAGGAGATAAAACTCGTGTCAAGTGAAGATGAGGAGAAACCGATTCATTATTATATATATATATATATATATATATATATATATATATATATATATATATATATATCTATATATATATATATATATATATATATATATATATATATATATATATATATATATATATTCGCCGGATAAGTTACAGCCGAGTGAGCGAGGCTCATCAAGGGAACATTTGCTCACGTAAGACAGGAGCCATACAATACATCCAGAGAGGCTCTTAAAAAGAGACGGGGAAAATGGCTCCCGAGACGTAAGAGGAAGATGGCGCTGTTAAAATATTTGAGAGAGAGAGAGAGAGAGAGAGAGAGAGAGAGCGGACGCGAATGCTAACCCATGGGTGGTAACAATAAAGGTACTTGTAGGCGAAGTATTAAGTGAGAGAGAGAGAGAGAGAGAGAGAGAGAGAGAGCCCATCATTTTCAAGAAGACTCCATCTCTTAGGGCTAATGTGCCATTAGAGGAACGGAGTAATAGTTATATCTGCTCATGTATCTTTTGATATATGGGAAACGGAGTGAGTTTTGATAGCGCCACCCAACCCCCTCTTTTTTTTTCCCCCTATCCAACCCCCACCCACCCTCTCACCCCCTCTTTACCGCAGTGCACAATTTGACACGATTGCGGGTCGCATTAAACCCAGTGCCAAAAAAGTCCAGTGCTCTTTCACCGACAGGGAGAAGAATAAAGACTTTTACAAGGTAAGACGACAAAGGCGATTCGTTTTGGTCGTCATTTTATTCATTTATTATCTTGTCTCTTTCTTTTTCCTGGCAACTGCAAGTGCGCGTGTGCAATATGCAAATACATGTGGCACAGCGAAAGGTATATACCGTTATCCTTTTAAGCTTTGTCTTATACATTTTCGGTTTATAAGTGGTACCTACAGGTTGTTACACACACATACTATATATCTGTACGTATGGAAATTGTATTTGTATATGTGTGTGTGGGTGTGCGTGAGTACTTTTGTGTGTATAACACATATATACCATTTTATATATATATATGTGTGTGTGTGTGTGTGTATGTGAGAGAGAGAGAGAGAGAGAGAGAGAGAGAGAGAGAGAGAGAGAGAGAGAGAGAGAGAATGGAACGTAGTGGGGAAATTCTGGGAAGCACAAACATGTAGACATAATTCTTTAATTCTTTCTCATCTGGCATCAAATCCACTCAAGTACGCAAGACCATTCTCTCATTCTCAAAGGCTAATTTGTTACTAATTAAGTAGTACGCTATCATTTTCGTTTCGCTCTTTCCAGTGGACCTTTTTTTCCAGAAAGTAATTATCTCGTCCATCTTGGTTTCCGGGTCTGGGCTGGATAGAGGCTTGAGGTTAACCTTCCCATTGATATTCGCACTAAAATTAAAAAAAGTAAAAAATTACCCAATCGAGTTGCTTGTACTGCCTATAATGCCGTATGAAACTCTCAGCCAGTCGTGATGGTCTGCGTTGGTGAGATGCCAGATGCAGGATAGCGTCTAACTCCTATCGTAAATAAACACTACCGAGGCTAGAGGGCTGCAATTTGGTATGGTAGAAGGTTGAGGGTGGATGATCAAACATACCGATTTGCAGTCCTGTAGCCTCGGTAGTTTTTAAGATCTGGGGGCGGACAGAAAAAGTGCTGACGGACAGACAAATAGCCAACGCAATATCTTTCTTTCACGGACAACTCAAAGTACTTGGTCGATGGTAAACTTCAATATCTCTCTCCACTCTCTCCAACGGGTAATTTTAGAGGTTACGCGTATGGGCCATCTACGTCGTTTCTGGCAACGGGAAATACACGCGGGCGGAATATTAATAGTTTCAACTTAACTGTGAATCATGTCTTGGTGTTCGTTCGTTCGTGCGTTCAAGTGGGTTTTCTCATTCCCCTTTGGTGTGGTGTCCGAGTCAGTCAGTCGATTTGAAGGGAATAATGTTCGTTATCGTTTTTTCAGTCTTTTCCTTTGGTCTTTCCAAACGGGTGAATTTTACTCAGTAATAATAATAATAATAATAATAATAGTATTTTGGAAGAAGACCCTCTTTGAAACAAATTCTGTTGAATAAAATGGCAGATTCCAACGAATTAATCTTATCTAATATCTTTTCTATTTTTCTATTACTCGCTTTTCTGGCTCAGCGATACTTATTAATTCAGCATTATTCCCAATATGAATATTGGCCATTATTAAGCCAGAAAAGCGAGTAATAATAAGAAAAATAGAAAAGATGATATATAAGATTAATTCGCTGCATTCTACCGTTTTATTGAACAGAATAATAATAATAATAATAATAATAATAATAATAATAATAATAATAATAATAGTAATAATAATAATAATAATAATAATAATAATAATAATAATCCTCGGAGGGTTTAGAGGGGCTAGTGCCGTCAGTATACTTCATGCGGTGCACTGTAATAGACATTGCTTCAGGTTCTTCCGCCCCTACCTGCAACCCCATTTCATTCATTCATTTTACTCTACCTCCGTTCGTATTCTCTCTTCTATCGTACTTTCCACCTTCTGCTAACGACTGTTTCAACATTATTTTCAGCGCGGGATATTATTCCTCTTTTTTTGTGGTGTAGCCAAATAAATAGATAAATAAACGAATAGACAGGTGGATAGACATTATCCTATTCCACTCGAAGTGCCTAGATAGAAATGTGGTTAGGTAGACATTATCTAGACATTGTTCCCCTTTGCTCGAAATAAATAGATGTATATATAGATTCTCCGCACTCCCAAGTGGATAGATAGACAGAGTAGATAGATACGGGTTCTCACTCACTCCTAACGCCGAATGTGGGTGAGTCAGGCCCCACATGGGAGCCTCACTGTCGGTATGTGGCACCACTCAGGTGGTGGTGGTGATAGTGCCACATATAGTATAGTAGGCAGTGCCTGGCGGAGGATGTGTTTGGTTTAGAGCGGCTGACGTCATCCACTTACGTACAGGTGGAGGACTGTGGTGAATGTGTCCCTCCGTTACGCTCTCCTTCTCTTCTTCTCTCTCTCTCTCTCTCTCTCTCTTCTCGCTCTCCTCTCTGTATTATATATATATATATATATATTATATATATATATATATATACTATATATATATTATATATAATAATTCATTTATTTATTTATTACTTTCCATTACAAAATGTGTGTGTGTATATTCCATATATATATAAAATATATAGATACTATACTAGATATCTTTATATGATATCTATATAATATATATATATACTTATATATATACTATATATATATATCATATATATCTTAATTATCTATATATATGTGTGTGTAGTGTGTGTGTGGTGTAGTGGTGTTGTGTGTGTGGTGTGTGATGTAGTGTGTATGTAATTGATTTTAATTTATTTATTTATTAACTTTCCATTACAAAATGTATCAATAGGTTGTTAGACTTCCATAAGGTTATGGCATATTTTTTATTTATTTATTTACATATTTATTAATTTCCATTTCAGAAAGTATCATTAGGTATTCAGTCTTCAAGGACGATATGAAATGTCCTAATTAATTATTAGAATTCTTTATCATCTATTAACTCGTTTATTTATTTACTTACATATCTATTTCCAACGCTCCCCCCCCCACCCCCTCCCCCCAAAAAAAAATAATTTTCTGACCTACAAGTTGCATCAGCGACGCAAAAATGATCCTTATCCTAATTCTTCCTTATCTTCATCCCAGTCGGGCGTTCTTACCTGAAATGCAAATGTTTACCTGTCCAATTAATCTGCTCTTGGACTCGAGCAGCCGCCGCCGCCTCCGGTTACGATGTCGTTTAGAATGGCTGTGTTAGCTTGAAGACTTTTCGAAAAGCAAAGAGATGCTCTGTGTAATATGTAAACATTTTTGGGCAACGTCTCCTTTCTCGTATTTGCGCCTCTCGATTTTTTCCGCCGTCTCTGTTTTTTTTCAGTCGGGGTTTTGTGTTCGCGTGTTCATTCTTTACTTTTCTTCTTCTTGTCCTTCTGGGAGGTTTTCTTAATTTTTTTTTTCTCGTCATGTTTTCTTAATTCTTTTATTGTTTTTTTCGAAAAGCGCTCAGTTTTTTTTTTTTTTTTTTTTTTTTTTTTTTGAGTGGGAGGGGAGTTATTTGAAGAAAACATTTGCCTACGTCTTGCAGCTACGATTTTGGGCGTATTTGTTCTCACTGTTTTATACCCAATTATTTTGTTATTTTTTATTTTTTGCGTTTTTATGGGTTTTTTTTTGTGACGTATCCACAGCTGAGAGTTTGGAGTTTTTTTTAAGTTCGTTGTTTAACCTTCGTTTTCATTCTCATATATGGGATTTTTTTTTTTTATTCAGTGACCTAAAAGTAAAGGAATTGTGTTTTTTTGTGTTTACATTGAATCGTTTCTCTTTCCTTGAGACAGAGTTGCACGATTCATTTGAGTGGTATTCATTGCCTTATAGTGTTTATTTTTAACTTTCGACTGTTATCTAAGAAGCTTTTTTTGCTTCTTTACTTTTTTTTTTAACCTAGCAGGAGTGTCTGATCTCTTAGTTTGAGTTTTTGTCACTGGGTGTTTACTTTTGTTGTGTAACCATTTATACCTTATATTGTGGTACGGTCTGTTTGCACGTGAATGAGTTTTTTTCTTTCTCTGTTGCTCTATTTACTCTTATCCTTTCTACAGTTTGCCTTGCAGTAGTCAAAGTAATCAATTTTACTAGACTTTTGTTTGGTTAGTGTTTGTCACTGTGTGCAATCCACGTTCTTCTGTGTTAATGACCTCGTTATACGTTTTCGATCATTGTTGTCATACAGTTGTTCATTTTATCCATTGCTTTTTTTAATAGTTTTTTTTTTCTACTTGCTCCTTGTCGCTGTTTATATGGTAGACAAGCAAACCTTGCTTTATAGCTGAGGGGTTCTGTACTGTTTTTTTTTTTTCGGATATTTTGACGTCATGATTGTGCTTTTGGAAACTTTGACGTCATTATTGTTTTCCTTTCGGAGGGTTCGTCGTTATATATAATTGTGGTTTATTTTCGGAAACGTTGTCGTCATGAGCGTGTTTTATTTTTTTTCGGGAACATTTGCGTCATAATTGCGTTTTTCTTTATAAATTTTTTGTCGTCATAATTGTGTGTGTTTTTTTTCTATAATTTGTTGTCGGTTTGAAATTGTGGGTTTTATTTGGGAAAATTTTTCCTTTAATAATTAATTGCGGGGTTTTTTTTTCGAAATTTTTTCTTCGTAATTGAATTTTTCGTAAATATTTTCGATAGTGTATTGTTTTTTTAATCGGGATATTTTCTTCGTTGGTTTTTTGGGGGGGAAAAATCGTTCGTTATCATTGTTTTTCAGAAATTTTGTCGTGATGGTTATTTTGTCGGAAATTTCCTCGTTATAAATTTTTTTGGAAATTTTGTCGTGATAATTATGTTTTCCGAAAATTTCCTCGCTATAAATTTTGTCGTCATGTTATTTTTTTCGCAAATGTCCTCGTTATGAATATTTTCGGAAATTTTGTCATGATTATTTTCATGGAAATTTTGTCGTCATAATTCCTACCCAGAACGGAGTAGCTGAAGGTTTTTCATTGCTGAAATATCTGGGGTGAACAATTTTACCATTCAAGTAACAGACAAAAACAGTTAATACAATTTAAAAAAAAAAAAAAAGCGAAAAACATCAGCCCTACACAATGGACTTGTACCTCGAGATGACATCGCCTATACGCTGCGTTGATATTTAAGCTTGAGAGAGAATCTGGAGCAGAACTTTTGTTTCTGTCTTTTTGATTTCTGGCTTTCCTTCTTTTCTCCGAGAGTAACCGCTCGTCTTCTCTCTCTCTCTCTCTCTCTCTCTCTCTCTCTCTCTCTCTCTCTCTCTCTCTCTGCTACGTGTTATGTTTTTGTCACCTTTCTGACGCTGTTCTTGACGTGCAATAAATTTGTTGAGGCTGTAGAGAGAGAGAGAGAGAGAGAGAGAGAGAGAGAGAGAGAGAGAGCTGTTTCTTTCTTGCAACCAGAAACATGAAAAGGTCTCCTCATAAACCGTTGTTTTTGGAAACGTGGTCATCTGCGTCTTAATTGGAAATTGTGATTTCTTTCCTGAAGTACTCTCTCTCTCTCTCTCTCTCTCTCTCTCTCTCTCTCTCTCTCTCTCTCTCTCTCTCTATCTGGCAGTGAAATAGCTGTTTGCTTCAGGTTGTTGAAATGCAATTTATCTGCATTGCTCCAAGCAATGAACGGGAGTTCATGGTTATATCCAAGAAACATGCACAACAGACTTACGCGGTCTGGTGCAAGCATCAGTTGGCCTTCATTAGGTAAAATCCAGTAGAGAAACTAATGGATGAAGGGAAGGTGAAAAGTATTAAGGCCCGTGGTAGTATTAATCTTGAAGCAATTTTGTGATGTTTATATATGAATTGTACTTTATTTTTCATTAGAAATTCTTAAAAAAAAAAAAAAAAATCAAGCTTTGACATTTTGCATAGCGGTTTCACTGGGTATCATATCTTAATTTTAAATGGTAGTATTTATTACCTGCCCTGATTAGCCCTCTTAATATTCAGTGCATGGCAAAGCATATTGCTCCGTATACCACTCTTGCAGTCATCCACGTATCCCGCCATCCATTCGTCGTCCAGTGATCTACCTGTTATTCATCCACCAATGTGCTCTGAGGTTTTCACTCCGTGTCTGATCTCCTCCAACCTGCTGGAGAAAAGAAGAAGAAGAAGAAGAAGAAGAAGAAGCAACAGGTAGCCGAAGTGGATGGGATGGAGGTTAGGGGTGGGGGGAGGGTATGTGCCGGGCTGGTCATGGGATGGGATGGGACGAGATGTTGCCTCTCTGGTCGTGTCGTGTTGTTACGAGTTGGTTTTCCGTTGTTGTTTCTTTCCTACTGCCGTTCGCCATCCTTCTCACCAGGGTTCCTGATTTTTCAGTTTGTTCGTAAATCATGATTTCTTGATGAAAATGATGCATTATTGGTTAATTGGGAAAAGTCGTCCTCTTATCCGTGGGGAATTGTCCTTCAACAATATGTTTTCTTCGTTCAGTCATTCCTAAATTTGTAGGTTATTCTGTTTCACTGATCTGGGTAGAGAATTGTTTAGCCCTGTTCTTTTATCCATCTATCCTAATATTATCTATCTATCTATCTATCTTATATCTATACTATCTATAACTATCTATATATCTATATATATATATATATATAATATATATATATATGTGTGTTTGTGTGTGTGTGTGTGTATTATACATATATATATATATATATATATATATATATATATATATATATATGTATATATATATATATATATATATATATATATATTATATATATATATATATATATATATAGATATATCTTACTTGATGTATTAAGCCATGAATTGCATCAGTAAAACATGGAGGAAAAATCATACTAAAGTGCTTGGACGACGCTAAGAGTTTTCGTACATTTATGTTCATGAAGAAATGTGTGCTTACTTGCTTGCTTGCTGGAGGGAGGGAGGGATGGAGGTTTGTGCTTGGAATATTAACAAGATCGCGTCAGAATTGCGAAGTTTAAGTTTGGTATTATATGCAGGGAGTATGCCGGTAATCTGCGATGGTATGTGTAATGCTTTCAGAGTTGCTTGTAAGCGTTGCATATTGTTTGAATACAGTTTTAGCTGCGTGCGTATGTTAGGTGACCTGTGAACACAGTGTTCATCGTCTGTCAGTTTATTTATATATAGTGAATGCATTTTCAGTTAGTTGCAGTTGCATATTGTTATAGAAAAAATGTAACAGTTGTGAGTGGGAGATATGTAGTAGAAAGGCTCTTTAAAAAACAAAGTAAAATCCATCATGTCGTGGAGAGAGAGAGAGAGAGAGAGAGAGAGAGAGAGAGAGAGAGAGAGAGAGAGAGAGAAATAGGGGTAATTTAAAGCGATATGCATATATATTTGTTTTTATTTGTTTATTTGGCAGTAATTGTCGCGTTGCATTTTTATATAGCATATTTTAAATTTTGCGACAAAATGCAATTGGGCATTTGTCCCTCGATATGCATCCCAGCGGCCCCGTAGCTGGGTAGTGTGCCGTCAGTGCACCTCATGAGTTGCACTATAGGCATTACTTAAAAGGTTCTTTGCAGCATCCCTTCGGCCCCTTGCTTCCAACCCTTTCCAAACCTTTTACTGCACCTCCGTTCATATTCTCTTTCCCCTATCTTCCTCTCTAGCCTTTCCTAACAATTGCTTCGTAGTGCAGCGCGACGTCCTGTTACACCTGAATGGTCTTATAGGTCCCAGCGCTTGGCCTTTGGCCTAAATCATTATATTTTTTAAATAATTATTTTTTTAAAATCATTATATTTTTTAAATCATTATAGTTCGAGTATCAAAAGAATGTACTGTAACTTGTTAGAATTCAAAGCACTGTAACTGATTAAAATTCAATGTGCTGTACTGGTTATAATTCAATATACTATGACCGGTTACAATTCAGTAAACTGTAACCTGTTCAATATACTGTAACCTGTTAAAATTCAATATTCTGTAACCTTATACAGTCGTATATACTGTAACCTTTTATAATTCATTACACTAATTGGTTAAAGTTCAGTATACTGTAACCTGGTAAATATACTGTAACCTTTTAAAATTCAATATGGTGTAACCTGTTAGAACCCTATATACTGTAACCTGTTATAAATCATTACACTGTAACTGGTTAAAGTTCAGTATACTGTAACCGGTTGAAATTCAATATACTGTAACCCGTTAAATATAATGTAACCTGTTAAAATTCAATATGCTGTAACCTATTATAATTCAATGGACTGTAACCTGTTAGAATTCAATATTCTCTAACTGGTTAAGATTCAATAGACTGTAACCAATTATAATTCAAATATAATATAACCGATTCAGATTCAATAGGCTGTTAATAGTTATAATTCAATATACTGTAACCTGTTAAAATACAATATACTCTACCGAAAATTCAATAGACTGTAACCAATTTTAATTCAAATATACTATAACCGATTCAAATTCAACAGGCTGTTAATAGTCATAATTCAATACCCTGTAACCTGTTCGCAAATGAATATACCCCACTCTTGATGTTGTCAGTCTTTAAGAAGACTTTTTATATTTCTCTCTCTCTCTCTCTCTCTCTCTCTCTCTCTCTCTCTCTCTCTCTCTCTCTAAACGAGGCTGCAAGCCCCTTGAGTGTGTGTGTGTGTGTGTGTGTGTGTGTGTTTGCTGCTAAAGTGTTTAGCCTATGAGAGTGTGTTTATTTAAGCCTAATTTTTTTTCCCTTCATTCCTTCCGACTCGGATTCTGTAAATAGCTTGAAAAGCTTTTTTTTTTTTTTACTCTCTTTCCGCTCTGAAGTGGTTTTAGTGTGCAAGAGGCGTTTATTGCTAGGTGTAGGTATAAGTAGTGTGATAAGGTATTACGAGCGTTCATTGACGGTTGTGTAAATGGTAATTGCTCTAACTTGGTTCTCTCTGGTCTCTCGTCTCTTCTTCTCTCTCTCTCTCTCTCTCATCTCTCTCCGAGAGGTACAGGTGTAACAAGGAAATAGCAAGCAACGACCTTTACGTACCAAGGACAAATACCGAGCTGGGTAAAAGATCGTTCACTGTACAGGGTCCTTTAGCTTTAAAAACAATAGTTAATATCAATTCTTTCAAATCAGCGCTAAAGCAAGCATTTATTGCCTTTAGGTTGATAACGCTTTATACGGTAACATCACTTCATCTCCAGAATTGTAACAATTGAAGGGCAACTCTCTAAATCATAAAGATGCCTATTTACACATGTAAATAAAATTATACATACTATTCTACTATGTATTGCAGGGCTACGTTTCATTTTGTATTTTTAAGATGCTCAGTCAGGTTTGTTGTATATGATAAACTGTGAGTAGTATGAAATGTAACTCATGCATTGAAATACATTTTATCCTTGTAAGATACAGAATAGCCAATGTAAATATTGGAAATAAGGATTATTATTATTATTATTATTATATTATTATTAATTATTAATTCTTAATTATTATTATTATTATATTTATTTTTCTCTCTCTCTCTCTCTCTCTCTCCTCTCTCTCTCTCTCTCTCTCTCTCTCTCTCTGAAAAGCTGGTTAAATGGTATATAACTCTAATTATATCCTAAATTATATAACTTTTCTTGCTCTGCATACACCACACACTTAAGAACACACAGCT
Source organism: Macrobrachium nipponense (assembly GCF_015104395.2). NCBI lineage: Eukaryota > Metazoa > Arthropoda > Malacostraca > Decapoda > Palaemonidae > Macrobrachium > Macrobrachium nipponense. The sequence goes on from NC_087207.1 coordinate 56,908,578, forward strand.
TGACATATAATCGTGTAACTGATCTTAATGAGTACGAAAAAAACCCAAAGAGTTACGTTTAGTTTAGTTGCATCTCTTGTTGAAGTACGACAAATCAATGGTAAGGAATTTAATTATACAGTTGCTTATATTGCTCTTCAGAAGTCTGTATTAGTCCTGATAATATCGTAGTTTCACTTATAGAATGCAGGAGTCTAGGTGCGCTATGCGTATCCGTATACTTGTTCTTATTAATTACAAGAAATTATACATTATTTGTAATATATAATTCCGCTTCTTATGGAATACAGTCAACGATGACATCACTTAATGTATGGATTTGCTCTCGTTTAGCGCGGTTAGCCAACAAAATTACACGTAATATATATGAATAGAAGTATCAGTTATAATGACGAAATTATGTCATTAGTCAAATAGGTTGCAGTAAACCAGTATTATTACACAGATTGTATAATTCCTCTGTGAAAAGCTAGTAGAGGCTAAACGACATGCGAATATCATCGCGTTTATAGAAACCGAGAAATGGGCAACATTACTTGTAATTAAATAATTTGTCTTGTTGAAACGAGATACTGCAGAATTAAGTGTAAATGCTCTTACAGAATTAAAACGCCTAGCTTTACGTATAATTATATAATTATTCTTGTCGATTAGAAATACTTTAGAATTTAATGTAAATGCTCTTAAAGAATTAAAACTCTTAACTTTACGTATAATTATAGATATAATTATACTTGTCGATTACAAATACTTTAGAATGAAGTATTAAATGCTCTTATGGAAAGAAAACACCTAACTTTTCGTATTATATAATTGTTCATGTGGAATAGATATACTTCAGAATTGAATGTAAATGCTGTTAAAGAATGAAAACAGCAAATAGCACGACGTATGATGATATTAATAGCTCCTACCAAATGCCAGCTACCAAATAGCATTTAGATGTGATTATACAAACCGCTCCTGCCGAAAGCGACGATGAAACGGCATCGCAGATAGTTAAAGAATTAACACAGCAAAAGAGTCGCAATGTAGCTCTGAATAAATGCAAGCTCCCAATAGCATTTAGATGTGATTATACAAACGGTTCTGCCGAAAGCAAGGATCAAGCGGCCATACTTATAATTACATAAATTGGGTGACGTAAACTTCTCGGGAAGGATATGTTTGAGGATTGTGAGTCACCGTAGAAGAATTGGCTCTTGCTCAGCTGCGTTTGAGAGAGAGAGAGAGAGAGAGAGAGAGAGAGAGTGAGCAAGCGTGCACGTCCATGCTCAGAGGATGGCGAGAGAGAGAGAGAGAGAGAGAGAGAGAGAGAGAGAGAGAGAGAGCGAGAGCGTATGTAAATGACCTACGAATCTTAATGGCAAAGAATATGACACAAAGAAAAAGAGGGGAGTAAACGAAGACATTAAATGATCCGATCATAGGAGAAACTGATTAAGAAATAACAAAAACTAGCTTGTCATCTTAGGGAATATACGTGCCCAGAAAAACTGCATCTCAGACGAATGAAAGAAAAAAAATTAATAAAAATACCCAAGGAACGACACACGAAAAAGGTTGGATGAAAAAATTGGATATAAAAAAACGAAGACAGCAAAATGTCATGATCGGGGAAAAGAAAAACATTTGAAGCCCTGAGGGAATTCGCCACAAAGGAAGACTGACCATTCAACGCAAGTATAAGAAAGCTCTCAGGAATGTCTCCAGCTGGAAATAATACTGATAAGGGGTGATTAAAATAAAAGTGGGGAGGGGCGGGGGGGGGATTCGTATGATGCCTCAATTTCATGCGGTCAAACGGGGAAGTGTGACTGAGCATGCGCTTGGGATTCTTAACCTACTGCCCTGCTCGTTCAATCTCCCATAAACCGATCATAAGATAATGTCGATATCTCTCTCTCTCTCTCTCTCTCTCTCTCTCTCTCTCTCTCTCGGTTCTCTCTTGTGATGGCTCTCTCTCGGTGATTACTTTTGCGAGGCTCTCATCGGTGTTTTGCATCTCCATTCAATTTATTCAATTTTGGTTTGAAGAATGTTGTTTTACTATTATTATTATTATTATTATTATTATTATTATTATTATTATTATTATTATTATTATTATTTGTTTTTTTGTTGATTTATTAATATTTTTGGTTTGTAGAATGGTTTTTCATCATTATTATTTTTTATTTTATCTATCACAGTCCTCCAATTCGACTGGGTGGTATTTACAGTGTGGGGTTCCGGGTTGCATCCTGCCTCCTTAGGAGTCCATCACTTTTCTTACTATGTGCGCCGTTTCTAGGATCACACTCTTCTGAATGAGTCCTGGAGCTACCTCAGCCTCTAGTTTTTCCAGATCCTTTTCAGGGATCTTGGGATCGTGCCTAGTGTTCCTATGATTATGGGTACAATTTCCACTGGCATATCCCATATCCTTATTTCCATTTTTTCCCCTCTCTTTCTCTTCAGGTCTGGTATCCCATGGTATTGCGACATCAGTGAGTGATTTTTTCTTCTTGATTTTGTCAATCAACGTCACGTCTGGTTATTATTATTATTATTATTATTATTCAGAGGATAAACCCCCATTCACCTGGAACAAGCCAATAGGAGCCACTGACTTCAAATTCAAACTTCCAAAGAATATGGTGTCCATTTGAAAAACGTTGCAGATAATAATATAATAATAATAATAATAATAATATAATAATAATAATAATAATAATAATTTCATCCTCATATCCACCACAGCAGCCTGTCTTAGCAACGCATCGAGGAGGCCGGAAAGAAAAAAAAAAAAAAAGAAGAGAGACAAATGAGAAAATGATTTTATCTGAAATGGCAGGAGAGGAGGAGAGAGATTGAATGTCCTCTGCTCTCTCGTCTTGCACTTCGTTGCTTCTGCTGATGTTGACTTGTTCAAGTTGCGTGTTGCCATTATGTAAGCTCATGATGCTCTTGTCATTGTAGACGTCCATCCACGATGTTTTATCTCCTTATGTATACGTTTGGGAGTTATCCTTGATCCCACGATGAAAGGGAGAGAGGGAGAAAAAAAATACACAGTAGCCTCAACTCAGAGGTTGGGATGGGAAGATTTTTTATGTTTAAAGCTGTTATAATTATTTTTTTTTAAAGCTGCTATCAATACTTAATTTTGTTTTTAAAGCCGCTATCAACACTTAATATTGTTTGAAACCACTACCAACGCTTAATTTTGTTTTTAAAGCTGCTGTCATGTAACACTTAATTTTGTTTTTAAAGCTGCTATCAATACTTAATTTTGTTTTTGAAACCACTACCAACGCTTAATTTTGTTTTTAAAGCTACTGTAAACATTTATTTTTGTTTTTAAAGCTGCAATCAACCACTAATCTTGTTTTTAAAGCCGCTATCAACACTTAATATTGTTTTTAAAAGCGGCTATCAATACTTAATTTTGTTTTTAAAGCTGCTATCAACACTTAATTTTGTTTTTAAAGCTGCTATCAACACTTAATTTTGTTTTTAAAGCTGCTATCAACACTTAATTTTGTTTTTAAAGCCGCTATCAACACTTAATATTGTTTTTAAAAGCTGCTATCAATACTTAATTTTGTTTTTAAAGCTGCTATCAACACTTATATTTTGTTTTTAAAGCTGCTATCAACACAATTTTATTTTTAAAGCTGCTATCAACACATAATGTTTTTTTAAAGCTGTTATCAACACTTATTATTGTTTTTAAAGCTGCTATCAACACATAATTTTGTTTTTAAAGCTGCTATGAGCACTTAATTTTGTTTTTGAAAATGCCATCAAAACTTAAGTTCTCGTGGAAGTGTTAAACATTCAAAGCTTTAAATGTATTGTTGATTATTGAATGTTGTAAAACGATAATGTTTTGTGAAGGGTAGTTAAAGATTATTTATCAAAGGATTGAAGCATAAACCGTAACCCTGATTATTGAACATTATATTAAAGGAAAAAGCTTTTTAGTTGATATTTTGTGAAGGTAATTAAACTTTATTTTTAAAATAATTTGAAACCTAAATTCTTAATACTGATTATTGAGTAATTGTTAAAAGAACAAATTATATAGTTTTCTGTAGAAGAAAACTATTTAGATGGCTATTTGTCTGTCCGTCCGCACTTTTTCTGTTCACCCCCAGATCTTAAAAGCTAATGAGGCTAGAGGGCTGCAAGTTGGTATGTTGATCATCCACCCTCCAATCATCAAACATACCAAACTGCAGCCCTCTAGCATCTGTTGTTTTTAAAGTTAAAGTTAGCCATAGTCCATCACCGGGCCGAGGCTGAAAGTTTCATGGGTGACGGCTGGGAGTTTCATTGGTCGTGGCTGAGAATTTCATACGGCATTATATGCTGAACAGAAAACTCGATTGCGTCGAAGAAACTTTAGCTCATATTTTACTTGTTTTTAATTTAGCGCCTCAGTGTCTTGGTCGGTATGGTCTTGGCTTGTACCCTCAGTGGCCGCGAGTTCGATTCTCGGGCATTTCATTGAGGGGTGAGAGATGTGTCTTTATGGTGATAGAAGTTCACTCTCGACGTGGTTCGGAAGCCAAGTAATAAAGCCGTTGGTCCCGTGGCTGAATAACCACTAGTTCCATGCGACGTAAAAACATCATGCAAACAAACAAAAAAAACTTGTTTTTAATTGCAACAGAGTTACCATGAGGCCGTGCAACAAGAAGATCAAATATTTAGTCAAACAAGGGTTTGTGAGAGATAGCTGCTGTTGCTCTAGATTTGCTTTGATAAAAATAACGGAGCGCGGATACTGATGTCAAGGACGCAGAGACGCCATGGCGGCGTTTTTTTTTATTTTTTTTTTTTATTTTTTTTTTGTTCTTATTAACATTTACTGGGATTTAGGTCACGGGTTACCGCAAGGCACCTCTGTGTCACTCTGTGTAATACTTGTATTACACACAAATACTCATATGTGTTTTATATATATATATATATAATATATATATATATATTATATATATATATACCTATGATGAGTTCATATAAAATATGTGTTGTGTGACACACACACACACACACACACATATATATATATATATATATATATATATATATATATATATATAATAAACACTATGAGTATTTGTGTGAAATACCAAATACACAGACACAGTAGAGCGCACTGCATGACCCGTGACCTAAATCCCAGTAAACCTCCAAAAAAAAAAAAAAAAAAAAAAATATATATATATATATATATATATTATATATATATATATATATATATATATATAAAAGGATTTTAAAGTCTAAATAACTATCACAGTCGTCCGTTATTGTACAAATACATAATTTCTGCACATAACCATTACAGCAAAATACGTGTATATAAATTTGTAAATACAAAGTCCCCACATTTCATGGAAATGGAACCGGCCATCAAGTTTGCATCAGATAATTCTCTCTCTCTCTCTCTCTCTCTCTCTCTCTCTCTCTCTCTCTCTCTCTCTCTCTCTCTCTCTCATGTTTCACAGGCATCAAAGAACTCCGTGAAGACTAGATGTAGACGAGAAGATTAAAAGTATTTTATGATAGTTTCTTGTTTGTGTATTTTTTTTTTTTTTTTGCAAACTAGCCCCACTTTTTTCTTTACGAAATAACTTATTTAAAGACGTCCTCTCGATAATATGAACAGTGGTCTTTTTTTAGAATCTGGGTCCTTTAGTTAAGTAATGCATCTGCGCGTTTCGACTTTGAAAAGAAAACGGGGTCATTTGCCTGGGTGACAATGGAGTCAGCTGCTTTGCAAAAGGATATAGCATATATTATGTAGGGCACGTTAAGCAAGATCCCCCTAGGCATGAGGAGCACTGTAGGCATCACACCTAGCTACAACCCCTTACGTTCCTTTTACTGTACCTCCTTTCGTATTGTCTTTCTTCCATCTTACTTTCCACCCTCTCCTAACAATTGCTTCATAGCGCAACTGCTTTGAGGTTTTCCTCCTGTTACACCTCTCAGACATTTTCCACGTCAATCTCCATTTCAGCGCTGAATGACCTCATAGGTCCCAGTTTTTTGGCCTTTGTCCTAAATTCTATATTCAGTTCGACGTTAAGCACATGCTCATATTTGGCAATTGTCCATGTGAAACATTGTGCTTCAAGAAGAAATAGGAATGCATAAGGAATAGGAATGCATAACCAATATATCTTTATTTATTACGAAGGCGTTGTTCAATGAGAGAGAGAGAGAGAGAGAGAGAGAGAGAGAGAGAGAGAGAGAGAGAGAGAGAGAGAGAGAGCTTGTTTATTGTTTTTTATTTACTCGTAGACTGTGTACCGTAGATGAATTCTTTTCTATCCCTTCACACTTAAACTAATTTCCTAAAAACTATATATATATATATATATATATATATATATATATTATATATATATATTTATATATATATGTATCAAAACTGTCAGACTAAGTCATATGTACTTGCTTTTATTGGATCGTCTTATACAAGTGACACATGTCAAATAGTGTAATAATATTTATATATATATATATATATATATATATTTTATAGGAAATGTTTAGGAAAGTATTTATAGTGGTTTTATATATATATATATATATATATATATATATATATATATATAAAAGTGACTCATATGTCAGATATGTTATATGTGTGTGTGTATAAACATATTTTGCATATGAGTCACTAGCATAAGATGAATTCTGTACGAGCAAATAAATATGCATTAGTCTGACAGAGAGATAAGATCAAATTGCTTTTATGCCAGGGTAATCCAGTTCTTGAGCTGATATATTCTTTGGTTGCTCTTTTGCGAAGGATTAATTTTTTTCGTTCCCAGTGGATGACGTTCGACAACTTTTGGTTTTTTTTCCCTAAACTCCGCGAATCCAAATACCCAACGACTTTTTCTTTGTTCGTAGTCTTGCTTATTTGTAGGTCAGGGAGTGTTTCGAGTGAGGTGTCCGATGTCAAGGATTTTTATTCTTTTTGCTTATTTTTGTACTTTATTTAATTTTACTTTGAGATTTACTTAGCTCAGATGAACCCTGTGGCTTGCTTGGACTTAATTTATTTATTTATTTTTTTGTCCTAAAGATTGTTCTCTTTGGTTCATAGTCATGTAGCACGAATTGCTCTTCATGGTGACAGCTTTAGTATAAAGTTATTAATATCTCTCTCTCTCTCTCTCTCTCTCTCTCTCTCTCTCTCATTTTGAATAGCCTCTTGACATTATTAATTTTCCTCGTATATATCGCCAATATTCTCTCCTCTCTCTCTCTCTCTCTCTCTCTCTCTCTCTCTCTCTCTCTCTCAGTATTTAAAGTACTTACATGTGAAGAATTATCCGACATTTTTGTTGTTTACACTTCCTTTTGAGAGGTAATACGTAAGAAACACAGAACGATGATACGCCTACTCGTCTGACACATGGGCACTTAATGTGCCCAGGTCCCGAGTGCCCCGAATGCAAGGTGGTGATAGCGGCCAGAGAGACATGTGTTGGGTGAGTGCCCAAAGTATGACCTGCAGCGACTGTCAATTTTGTAATTAATCAGTGAAGGAAATATTGTCAGAACCTTCTTCATCCTTTGTCTCCTTTTAACGTAATTTAGTTGATGAAATATAAATATGTGAATGATTTTGATGTGTTTAATTGAATGATGGATATGAAATATCGTAAATGATTTTGATGTAATTTAGTTGATGAAATATAATATAGTAAAGGTGATGATTTTGATGTAATTTAGTCGAGATGAAAATATAAATATATAAGTGAAATATTTTAATGTAATTTAGTGTAATTTAATTGATGAAATATAAGTATTTGTAAATGATTTTGATGTAATTTAGTTGATGAAATATAAATATAAGTAAATGATGAAAATGAAATAATTTCCATTTGAATTGATTGAGCCTATTGAGTAAAGTGATATTTTGGTATGCCTGTCTTAATGTAGTCGGTGAAATATAGCTTTTTTTATCAATGTAGTGATTTTAAGTAATGAGCCTTGCCTAGGAAGCCTTTCCATGAATAATTTGAGCGATTGATAATAACTTTCTTTATGGCCTGTTCGTTAATCTCACCAAAAAATAAAAAATAAAAAGATAAAGAAAACAGCATCAAGCAGTGAGACACAATGAGGCCTTCCCAGGAAGCCTTTCCATGGAATACGATTGATTTTTTATAACGTAACTTACCAAAGATGGCCTGTGATTAAACATAATCCAAGGGGAAAACCATGGCCAATTCATTTTTTTTTTTGAATTGGACTGCCGATCCAGGGAATGACTGAGCCTATTGATAGTCACTTTTCATCATGGCCTGTTCTTAATCTAACTTCCCCCCCCCCCTCTAAAAAAAATCATCAAGCAGAGAGACACAATTAGGCCTTCCCAGGAAGACTTTCCATGGAATTACTGAGCCTGTTCATAATAACTTTTCTATATGGCCTGTTCTTAATCTACCAATTTAAAAAGAAAAAAAAATCAGTATCAAGCAGTGAGACACAATGAGGCCCTCCCAGGAAGCCTCCCCCCCCCCCCCCCCCACCCCCCCACCCACCCCCCCACCCCCCATGAGAGCGAGCGAACAAGGCTGCAACAAAGCTGCCTTATCACCATAAACGTCTCGTCATGAGAATAACGCCTTCATTACACCCCTCCGTCTCATATAGAGGAAGTTGCTGCTTCTTGGTGAGACGCCCTCTTCCCTTTGTCATCGAATATGACATGGCGGCGGTGCATTTTTCCAGACAAGGGAAAATAAAAAAAATAGAATAAAAAATGGGGTAGAAGACGAGTCGGTGCATTATCTTCGAAACTTAATGATCCGGCACGAGTTTGCTCATTATCGCAGATTGCTGTGCGTTCAAACTCCCTTTTCATTTTTATTTTTATTCTCCAAGATATCTTGCATGTCAAGATTTCAGAGGTTGTATTCTCCCCACGTTGAATGGGCAGATTTAATTTCACTTCTTCAGGTTCCTAGGCTCTCTATTCAGATACGTTTCATAACTGGGATATATATATATTTATATTTTTAAGTTGCAATCTTTTATACGTGTTTCTAATATGTCGCTTGAATTACTTTTTTTTAAAATTTAATAATGACATTTTGAAGACAAGAACGGATGTGTTCATACCTATATTGACATCTCTCTCTCTCTCTCTCTCTCTCTCTCTCTTTTTCATATTCTCTGTCTCTCTCTCTTTCCTGACCCTCTCCTCGTACCAACTTATTTATCTTTATGTCGTTAAAATTTACTTCCAAACTGCTCTCTCATCTCTCTCTCTCTCTCTCTCTCTCTCTCTCTACTTTCCTGTCCAACCTCTCTCTCTGTCCAACTTCTTTATCTTTATGTCGCTCCAATGTACTTCTAAACTCTCTCTCTCTCTCTCTCTCTCTCTCTCTCTCTCTTCTCACTTTATCTATGTCGTAACCATCTTTATTCGCACTTACTTCTTTTAGTTCTCTCTCTCTCTCTCTCTCTCTCTCTCTCTCTCTCTCTCTCTCTCTCATACTTATTTACTTTCATTATTTCTTTATGTCGCTCCAGTGTACTTATTAGGTCTCTCTCTCTCTCTCTCTCTCTCTCTCTCTCTCTCATTTTTTTTATATTTTTTTTTTTACTTTCCTGTCCAACTTCTTTATCTTCATATCGCTCCATTGACACATCTTTCCCGCAAGAGCGAATCCCTCCTCCGAGCCCTCTCTCGTGCGTCTGGGAAAGTGACTCAGCGACCTTCGCTAAAATAACATCCAATAAAAAAATAAAAAAATAATCCTCCTGAGGTGGGAACAAAGCGATCAATCTCCCCGCCAACCAAAATCAGAAGACGATCAGGGATTAATAATCCCGGCATCCCGGCAGTTACGTCAAGCATCACGGGACAAGACCACGGGCCAGGAGTCTCGAACCATTCGTTCGCTAGAGCAAGCAAGCAATGCAGAGACAGCCTCGCCAGTAACATTTAATTATCTCTCTAAGCTGTTTTAGAGGGGGAGAGATGACCCTCCCCCACTCATCCTTCCCACCCACCCCCGCACCCCATTTTCACTCCATTCGTACTCCCACAACCCCCGTTTTTTTTTTTTTTTTTTTTTTTTTTTTTAGTCTTTACTCAAGCTTCTCGCTATCATTCAGCGCCCTGAAGAATGCCAGGCGTTCATATCTCTCTCTCTCTCTCTCTCTCTCTCTCTCTCTCTCTCTCTCTCCTTTCGTAGAAGTATTTGCTGTGGCATGACGTCTTGTCTCTGCCCAAAGGAGGTATGTCTGCATTTTATTGTATGATGACATCCAAGAGTTCATTAATTTATTATCTCTTGACTTTATTTTACTTTAATGTGGCCGGGGGGGGGGGGGGGGCGGGGGGGGGGGGGGTTAAGGTTGCGAGTGTTTAGCATAAACGTGACTTATTAGATTAGTTTTCGAGCCTCATTGTGACCAAATGTCGCTTGCACCAGGCTGTGAAAGCCTTGTGCAATATTTAGTAATGCTCGTTATATATCACAACGTCTCAACATTTCGCTCGAATACCCTTTCACATTGGAGGATGGGAATGGCATAAGTGGATAGGGGCATATGGAAGAGTTTTCTTATTGTCATGGATAATATTTTTGTAAAAACTATTATTAATATTCAAAATTATGCATTGTTAGTAACCAATTGGTAATCGCTAGAAAAATGTAACGAACGGTTATTAATTTAAATACTGCTTAAAGATTCCATTTATATATATTTTTTATACTTTAAGCAATAACATGCACGAATATTTTCAAAACACACACACACACACACAGCGCATTCATAATCTTACATTGTTATTATCATCAAATGATGATTCACTAGAAAAGCGAAACAAACCGATATTTTTTATTGGCCCTTTGTATGAGATCTTATGCATTTTAAACAGCAAACATAAGAATAGAGCTTAGAATCCACACTTGGCAACTCAGCAAACTTCTCAAGTTAGCGATCGATAAGAAATGAATAAAAAATAAAATACTTTTTCGTGACAAAAGCAAGATGCAGCCAGTATCAAAATGCCCGAAGGGTACACGTTCAAGTTATAGTTATAATCCAGAGGTTAAGAATCGACTCAGTGCTCGACAAGATCTTTTACGAAAGACTTATTTTCATTTATTTATTTATCTATTTATTTTTTGTTAGACAGAAGGAACGGAAATGCGTATGCCCTTCAAATGGGCTGTAGATCACAGTGATCGTGATATCTGTTCGGCAAATCGGATTAGAAGAATGACGCGTCTCTTGCTGTCTCATAAATTAAACTATTTTGGTATAGACGCTTCTTGCTGTTGTGTACTCACACAGACATACGCACAGGCGAGCGTGCACAAGCACACACATACGCACACACACATGTGTGTGTGTGTGTGCATTTGTGGCTTTAGCGCTTATATTTGGGACGAAAGAAATAGAAATTTTAATGGAGTTCTGTTGAGGTTATTATCGCTCTCTACTATACTACTATATATATATATGTGTGTGTGTGTGTGTGTGTGTAGTGTGTATATATATATACATATATACATATATATCATATAGTGAGTATTATATATATATATACAAATATACTGTATATGTACATATATTTGTATATATAAATTTCCTCCATCTCGTAATTATTTTGATAAATGCCAAGTGAAATTAACTCGCCGGTAAAAGTTACGACGCGTGTACAAGTCACTCCGGCTGTCTTGGCAAATTATTAAGAATTCCTGTTGTCTTAACTTTGCGGTTTAGGGCTTCATTGCAGCTCAGCTACAGTACGTTCTTACGGTGAAAACACTGAGGAGAGTATATCTGCCCAAAATTAGCTCTCTCTCTCTCTCTCTCTCTCTCTCTCTCTCTCTCTCTCTCCATTGTATAAAGTGGGAGAGTTATTTAATAGACTTCCCGTTTAGGTGATTATAAAACCGCGTCGTGTTAAAAAAAAAAAAAAAAACTTCGTCTTACAAAATAAAAAGACCGCATCTCATTGGGGAAAAAAAGCTACTTAAACGATAAAAAAAACCTTAAGCCCTCAAAAAACACGCCTAAAAACAGTCGGCGCCTATAAAGAAAAAGCCGTGTCGTAGAATGAAAAGAAAAAACTTCGTCTTAGAAAATACAAAAAATGCATCTTAAAAGCATCGACTTAAACGTCCAAAAAAAAAAAAAACAGCCCCCCCAAAAAAAAAAAAAAAACAAAAAAAAAAAAAAAGTCTAAATACCGTCGGCGCTTTAAAAGAAAAATCCGTGTCGTAGACAGAAGGAAAATCTGCGTCTCCAAAGAAGAAACCGCTTTATAGAAAAATATATATATATAAAAAAAAAAAAACTTCGTCTCAGAAGAAAAACCTGCATCTTAGTAGAGAAAAAACAGTCATTAAAGGAAAAACTGCTTCTTAAAAGAAAATACTTCGTCTGAGAAGACAAACCTTGTGTCTTAAAAAAAAAAACTATCTTGGAAGAAAAACAGCACCTGAAAAGAGAAAAACTGTGTGAAGAGCAGTGTCTTAAAATAAAAATCCCTACTTGACAATAACAACATTGTCTTTAAAACAGAAATAAAAAAAAAGTCTTGGAAGAAATAAAAAAAAAAAAAAAGCTCTGAAAAGAGAAAAACTGCGTTAAAAAACCGTGTCTTGAAAAAAGCCGTATCTTTAAAAGAAAAATCCTTAACTTGACAATAACAACCATGTCTTTAAAAAATAAAAACGCGTCCTAAAAAAAAAAAAAATAAACGGCGGAAGCCGAGTGGTAATATGGAGACACAGTCATGGCTTCGACAGAATATATAATTGAGTGTATAATATCGTTATTTTTCTTCTTTGTAAAGAGCCAAGAGATTCAGACTATAGCTGTCTAAGATTGCAGTTGGTTCAAAAGAGAGCAAACGAAACTCCTGTTACTCTTCACAACACTGAAGGTCATTCTGGACGGCTTAATGGTGACATTAGACGCGAATATCTTCTGGCAGTTTTTTTTTTTTTTTTTTTTTTTTTTTTTTTTTTTTCAACAACTTGACCCAAATGTATCGCTAAATAGTCTGTATGTGGAGCAGCAGAATTGATAGCTAAGCTTGTTTGTTCTTTCTTGAGAAGATTAAGAAAAATAGTGTCTGCTTTAGTGTAAAGATCTAAGGCATGTTCGTTCTTTCGTAACGAGTCAAAAAAAAATATCTGATTTAGTTTTAAAGATATCGAGCAAGGTCCTTTTAATATACTACGATTATATTCGAAGGACCTTGGTGACAAATTTAGACAACACATGCAGTGTGCCTTCGTTCGAGATGTGGCAGCAGCAAGATGCAGACCGATGCCAAAACACACCAAACGGGGCCGGCGTAACGACGTCAGCTCTGAGAATGTGGAAAATTCGTCGATGTCATGCTTGTCTCTGGGCGTATGTTAGATTGGTTTCATGAGTGGGTATGTTCAGTGAGTGCTTGAGATAAAGGGCCCCTTCTTCTTCTTCTTCTTCTTCTTCTTCTCTTCTTCGGACTTCTACTGCTTTTACTGTACTTAGTCTTAAGAGCTCGTAAGCTCACGCATGACCAAAGCTCGTATGAAAAGTGATGATGGAAAGATATGATTAATGAATAAATGAATATCTTCTTCTTCTTTTGAGGACTTCTACTGCTTTGAGTGTACGTAGGGACTTCTACTGCTTTTAGTGTACGTAGTCTTAACATCATGTAAGCTCACGCGTGACCTAAGTTCTTATGAAAAGATGGAGAGACATGATTAAATGAATAAATGAATAAGTAGGTAGATAGGTGGATAGATGTGCAAAACAGTAATTAGAAATTGATTGTGCTAATGCATCCCGGATGAGGTTCTTAATAAACTATTGCTGTTAGAACTGTGCTCAGTTGGATTTTTTAAAGGTTTTCAATGAATTAGAGTCATCTGAAATTTAGTTTATAGAGTTGATTACGATGAT
>NC_087207.1:56923024-56925524 GCF_015104395.2 Macrobrachium nipponense
AACCCCACACTATAAATACACACAGTCGAATTGGAGGACTGTGATAGAGAAAAAACAAAAATAATAATATAATAATAATAATAATAATAATAATAATAATAATAATAATGAAGATCTATATGTTCGTAGGCGATGGGAATAATTCTGATAATATTTTGCACTGTTTTTTCAGTCTTGTTTTGAAGTTATGCATATGGAATGTGTACGTTTTTTATATCTTAAAGCCTTCGCCTTATTAATTTACAAAACTAATATTATATATATATATATATATATATATATCTATATATATATATATATATAGATATATATATACATATATGGTACACTTATTTTATTGGTTTAGAAAACTATATGTATATGGTACACTTTCTTTATCTTATTAATTTACAAACCTATATGTATATTGTACACTAATTTTATGGCACACTTATTTGACCTTATTAATTTACAAATCTATATGTGTAAGGTACACTTGTTTTATCTAATTAATTTAGAAAACTTTATATAAATGGTACACTTATTTTATCTTATTGATTTACAAAACTATGTATATGGTACACTTATGTCTTCCTCGAACTGAATAGATTTTGATTAAGTGTTAGAACGTGACTTGGAATTTTTAAATAAAACTCTTATATGTTCCACGTTGATTTATGAATTTAGCTGATTTTTTTTGTATTTGGAAAACAGTCTTGTTTCATCTAGATTACTATGATTATAGTTACATTGCTTCCAAACGATTGAAACTTGTTAAAGCCCACTTTTTGGCATGAGCTCTCTTTCTCGGAATTTCTGTTAAAGCCACCTTTTGACAGCAGCGCTCATTTGAAACAAGATTTCACAATTGATATCTCGCCAAAGGAGAGAGTAAAGAAAAGAAAAGAGAAGATTCGTGAAATGAAAGGGACGAAAAAGAAAATATTTTGCCCGGAGTAAAATGAAGTGTGACAGATTGTCCTGCGCGCTGGAAAATGACTTAATGGTAATTACGTTTCACGCGGAAGATGACATTACTGAAATTTCATAAAGGCTGCGAAAGTGATCGCTCGGGTGGTGATATGATTTTTTTTTTATTTCGAGTTTTTTTTTTATTTAAGGCGAATTGACTCTGCCGTTTCATCATTTTGCTTCAGATGAAAAATTGCAAAGAATGTGTGGATTTATGTATTGAAGTTTAGGAGAGAGAGAGAGAGAGAGAAGAGTGGGTTATAATACTATCTTACGGTTAGAGAGAGAGAGAGAGAGAGAGAGAGAGAGAGAGAGAGAGAGAGAATTACAGGGTTGAAAATGTAAAGAAATTTATAGAACGAATAAAAAAATACGTAGCACGAGTGAAAGAATTATGTTTAAGAAAGAGAGAAAGTAAATTGTATTATCTCTATTTTTGAGAGAGAGAGAGAGAGAGAGAGAGAGAGAGAGAGAGAGAGAGTGAGTTGCAAGGAGTTAAAAGGATTAGGATGTCTCAAAGACTTGTTAGTCCTTCCGAGTAAACATCGTGTGCTCACTTATCTCTGGGAGCAGGTTTTACTGTTCGTTCACAGTGTCCTAATGATTTTGTCTAGCTTTCTTTTAAACTGTTGCTGTTTACAACTTCTGGTGGCAGTTTATTCCACGTGTAACAGATCTTGTATGTAGAGAGAGAGAGAGAGAGAGAGAGAGAGAGAGAGAGAGAGAGAGAGAGAATATATACAGGGATACACAGTACGAGTAAAAGAATTAGCTTTGGTGAGAGAGAGAGAGAGAGAGAGAGAGAGCGGTGCATGGATAGATCAAGATAAAATTAAAGTAGCATCGAAGTCGAAATCAAATAATTTGTATTTCATGTTTTACTGTAGCGCAGTTTTTCCAAACTGCGCCTTCATTCCGTCCTCTCTCGAGCAGCAGTCCTCCTCTCGTGTTATGGAGGAGTTTCTCTCTCTCTCCTCTCTCTCTCTCTCTCTCTCTCTCTCTCTCTCTGATTTTCCCCTCATTTTTCTCCCCTCTGACTCGGATCCTGGCGGAGTTAGCCGGTGGTAAACACGGTCGAGAGCGAGTGTTTTGGCTGTTCAGGCGTGAGAGGCCAGATTCAATTTGTTGGTCCAGGCGTTGATTCCTCTCTCTCTCTCTCTCTCTCTCTCTCTCTCTCTCTCTCTCTCTCTCTCTCTCTCTCTCACAGTTTTCCCGTGGGTCTCCTCTACCAATTCCATGTCACCTTCTTGGCCAACTTTGGGTAAAAAAAAAAAAGAAAATAGAAAAAGTATTGGAATTCACTGATTTTCCGAGTTCAAGGGAGATGGCTGAAGGAATACGGGATGGAGGTAGGTTTTGAGTATATATATATATATATATATATAGATATATATATATATAATATATATATATATATATATAGATATATATAGTGTGTGTGTGTGTTTGTTTGTTTGTTTGTGTGTTAGTCATTTGTGTATGTTATTTTATAATACTCCCACATTTTAAGCTACAAATATTCCTTTCTATCGAATATAATTTTAAGCGG
>NC_087207.1:56930524-56933024 GCF_015104395.2 Macrobrachium nipponense
ACGAATTGGAATTCACCCTACAATTACGAAACTCTCCAAAACAAAATTTGTCATAATTTCCTAAAGTATTCGCCCTACAATTATGATTCGCCCAAAATAAAATTGCTGCTGAATACAGCTATGTTCACATTAAAAATTCACTTCAAGCCTATAGAAATGATGTCCCGTATCAACATTTTTTTCCCATGAAAACTTTCCGTAACGATATATATATTTGAAATTATATTTCGGTACAGCATTATATTACTTAAATATTCTTTTATGTATCCAGGAGGAAATTGAATCTTCATGATATAAATTTGTAGACTCCTGTCATGTTTCTCAATTATAAATAAGATATGGGAGAGTTTTCGTATTGTTTTGGATAGAATCTTTCGGATAAAGTCTTGATAAAGTCATCGCGAAAGGCTTTTATCAAGACGTCAAGTTCCCTTCCCCCAATTCCACTGCAATTTTGGTCCCCCCCCCCCCTCCTCCTCCTCCTCCTCCTCCTCCTCCTCCTCCTCCTCCTCCTCCTCCTCCTCCTCCTCCTCCTCACCCCTTTGACATATCTCTCCCCTTGCAGGGTGTCCTACCAGAAATTTTTTAGGCTTGGAGGTTGCTGTACAAAAGACATGTTTGCATGTTTATGTTTTCTCTTCGGTCGTTGTTTATTTTATTTTGTATTTTATTTATTTTATTTTATTTTTTTTGCAGTAGTTTCCGATAGTATGTCTTTTTGAGCCTTGTTTTTCTTCAAGTGTACAATTCGACATATTGTCTCAAATTGCGTAAAGTGTGGGTGACGGTAATGATACGTTACGTAATCTGAAAGAGAATTGGTGAAAATGTGGAAAAACACAGAGAGAGAGAGAGAGAGAGAGAGAGAGAGAGAGAGAGAGAGAGAGAGAGAGCTTCAAATAAAATTAGAGAGGAGAGAGAAGTAACCTAATATTAAAGTTGTGGAAATTGGGAAAACACACACACACACACACACACACACACACACACACACATATATATATATATATATATATATATATTATATATAGATATAGTATATATATAGCTATTAATTCGACCACTTTCACAATGTCCTGTGCATTAATACACTGTTAGTAAATATATAAATATATATATATATATATATAATATATATATATATAAATGTATATACATGCATATATACATACACACTTACCTGCGTACATACATACTTACATAGAGAGAGAGAGAGAGAGAGAGAGAGAGAGAGAGCGGAGAGAGAGAGAGAGAGAGACGGAGGAGAATAACACAAAAGTGCGTAACAAAAATGCAATAGGATGTAAAAGATTATACAGTCAAGAAGCAAATGAGGGATTCCATTGATTAAATTTTATATTTAAATTTCCGTCCGAATTGCGGACCGGTGATTGGCCCTCATTAGACTCAGCCAATTAATCTTTGCCCCCAGAATGAGCCTAGCTGAAAATATAGAAATATATTGCGATATATTTTTTATATAGAACACCACAGTGAAATTATCGTTCTAGTTCAAAATAATAATAATAATAATAATAATAATAATAATAATAATAATAGTAATTAGTATTATTATTAATATGAACTGTAATGATAATATCACTTTGGTATTCTATAAAAAAATAAAAAAACGGCTAAAAGTGAAATGTTTTTAGTCGATTTAATGCAAAGCTTTGCAGTGTAAACATTAGATACATAACACATCCATTCGTCTGTGTCAGTATTTACACACACACACATGTGTGTGTGTGTGTGTGTGTGTGGTTAGTAAAAAATTAGATTTTTTTTCTTCAGTCGTAGATTTAACGATGCAATGCACACACGAATCTATCTGTATAACCTGGGCGTTGGTTTAGAGTCACAGTTTAACGAAAAAATTAATAGTTCGGCTTCCGTGTGCTCCACCCGACGTTGTGTGAAAAAAAAACACATACAGTGGAAAATTAAAAAAAGAAAAAAAAAGAGACAGGTATATTGAAGGCTTGGCAGTCTAAGCCTTTGACATTGAAAGCTTTTAAAAAAAAGCCACTCTCTGTTTTCACATTCATAATATTATGTATCTATATCCACGCATGTAGACACAGCGATATTTATATGTGGCCTGCATGTGAAGGTTTTCCAAATGAATATTCAAGTAGTATTTGTGTACAAATATACATATATGAATTTCATGTATCTGTAGTAAATGAAAAACCGAACTTCAGGCTACCTGGAATTTCATTAACTTAATGATAAACGCGCATTACTTATAAGTAAATTAGAAAGTTTCTAAGCATTCATTAATTTGGGATGAGCTCGCTAGTCGCTGCGCATGACCAGTCTCATTTGTTTGGATGGTCACCAATTCACGTGTTGACCAGATCTGTATTGCGTCAATACGGTACGTTATGCATTTCTGTCGTATCTCTCACGTATATGATAACATGTTCGGTTCAGCCAACATGAAGTGGATGATTTGACTGAACGGACTTGAAAAATCTCTCTCTCTCTCTCTCCTCTC
>NC_087207.1:56938024-56983024 GCF_015104395.2 Macrobrachium nipponense
TGTTTGATGTTGCTCCCATCTGGTAGCTTTATCCCTTCAGTTCTCGTTACTTT
The DNA here is from genome assembly GCF_015104395.2 of Macrobrachium nipponense. NCBI lineage: Eukaryota > Metazoa > Arthropoda > Malacostraca > Decapoda > Palaemonidae > Macrobrachium > Macrobrachium nipponense. Next base: position 56,938,078 of record NC_087207.1, read on the forward strand.
GCCTTTTTGTATGTTGACTAAGGCGCATTTTTCTATTCCAAAACTCCATTCTGATGTCCCCAGATACAATCCTTACAGTCTGGATTAGGGTATCTATTTCCTTGATGCTCTTACCATACAGCTTGATGTCGTCCATGAACATCAGGTGGTTGATTTTGTTGCTCTTTTCTTGAGTTGGTACCCGGCATCCATCTTCTGTAGTACTTTGTCATGGGAATCATGGCTACTACGAAGAGTAGTGGGGACAGTGAGTCGCCCTGGAGATCCCTCTTCCTGATATTAACCTCTGCTAGTCTTATTCCAGAGCTTGTAAGTATTGTATTCCAGTTGCGCATTTTATTTTTGAGGAAGCTGATGGTGTTTTCCTCTGCCCCATATATTTTCAGGCATTCTATTAGCCATGTGTGTGGTATCATGTCGAAGGCTTTCTTATAGTCTATCCATGCCATGCTTAGGTTGGTTTTCCTTCTCCTACTGTTCTTCATTACCATTTTGTCTATTATTATTATTATTATTAGTATTATTATTATTAATATTATTATTATTGTTATTGTTTATGTTGTTGTTGTTGTTGTTGTTGTTGTTGTTGTTGTTGTTGTTGTTGTTGTTGTTATTTATTTCAATGGTACATCACTGTATTGTGATCGGAAATATGTGGAATTCCTTTGTTATATGTACGTATATGAGCAAGTGTGTATTAATCATTTTTTAACTTTGATAAATACAGACTTGGTCACATACATAACTGTGGATTATTATTATTATTACTATTATTAAATTATTATATTATTATTATTAGTAATTTGGCTGAAATAAAATAATAATACTAATAATAATAATAATAATAATAATAATAATAATAATAATTGTGGGCACAATTTTCAGTGTCGAAAATGATAAACATGATTGCAGGTCCACAATAATATCGCATGTGAAGTATATAAAGTGTTTAATGATAAGAGCTTTCGAACCCTGCACCAGGTTCATCCTCAGCAAAGTGAACATTATGAATTTAAAAATCTTTCGAAGTAAACTTCTGAATAGGACAATTATTCCACTATGACGAACGCAAATGAAGTAAGCGCTCAACAGCCAACTAGGTGATTCCGTTGTTGTTCGAATTCCTGCTGGTTATTCTGCTGGAACGTCTTGTTGGCTGTGATGATGCTGCACGGTGTTCCCTTGGGCGATGCGGCTGTAATAATGCTGGACATCACGTCCCCCAGTGTTGTAATCTGTCTGAGGGAGGAGAGCAGAAGAGGGGGCAGCATCAGGCGGAGAAAAAACAGAGCTTGTCTTAAGATTAAAATTTTTAACAAAGTTTTTAAGAATGCAATAATTGACTAATGGGTCTTCCCCAACGAACGACTTGTTACCGTAAAAAGCTTGTCCTAAGTTTATGGCGGCACTTCCACTAGTCTTCTTGTTTGGACATTGTTATTTTTAAAAATTATGTTAGAATCCATCCCAATTCGGTCTATGGTTGTTCTTAAAAGCATGGGAGACTATTGCATTGTCTGTGCATGAAGTGCATATGCTCGTTTGTGTTCCTTTAATCGGGTCGGTAATCCTCTTCCACTTTCCCCAAAATATTTTTCCTTGCAGTCATGACAGGGGATTTCGTATACTCCCCCGGAATGATAGTATCTTATCGTTATTGTTGTTTCTGATTAGTTTATGGCTAATGGTGTTTGGGTATTTGAAAAACTATTTTTGTATCTTTCCTGGCTACTGTTAACGTAATTACATAATTTGTCGAGGTTGGGATTAAATGGGAGGGGTAAGAATCTGTTGGGTTTTTCCTTGGGGTTGTTAAACAGGACGATAAAATGCTTTCTTAGCTCGTGAAATGGCTTTGTCAATAAATGATCGGGGTATCTTAGTCCTCTAAAAGTTGATCGTATGTGCTGAATTTCTCCATCGACAAACTCCGGGTCGCATATTTTAAAAGCACGTAGGGCAAAGTTCATTACTACATTGCTCTTAAATAATAATAATGATAAATAAATAAATAAATATAATACGTAAACTTGTCGTGCTGTAAAAATAAATTGAAATCCCGTCGTATTCTGGAAATAGATTAAAAATGTTGAAATTTACAGCAATTTCAAGACCTAGGTGATTAAATAATAATAATAATAATAATATTATTATTATTGTTAATGACCAGTATATGGGACATGTATTTTCTATATTATTATTATTATTATTATTATTATTATTATTATTATTATTATTATTATGACCATTGTATGGGACTTGTATTTTCTGTATTATTATTATTATTATTTTTTTTTTTTTTTTTTTTTTTTTTTTCACAGTCCTCCAATTCGACTGGGTGGTATTTATAGTGTGGGGTTCCGGGTTGCATCCTGCCTCCTAGGAGTCCATCACTTTTCTTACTATGTGTGTCGTTCTAGGATCACACTTCTGCATGAGTCCTGGAGCTACTTCAGCCTCTATTTTTTCTAGATTCCTTTTCAGGGATCTTGGGATCGTGCCTAGTGTTCCTATGATTATGGGTACCAATTTCCACTGGCATGTCCCATATCCTTCTTATTTCTTATTTTCAGATCTTGATACTTATCCATTTTTTTTTTTCCCTCTCTTTCTCTTCAACTCTGGTGTCCCATGGTATTGCGACATCAATGAGTGATACTTTCTTCTTGACTTTGTCAATCAACGTCATGTCTGGTCTGTTTGCACGTATCACCCTATCCGTTCTGATACCATAGTCCTCAGGTTGGTGCTCATACCACTTATAACTGTAAGGTAGCTGATGTTTCTTGCACAGGCTCCAGTGGAGGGCTTTTGCCACTGAATCATGCCTCTTTTTGTACTGGTTCTGTGCAAGTGCTGGGCATTCGCTTGCTATGTGGTTTATGGTTTCATTTTTCGTATTGCACTTCCTACATATGGGAGAGATGTTATTTCCGTCTATCGTTCTTTGAATATATCTGGTTCTTAGGGCCTGATCTTGTGCCCGCCGTGTTATCATTCCTTCAGTTTCCTTCTTTAGCTCTCCCCTCTGTAGCCATTGCCAATTGTCATCGCTGGCTAGTTCTTTAGTCTGTCTCATGTATTGTCCGTGCATTGGTTTGTTGTGCCAGTCCTCTGTTCTGTCTGTCATTCTCCTGTCTCTGTATATTTCTGGGTCTTCGTCTACTTTTATTAGTCCTTCCCATGCACTCTTTAGCCACTCGTCTTCACTGGTTTTCAGATATTGCCCCAGTGCTCTGTTCTCGATGTTGACGCAATCCTCTATTCTTAGTAGTCCTCTCCCTCCCTCCTTTCGTGTTATGTATAGTCTGTCCGTATTTGCTCTTGGGTGTAGTGCTTTGTGTATTGTCATATGTTTCCTGGTTTTCTGATCTATGCTGCGGAGTTCTGCCTTCGTCCATTCCACTATTCCTGCGCTGTATCTGATTACTGGCACTGCCCATGTGTTTATGGCTTTTATCATATTATTATTATTATTATTATTATTATTATTATTATTATTATTATTATTATTATTATTTAATGAATGACCAGTGTATGTATTTTGCTTTTTCTTTATTATTATTATTATTTGGGGAACCCTGTCTTCGACCGAAGGTCCCTCCTGCCCGCGCCCGTTCGGGCCAAAGTATTAAAAATAACGCTGCCCATCCCGTGACCTCTTACCCGGGGTCATAAAGAAGGGTCCTTGCAAATTCGGCGGAATGGGCCAAACGGAGAACCAATCGGGTTGGTTTTATTGACGGATGCGAGTGTCCTATTATTATTATTATTATTATTATTATTATTATATTATTTTGTATTTCATTCATTCTGTTCTCCCTGTCAATGAACGCCTGCGTCCACGACAAAATGTAAAATGAACAAGAGGCAGAAAATTATTATTATTATTATTATTATTATTATTATTATTATTATTATTATTATTATATTATTATTATGAAAGGGCTATTTTGTCGTGAGGGTTAACTGCGATTACCTGCGAATATTCTTTGGATGAGGCTGCTAGCCCCTATGGCATATTATTATTATTATTATTATTATTTTTTTTTTTTTTTTTGGGCTATCACAGGTCCTCCAATTCAACTGGGTGGTATTTCATAGTGTGGTGTTCCGGGTTGAATCCTGCCTCCTTAGGAGTCCATCACGATTATTATTATTATTATTATTATTATTATTATTATTATTATTATTATGCTCTATCACAGTCCTCCCCAATTCGACTGGGTGGTATTTATAGTGTGGGGTTCCGGTTGGTTGCATCCTGCCTCCTTAGGAGTCCATCACTTTTCTTACTATGTGTGCCGTTTCTAGGATCACACACTCTTCTGCATGAGACCTGGAGCTACTTCAGCCTCTAGTTTTTCTAGATTCCTTTTCAGGGATCTTGGGATCGTGCCTAGTGCTCCTATGATTATGGGTACGATTTCCACTGGCATATCCCATACCTTCTTATTTCTATTTTCAGATCTTGATACTTATCCATTTTTCCCTCTCTTTCTCTTCAACTCTGGTGTCCCATGGTATTGCGACATCAATGAGTGATACTTTCTTCTTGACTTTGTCAGTCAAACGTCACGTCTGGTCTATTTGCAACGTATCACCCTATCCGTTCTGATACCATAGTCCCAGAGGATCTTTGCCTGATCGTTTTCTATCACTCCCTCAGGTTGGTGCTCGTACCACTTATTACTGCAAGGTAGTGATGTTTCTTGCACAGGCTCCAGTGGAGGGCTTTTGCCACTGAATCATGCCTCTTTTTGTACTGGTTCTGTGCAAGTCCGCCGGGCATTCACTTGCTATGTGGTTTATGGTTTCATTTTTTCGTATTGCACTTCCTACATATGGGAGAGATGTTATTTCCGTCTATCGTACTTTGAACTATCTGGTTCTTAGGGCCTGATCTTGTGCCGCTGTTATCATTCCTTCAGTTTTCCTTCTTTAGCTCTCCCCTCTGTAGCCATTGCCAATTGTCATCGCTGGCTAGTTCTTTAGTCTGTCTCATGTATTGTCCGTGCATTAGTTTGTTGTGCCAGTCCTGTGTTCTTTCTGTCTTTCTCCTGTCTCTGTATATTTCTGGGCCTTCGTCTACTTTTATTAGTCCTTCTTCCATGCACTCTTTAGCCACTCGTCTTCACTGGTTTCAGATATTGCCCCAGTGCTCTGTTTTTCAATGTTGACGCAGTCCTCTATACTTAGTAGTCCTCTCCCTCCTTCCTTTCGTTATGTATAGTCTGTCTGTATTTTGCTCTTGGGTGTAGTGCTTTGTGTATTGTCATTTGTTTCCTGGTTTTCTGATCTATGCTGCGAAGTTCTGCCTTCGTCAGTCCACTATTCCTGCGCTGTATCTGATTACTTGGCACTGCCCATGTGTTTATGGCTTTTATCATATTTCCGGCGTTTGAGTTTTGACTTGAGTATCGCCTTGAGTCTCTGCATATATTCTTTCCTGATCGTGTCCTTCATCTCTTGGTGTTTTATATCCCCTCCTTCCATTATTCCCAGGTATTTGTATCCTGTCTCATCTATGTGTTTGATGTTGCTCCCATCTGGTAGCTTTATCCCTTCAGTTCTCGTTACTTTGCCTTTTTTGTATGTTGACTATGGCGCATTTTTCTATTCCAAACTCCATTCTGATGTCCCCAGATACAATCCTTACAGTCTGGATTAGGGTATCTATTTCCTTGATGCTCTTACCATACAGCTTGATGTCGTCCATGAACATCAGATGGTTGATTTTGTTGCCTCTTTTCTTGAGTTGGTACCCGCATCCATCTTCTGTAGTACTTTTGTCATGGGAATCATGGCTACTACGAAGAGTAGTGGGGACAGTGAGTCGCCCTGGAAGATCCCTCTCCTGATATTAACCTCTGCTAGTCTTATTCCAGAGCTTGTAAGTATTGTATTCCAGTTGCGCATTGTATTTTTGAGGAAGCTGTGGTGTTTTCCTCTGCCCCATATATTCAGGCATTCTATTAGCCATGTGTGTGGTATCATGTCGAAGGCTTTCTTATAGTCTATCCATGCCATGCTTAGGTTGGTTTTCCTTCTCCTACTGTTCTTCATTACCATTTTGTCTTTCAGGAGCTGGTCTTTTTGTGCCCCTACACTTCCTTCTGCAGCCTTTCTGTTGGTAGGGGATGGTGTCTCCTCTAGGTAGTTGTATAGCCTTTCACTGATGATACCTGTTAGTAACTTCCACATTATTGGTAGGCAGGTGATAGGCCTGTAGTTACTGGCTATATTTCCCTTACCTCTTGTCTTTTTGTACTAAGGATGTTCTTCCTGTGGTCATCCATTTGGGTGCTTGGTGATTTGAGATACAATGCTGGAGTTGTTCTGCTATTCGTGGGTGTAGGGAGGGCCTGAAGTTTTTGAGCCAGTATCCATGGACTTCATCGGGACCTGGGGTTTTCCAGTTTGGCATTTTCTTTAGTTGGTGTCTGACTGTGTCTGTCGTGATGTCTGTGAATCTTTGCTTTATTCTCCCTGTTTCTTCTTCCTTGACTTCCTGGAGCCATGTTGCATGTTTGTTGTGTGATACCGGATTGCTCCATATGTTTTCCCAGAGTCTCTTACTTGGTTCGGCTTCAGGAATTTCTGGGTGGTTGTCTTCCCCTCTTAGTTGGCTGTATAGTCCTTTTCTGGTTGGTTCCGATAGTTTGTTCTGTTGGTATCCCTTATTCCTGTTCATGTACCGTTGGATCTTGTGTGCTTGGCCTTAAGCCTCTGTTTTACATCTTCTATTGTGTTGTTTAGTCCCCCCCCCCCTCTCTTGTACTTTGTATTTCTCGTTGAGTTCCTCCCTTGTTTTCTTGCTTCTTAGCCTTTTTTTTCTGCCATCTCTTTCAGTTTACTCAAGTCAGATCTCATCACCATGATTTGCTTTTCCAGGCGCCTTTTCCAAGGAGGTTGCTGTTTTTGCTTTCTGTTGGGTTGGTTGTGACGGTGGTGTTGGTGTTCGAATCCCCATCAGTTCTGCTACTAATCTTGCTCCTGCATATGTCAAGTATTTTTGTTTCTGTGATACTGGTGGTGTGTATTAGGCCCATTATTTCATTGACCTCACTTGTTTTCTCCCTAATTTCTTGGTGTTGTAGGCTTTCATGGAGGGGATCTTTGTTCTCTCTGTATCTGTCTCCATCCATTGTCTAATCTTTTCTACCCATTCCGTCCTCTCTGTTACTTCGTCGGTGTTTCTTCGTGTGTCGTTGTTTGATACTTCATCCTCCCTGTCGTCTTCTGTGGCATCGTCTCTCAGTTCGTCTTCGTGTAAATTCGTTGTCGTGTGACATTTCCCTTTCCAGTTCTTCTCTTTCTGTTGGGGGAGAGCCAGTTTCTTTTTCTTTATGTTCCTTACTTGGTCTGCCAGCCTCTGCTCTGTTTGGGGGGTGTTATTCTTCCTCTCATTCCAGAGTTGATCAATCTTCTTCTATATCCTCTCTCCGTCGGGTTGCTTCTGATGTAGCATCTCCATATTTCCTTATTTTCTTCTCTTGTCCACTTTCTTCCTTTTTGCCTCTGTAGCTCCAATCTCAGGCTGTTGATTACTTTCGTTGTGGTGATCAGTTGCTGGATGACGACCTCCAAGTACCTGACCGTCTTCCCCTTCAATTGGGTTGAATACCTGGTTGCCGGACGAAGCTCCTCTGTTGCCAGAGGTTCCATTTACGTCGTTTGTCGTTTATTCCTTCATTTCTTTCCATCATTGCTGAGTTTTGCTATTTAACCCATAGCTGGACCCTACCCCATCAGGGATAGGTACTCATTTATTATTATTATTATTATTATTATTATTATTATCAATTACTCGCCTATTCGTCAGCCGAAAGCAATCCTAAATTTACAGCCTTTGCTTATAACCTATTTATAACCCTGTGAATCAATAACCTTATCATTTCGTAGGTTCCCCACCCATTTATAATCGTATATCTTTTAAGGTTATAGCCAATGGCGTGACTCTTATACTTGTTATTTAGAGCTATGCGAATTCCTTCCGCTGGACATAGTATCCTGCAGAAAGAGCTTTATAACACTGGCCTTCGCTATTTTCAAGGGCTAACATATAATACCTGATTATAGGCAATTTTTTGCACTGAATCTAAAAATCATGCTCATTTTACTCAATCACATCAAGCTAATGAAATTTTAGCACATTAAAAATATCCTAAATTCCGATGTATTTGTAGATGAATGAAACAATATTGAAAATATTAGACTGATTTATTCAAAGATGGCTTACAAAATATTTCTCTCCTAACAATTGCTTCGTAGTGCAACTGCTTTGAGGTTTTCCTCCTGTTACACCTTTCAAACCTTCTTCCTGTCAATTTTCATTACAGAGCTAAATTGCCCTCATAGGTATCAGCGCTTGGCCCTCGGCCTGAATTTTATATTCTATCTTAATGATTCTTTCCATTTTATGATGAACCGCAGAATTTTTTAAACGATCCATCCATATCTTCTTCGGCGTATTTTAATACTGTTTTAAAACTTTTAATGTTTGTAACGGCGAGTTTAGATAAATTGTAGATTTTCAATTTACTTTCCGTAAATGTTTGATGACGAATACATAGCATGGAGACTCATTTTATTTGTATATTTGGGAAGAATTTTTTTTTCAACCGTTGCATCAGTGTGTTGCAACGCCAGATATTATAAACAAATCAATCACTGAAGTATATTGTATCTTATTAAGCGATTCTTTGCCCATAAAAGCTATCTAGGCATAAGTCTTGGTCTTTTGGCTTATTTTAATAATAACTAATAATAATAATAATAATAATAATAATAATTATTATTATTATTATTATTATTATTATTATTATTATTATTATTATTATTATTATTTATAGTGATATCTACTTAGGTGCATTGTTTCTTCATCTTTCCTAAGCATGTAGCAGATACACTGCGAACTCGCGAACTCTCTCTCTCTCTCTCTCTCTCTCTCTCTCTCTCTCTCTCTCTCTCTCTGTGACAATTAGCCCTATGATTCCTGGCCTTGTGAGGATCATTACATTTCGTGTCTCCGAATTGAATTAGTGCCTGATTGGATTGGGTCTCTCTCTCTCTCTCTCTCTCTCTCTCTCTCTCTCTCTCTCTCTCTCTGTTGTACAGATGAGACAAGCGATCTGTCGTTTTCACAGTTTCCAATTAGAAGTAGTAAATCATCCCCAGCCTCTCTCTCTCTCTCTCTCTCTCTCTCTCTCTCTCTCTCTCTCTCTCTCTCTCTTTCTCCTCACAAAGGGAGAATTGTGTTATAATCTCGAACCGGAAGAGGAGGGGCCAGATGGCGGCCCCCAACCAAAAAAAAAAAAAAAATAAATAAATAAATGTGCCATGGTTTACTTAAACGGGTAAATGCGTAGTACCATGTTGTTAGACGAATGTGTGGGTTGCAGGTAGAGTAGACAGAGAGAGGAAAAAAAACTCACGTGAGTGTTCTTTGTTGTTTCAAAATATACATTACCTCAGGGCGAATCAATACTTACACTTTACTAGGATGCAACCCGTTCATTGGGATACTTGATTAAGGCCTCTCTCTCTCTTTCTCTGCCTCATCTCCTCTGAACTCTCTCTTCTCTCCTCAGTCTCTCTCTCTCTCTCCCCTGTCTGTTTTTTTTTAGAGAAATCGATGGTCTCTGTCTTCTCAAATTTTAAGTTTAGACGAGAGAGAGAGAGAGAGAATGACTATATTGTCATATATATATATATATATATATATTATATATATATATATATATATATTTACATTTATATATATAAATGTATATGTATATTTGTATATTATATAAAATATTTATTTACGTATATTTATTATCACACACAATGTGATTTCTCCTCCAGTAAGAGTAGAATTCTCTAATTCTCTCTCTCTTCTCTCTAAAATCTCTCTCTCTCTCTCTCTCTCTCTCTCTCGCTCTCATGGTATTACACGTGATTCCTCAGCATATGAATGTCCTGCATTCCTGGCGTCCTCCACCAATCGGCTAGTAATTGACAGCGATATTGATGTGTAGGACGCTCCAACGGAATGGCCAGGAGATGGACCTCGCTTTTCCTTTATTATTATTATTATTATTATTATTATTATTATTATTATTTTGATGAATGACCTGTATATGTGGCTTGCTTTTTCTTTATTATTGTTAATATTGTAATATATTGTTTATTATTATTATTATTATTATTATTATTATTATTGAATAAGAAAATATGTAATTGATTCAAATGTTTATCGAAAAGGCGAACCTTCCACTTTCTTTGGAATGAGATTGCCTGCCTCATGCCTTTCTTTCCTGTGGTTTTACCTCACCTCCGTCAATCGTCCGTTTTTTTCATAATTCACAGGTTACAGGAATGAAATGGAATCTTTGCTATTTTTTTACTGATGCTTTAAAATACATAAATTCTGTTATAGGTTTTGTGTTTCAACTATAGGGATTGGTGAGAGGAGAGATAGTGCTTTATCGAGGAGGTTAATCGTTGTTTTATCGAAAATAATCATTGCAATCTTACCCTATTTTTGGAATGAGGGAGATGTTCGGGAATATCATTTCTTAACAAATATAAGACCCCATTCTGGCCCTGCGTAGTCTGAAGTCATGTTTTAAAACTTCGGTCGTTTCATGGAATTCTTATTTGGAAAGCCGCCGCCACGGCAGTCTCTCTCTCTCTCTCTCTCTCTCTCTCTCTCTCTCTCTCTCTCTCTCTCTCTCTCTCTTCCAAATAGCCAGATTTTCATATATTTTTTAGGTCGCTGTTTTGGCATTTGTACAATTACCGACCTATTCTCTAAGTATATTTTCCTGTCTTGTTAATTTTATTTAGCATTCCAGACTCTCTCTCTCTCTCTCTCTCTCTCTCTCTCTCTCTCTCTCTCTCTCTCTCTCTCTCTCTCTCTCTCTCTCTCTACAAGTATTTTATTGGAGCTGCTCTGTTTTATTTTTGAGCGAAATGAGCAAGCCGGCGCATTGTGACTGAATATTACTGTATATCAGAAAACAGATATTTACATATTTTGTTTGTATTTCGTAATCTCAGTCGAATATGTAAGTAAATTTATTTATATGTTTTTTATTTGTTTTTGTTCACCCCTGTCGAATATATAACTGAATTATTTATAATTTGTTTAATTTGGTTTTCGTAACCCTTGTCGAATATATAGCTAAATTATTTATAATTTTCTTTATTTGTTTTTCGTAACCCCTGTCGAATAAAGGCTGTAGCTAAATAATTCATATTTTTTATGTTTTTTGTAACCCTTGTCGAATATATAGCTAAATTATTTATAATTTTTAAAATGTTTTTCATCACCCCTGTTGAATATATGTCTAGATTATTTATAAGTTTTTAATTGTTTTTCACCACCCCTGTCGAATATATAGCTTAAGTATTTTATAAGTTTTTCAGTTGTTTTTTATCACCCCTGTCGAATATAGAACTAAATTATTTATATAAAATTGTTGTTTTTTTCAGGTGCGTGTTTTGTTACTTCCCAGAATATGTGAAGGTAGAGAATGAAGCTGAATGGTTCTGGTGAGTAGCTCTTTGGAAACTTCGATAAACTTTGGGCCGATTAAACGATCAACCAAACGCTCCTCTTTATAGCCCAGCCCCGAAGGAAATATGAAGTCGTAGCGGGAATTAAACGAATTTCAAGTCTCCTATTCTTTACTTGTACACATTCTTTTCATGCAGTGGCTCATACGACGGGCAGCCTGAGATGATGTGCTTTTGTAGCCCTGTCTCGAAGATATTAGAAGGAGCGGAAGGTGGAGTTTGTAAATGGGTGGGTCCTAATCCGAAAGGGTACGTCGATGAAAAACAGAAGAAAGAAGAGAGTTCCTATGGATCCAAGGCTTGGCCGTGGATGGAAAGGATCTGGCCTTTAAGATATAACTTTGTTACTGAAGTTGGTGTGACTCTCTGTTACTGTTGCTTTATTTTACGTTTATTTCTGGCGAGCGTGAAATTCGTAATTTTTTTATTTATTTATTTATTTATTTTTTTAATCCTGATTTTCATTTATCTTTTTATTAGTTCACTGCAATTTGATTTCAGTTTTCCGTTTATTTTTATTACCGTAGCTTTTGTTGTAGTTTGCTTACACTTTTTTTTCCGTTTATTTTTATTGCCGTAATTTTTGTTGTAGTTTGCATACACTTTTTAAGATTTATTCATTAATTAATTTCATTTAGTTTTCTCATTTATTTTATCCACCTTATTTCCCAAGCAGTGTGTTTTCCTTTTCACTTTCACCTTTGACATTTCCATTGAGGTGTTTCCAACCAATGTTGCCAAATACTTGCACTGTGGGCAGAATGAGATATTCATTCCAGTTTGTAGTATTTTATCTCCCTTTCATTCTCATCCTTTAACCTGTGCTTCGGGAGGTTCAAAAAGGATTAAAAAAATAAGAATGTTTCATATGTATTCGAAAGTTTATTCTGATACAAAAAATGTTTCATATTTATTCGAAAGTTTATTCTGATACGAAAAATGTTTCATATATGCATTCGAAAGTTTATTCTGATACGAAAATTTTTTCATATTAAATTTTATTCGAAAGTTTATTCTGACCCTGAACACTAGAAAACCAGCGAGCACTTCTCGATAGTTTTGTGGAACAGTGCTGCTCTGGATTCCTGGGAAATTGCTGTTTTGAACATTCCCTGCGTGAAAAGAGAAAGAAAGAGATTAAAAACAAAAGAAAAAAAACACTTGCAAAATATATAGTCGAAGCGTGACAGTCGTAGTGGGGTCCGGATTCTCTCTGCAGGTCGGTTTTTTTTTTTTTTTTTTTTCACCTGCGAGTCAGGTCGTATGTGATTAGCTGTCGTTGTTTGCATGCACGTTTTTATAAATGAATGATCTTAATTTTTTTTTCATTTTATTATTAATTTTTTTTTCTTTTTTGCATCCATGGTGTTTTTAAGTATAGGTTGTATGTATGCATGGTTGTGTATATAAAGTTAAACTGATGTGTTTTTTGTTTTTTTTCTTCTTCCACATGTCCGTAATTTTTATCTTATTTCTTATTTTTTATTTATGCATCCATGATGTTTTAAGTATAGGATTGCTTGTATGCATTGTTGTGTACATAAAGTTAAACTGATTTTTTTTCTTTTATACATGTCCGGCATTAGTTGAGCGTTTGTGCAGATGTTTTGAGCACCACTTGAGTAAGTCGGTGATTATTTCACCTGTCGTCTGTTAATCACTGGCTGTCATTAAGTGCGGTTTTTCTGAAGAAATAAGCCAATTTACTCCATATTTAACGCTTCATCAGTTTTTTCTTTTTAATTTTTTTATTTTTACCTACAGGGTTGTCGTTTGTAAAGATTTGTTTATTAAATTGCATCATTCTAATAAACAAATCTTTACAAACGACAACCCTGTAGGTAGAAATTAAAAACAAAAACGAAAAAAAACTGATAATTGTCTATAATAATTTATAAATAACTGATAATTGTCTATAATAATCTATAAAACAAAGATGGTGAAGAAATCTGTACTGTTAACTATTTTGGTTTCATCCGGATCCATCTCAAAATATCGGGTCAAATGCCCATTGGCCCATAGCCCAGCCCTCCACAACATTTCACTGAGGTGTCCTCCAACCCCCCAAAAATATCATGAATTCGAATCTGGCCATAGTTCACCCTCCACATAATTTCATTGAGGTCCAAACCATCATACCAACATGGAGGAGCGCTTGATGCTCATTCAGCATCATTGGGCGGTGTAATGAAATGTATTTCATTTCCCAAAATTGCTTTCAATCCGGCAAAAGCTGGTAATCAAAATATTTTTCCCTCGGATGAATGGTAGCCACTGTCAATGATGAATTTATTCAGGTGAAAGCAGGAATGAATGATTTGTATATAGCTGGGTCAATACGGAAGAGCGCTTCAGTGGCGTGATCGGTATGGTCGTGGCTTGCCACCTTGGTGCACGCGTGTTCGATTCTCGGGCATTCCATTGAGGAGTGAGAGATGTGTGTTTCTGGTGATAGAAGTTCACTCTCGACGGAAGGTTCTGCCTTCAAAGGTAGATTAAAGTAGGGTGCCACCTGATGATGGGTCAACATTTATTCCCTAAATCTCTCGCTTTAACCAATTCGCCTTGTAGGCTTATGCTCGTTCGTATATTGACTCTTATTGCTTCTTTTAACCAGTATCTTAAACAATTGATAACCAGTATCTTAACCAGTTTTAACCAGCTCCTAAAGCAATTTTTTTTTACCTTGTGTATTAACGAGATTTTTATCCGGCACCTTAACCAGTTTATATATATATATAATGTGTATAGATATATATATATATATATATGTATATATATATATATATAAAATGTTCTGTTACAAAACAGCATTCCATCTAAATTGGCTTACCTGTGGATGGATGATCTCTTGGTATAAATATACCACCTTTTCTGTAAATTTTCTCATTCATCTACCTGAAGAGGGAGACGGCAACCTCTGAAATATTATGGTATTTTCTCTCTCTATATTTTTGGCGTTTTTAAGAGCTCCTGTTATTATATATATATATATATATATATATATATATATTATATATATATATATATATATAAACTTGTTAAGGTGCCGGATAAAAATCTCGTTAATACACAAGGTAAAAAAAATTGCTTTAGGAACTGGTTAAAACTGGTTAAGATACTGGTTATCAATTGTTTAAGATACTGGTTAAAAGATGCAATAAGAGTCATATACGAATGAGCATAAGCCTACATGGCGTATTGGTTAAAGCGAGAGATTTAGGGAATAAATGTTGACCCATCATCAGGTGGCACCCTACTTTAATCTACCTTTGAAGGCAGAACCTTCCGTCGATAGTGAACTTCTATCACCAGAAACACACATCTCTCACTCCTCAATGGAATGCCCGAGAATCGAACACGCGTGCACCGAGGTGGCAAGCCACAATCATACCGACCACGCCACTGAGGCGCTCTTCCGTATTGACCCAGCTATATACAAATCATTCATTCCTGCTTTCACCTGAATAAATTCATCATTGACAGTGGCTACCATTCATCCGAGGGAAAAATATTTTGATTACCAGCTTTTGCCGGATTGAAAGCAATTTTGGGAAAGGAAATACATTTCATTACACCGCCCAATGATGCTGGATGAGCGTCAAGCGCTCCTCCATGTTGGTATGTTGGTTTGGACTTCAATGAAATTATGTGGAGGGTGAACTATGGCCAGATTCGAATTCATGATATTTTTGGGGGGTTGAAGGACACCTCAGTGATATATATATATATATATATATATATATATATATATATATATATATATATATATATATATATATCACTGAGGTGTCCTTCAACCCTTCAAAAATATCATGAATTCGAATCTGGCCATAGTTCACCCTCCACATAATTTCGTTGAAGTCCGAACCAACATACCAACATATATATATATATATATATATATATATATATATATATATATCTGTGTGTGCAGTTTTTTCTCACAAGATTTCCCCAACGTCTGGGCGCCTGAGGCTTCAATTGATCAGGGGAATAGCCCAGACGGAGCGGTCCGGATGGGCTCTCTGGAAGGCAATTGGGAATGGTTTCGAGTATTCTTGGTACTATAACCAGCTCCAAATCCAAACTCTTGATTGCATTCTCTTGGCCGTTTCGCCCTCTGCACGGCCACTAAATTTCTCCTGATGAGCACTGCCGGGCGAATTTTATCCCCCCCCCCCCCCCCCCCCCCCCCCCCCCCCCCCCCCCCCCACCCCCCCCCCCCTCCCCCACCCCCCCCCCCCCCCCCCCACCCCCCCCCCCCCCCCCCCCCCCCCCCCCATCTCTGCCCCCTCAAAAAAAGAAAAAAAAACCTTTCGGCCGAAAAACCCGAAATGATGCTGTTTTAGCTGTCTTTGGTGGGGAGGGGAGAGAGGGAGGGGGTAGGGGTTAATGTGTCTTGCCCCTCGGGTACGCCTTGCTTATACATCGCGTCGTCGCGTTTTTTTTGTTTTTGTTTTTTTTTTTTTTATTTTTTTCTTTTATGTACCCTGGGACACTTACGCATAGCTGGAGTATGATGGTGGCCCTTTTTTTTATTGCTTTTATATCTCTTCTCCCCCGTAGCTATGGGGCTATAGTGCCGCCAGTGCACCTCACGTTGGGCACTTTAGGCATTACTTACGGCCCTCTGCAGCGTCCCTTCGGCCCCTAGTAGCTGCAACCCCATTCATAGCTTTTTCTTTATACCTCCGTTCGTATCCTCTTCCTCCATCGGACTTTCCACCCTCTCTGACACTGTCGCTTAATGCAACTGCTTTTCCACCTGTTACACCTTTCAAACCTTACTGTCAGTTTCCGTTTCAGCGCTGAATGACCTCAAAGGTCAAAGCGTTTGGCCTTTGGGCTGGTTTCTATGATATCCCCTCCTAGTTCTTTGGTTGGGAACATAACGTATATTCTGTCACTGTTCCTCACTAACATTGGAGGTTTGCGTATAGCACTTGAGATTTGATTTACCACACGTTATAGAACGAGTTGCTTGACTGTCATTTTGGTTGTTCCTTCGTTAAGGACTTAACATTTTTTGTGACTGGCTGCAAAATCAATTGCATCGAGGGATTTTCTTTAGCTTTGCAGGATTGCGGCGCCAGGCTGCGTCCTTCTTTGATTGATTGCATGTAGGGGTTATGCTTCTAGCTGTGGGATTTCTTTTTTTTATTTTTAATTGATGATTGCTTACAAGTTAGTCCTATATTTTCTTATTATTATTGTTCTAGGCATTTATTTTTTTAAATATATAAGTAACCAGTGTAGCAGGAAGGAACACATGCTTGAGAATATCCTTTAATCCCCGGTAGAGTTTGTTTGTTTGTATGGTGTTTTTACGTTCCATGGAACCAGTGGTTATTCAGCAACGGGACCAACGGCTTGACGTGACTTCCGAACCACGTCGTGAGTGAACTTCTATCACCAGAAATACACATCTCTGACACTTCAATGGAATGCCCCAGAATCGAATTCGCAGCCACGGTAGAGAGTTGAGTGAAACGTAGTTTTTTTATACATTCTCAAGTTCGCTTGAACTTGAGAATGTAGAAATAAACTACGAAAGCACTTCTTCCAAGTTTCCTAGTTTTACTCACCTTTCTACCGTGGATTTAAGGATATAAATATATAGAAGTGTACGTAATATACATACACTCATTGTATATACATATATGTGTGTGTAATCAATTGCGCATGTATTTATTTGTCTATTGCTTTTTTTTTTTGCCACTCGAAACTCCTACGAAGATAATGGCCCCAAACGAGATCCGCCTGTATGTTTGTCGTGGATTTCTCACTACCAGCTTTGTTTGCCAATGCGTCGTAAAAACAAAGGAATTTTCCTTATCTCGCGCTGCCTTGTGTGACATTGCTAAATCAACACTGCTGTTGCTGTGCTGGATAAGTTATTCTCTCAGATTCCTGTTTACCAAGTTTTTTTATGAGAGAGAGAGAAGAGAGAGAGAGAGAGAGAGAGAGAGAGAGAGAGAGAGCACTGTAAACATACATCCAGGTAAACATACATGCAGCTTGTGAGAGAGAGAGTTGGAGAGAGAGGGACACTGATTTTAGCAAGTATTTACAAGCGTTGAGAGAGAGAGAGAGAGAGAGAGAGAGAGAGAGAGAGAGAGGTTTGGACGTTGGGTAAGAGAGATTATTTTCGCAACGTGTGATAGGGGCTTTTGTTAACTATCAGGATGCGCCCAATCCCCGTCGCAGTATCCTATGTAAAGGACATCACTTTAATGTCAGAGGTGAGTGAAGGTGAGCTGGGGGTTGAAGGAGGGGAGAGGGGAGATGGGAATGGTTGGTTGGGAATGGTTATTAGGGGAGATGGAGGAATAGGAGAGTGGGTGATGAAAGCGTAAAATATTATAACGCAGTATGGGGGAGGTGTTGTGATTGTCCCATTTTCCAGGAAGGGTTGGGAGACTTCCTCCTTCTTTTTAATACGTCTTGTGGTTGGCAATAATGATTTAATTTTATTCCTTATTATTATTATTATTATTATTATTATTGTTATTAGTAGTAGTAGTAGTAGTATTATTATTATTATTAGCATTTTTATTTATGAACAGTTAAAAATTTCAATATATTTAAAAGAATAGTGGAGCGTGCAGTTTACCATGTAAAATGCTACAACAGGCCGTAGGAGTCTTGCAGTAAGCCACGAGAGAGAGAGAGAGAGAGAGAGAGAGAGAGAGAGAGAGAGAGAGAGAGAGAAAAGAATGTGCTTACCTCAGTTGATTCATGTTCCTCTCAACTTTACAGTTACAGTTGCGTCGTGTGGGGTTTTAAATCACATATGAAATGTGACGACGTTTATCCTCTTCCGGTATAGTGAGGAGGAACAAACATATGGGGGAGAATGCATCAAGCTTTTAGCGAAGCAAATCCCCGTCTCTCTCTCTCTTCTCTCTCTCTCTCTCTCTCTCTCTCTCTCTCTCTCTCTCTCTCTCTCTCATCCACACAGTAATACAAGGTACGAAAGAAATGTTTTGGAAATATTTGAGAATTCGTAAGATTTTTGCTACGGTATTTCATGGTCCATTGAAATTTTTAATGCAATTTTGCCATTAAATATATATATATATATATATATATATATATATATATATATATATATATATATATATGAACAATTATCACATCACCCGCGATTCATATAAATTATTCGAGCTACAAATGTCCTTTAGTACCTAATTCCCTCTACCTCGAAATTAATATATTTTATATATGTAGAAAGTAAGGAATAGATAACATCACTAACGTCTTAATTTCTTCTCTGTCCACTGGGCGGTGGTTCGAACCCACGAGAGGACGAAATTATTATCTACTTAAAAATTCCCCCTCGTCATATATATGAAAATATATTATTTCCGAGGTAAAGCGAATTAGGTAGATATTAAAGGACATTTGTAGCTCGAATATATATATATATATATATATATATATATATATATATATATGCGTGAGGGTGTGTGTATGTGTATGTATCCGTCAGTTTCTTCCTCCCAGTCCCAACACGCAAACTCTTTAGGGAAACATGCTGGAAATTATTGGAATGAATTATTTGGTCGATCACACTCTCTGCCGGGTGCGAATGCATTAATAGTCGAAGGAATAATCGAAAAAATAAATGGAGGAAATTGAAACTTGGGCTCTGATATTACCATATCTTGCAAGGGGGAGGCATTATTATGGGTTTTGTTGGGAAGAGTTTTCTCTTGAATTATTTTGCGTCATGTATAGTATATGTATGTATGTGAGATATATATATATATACTATATATATATATATATATATATATATATATATATATATATATAAACAGGATGGTATCTAACGGAGTTTGTTTTATTAAAAAAATATTACCATCTTGATTATATGAGGTCCAGTTATTACATTTAACAATGCACAAACCATTGTGCAATATGCTTGTATATATATATATATATATATATATATATATATATATATTAAATGCAAGAGAAATACTATGCTCATAGCATGACCTTGAGTGGCTGCTGACCAGTATGTGTAAAGTTTCATTGGATGATGGAAAGGTGTCAAAGGAATGAGCGACGGGAGCAGTTGTTCCTTGGAATAAGACCCATGTGGTAGAGGAAGCTGTAAGAACTGTAAGAGCATAGCAGTATGTGGTATACCAGGGAGAGAGCGAATGATAGGATTTTGAAAAAGTAGGGTAGAGGACAGAAGGACTGTTAGGTGACAGCGCCTCAGTGGTGTTGTTGGCATGGTCTTTGCCTGCCACCTCGGTGGCCGCGACTACGATTCTCGGGCGTTCCACTTAGGTGTAAGAGATGTGTATTTCTAGTGACAGAAGTTCACTCTCGACGTGGTTCGGAAGTCACGTCAAGCCGCTGGTCCCGTTGCTGAATAACCACTGGTTCCATGCAACGTAAAAACCATACAAACAAACAAATAGGGATGAGAACAGTCTGTGTATAGACAAGGAGGAGAAACTGCAGAATCTAGTGAAATTGTTGTCAAATCAATGAAATATAAAGCCAGTGTGAGAATAAGGAAGGTTGTTTGGATGGATACATGGAAATCAGGAAAGCGGAGCAGGGAATGTTTTTTATGAATGATGGAAGCAGTTGATTCGTAAAGGTAAGTTTAATTGTAGGTAAAATATGGTGGAAACTTTAAGATTTAAGAAGAATTGAAATACTGAGAAATTTCAAGCTATGTAGAAATTCTTTGGTTAAAGGTTACCATAGGTAAAGGATAGGTGAGTGCGCCCTATACCAGTTGGAAAGAAGTTTTGTGAATGTCCTAGTAACTTCATTTAACTTCCCAGAAATCAAATTTGTTTTCAAATCGTCATTGTAGTTTTCTAGGATTTGTATTTTTTTCTGAAAGTTGTTTTCGATGATGACTTAGCTTTCCAAATTTGTGTTAGTTTTTCAAAACGATCATTGTTTTCCTTAGGTCGAATCAAATGCAATTTAGATACCGAATACAATATACCAATAATAATTTAGGTCACCAAATGTATTTTAGTTAGTGTTCCACATATACATTAGTTCATCAGATTTGATTTAAAAAAATGAAAAGTCAGACATTATGCCGATTATGTTTTAGTTTTTATCTGTTATTTAAAAAGGATTTGATTCAGTTAAAAAGATATTTTTTAAGTTTACCAAATAGCTACTTACCGGTTTATCAAATACAAACTTCCCAAGATCTTGTATTTTAGCAAATATTTCATAGTTATGAAATATCGTTTATGTTACAGATATATTTTGAAGTTATAAACTCGTTGTTTATCAAATATTCGTCATTTAACGAATATGTAGTTGCTTGCTAAATGCAAATTTCCACATGTCGTATTCTAGCAGATATTTTTTAATCATCAAGCACCCTCCGGGTTGCAAATACATCTATGTTTGTAAACACAGTATTGTTTATCGAGATTCTTATAATTTCCCTAGAATATTTAACAGTGAACTAAATCAGTTTCTCGAAACATCAAATGTGAATTTTCCGTCTCGGAGAAATTCATAAATTACTGTTTCCCGTGTGTGGGTGGGGGATGTGGGTAGGGGGCGAGGGGAGGGGGTAGATTTGGGGGATGTTTCTGGCTCCATTAGCTTCAAAAGTTGTAATAGATGGGGCAAAGTTGTACCGGTAGGGTTACGAAAACTTTAGTTCACGGGGGAAAAATGATTCGAAGCACAATGGTCTCCTTCTTTTGTGAAACTATCCCAGTGGTGGCATAGTTCAGTGAATTCAGTTCGTTTTTAGGTTTTATGTATCAGGATTCATACCTGTTTGAGAGAGAGAGAGAGAGAGAGAGAGAGAGAGAGAGAGAGAGAGTCTAATCCATAGTTTTTGAGGTCGCTGAGATTAATAATGACACTCCCGATGCCCTTCAGAGAGAGAGAGAGAGAGAGAGAGAGAGAGAGAGAGATTCCTTCCCAATTAGTATATACTTTCACCAAAATATCATCGTCCATTCTTTCTATATATATATGTTCGAAACATTGCAAAAACGTTGGCAATTCGCATTCTGTGTATCGCCAAATTCCTTGTACTCTGATATTGTAATAGATTAGTTCTTATTACACCACCCTTTCATTTTTAGTTCGTGTTTAACATCGACACTTCACTTATGTAAAGGAGAGTTGGCTCAACAGTCCTTCAGATGAATAGTTCCTTGGATCCAATTTCCTTCCAAATCCATCTCTCTCTCTCTCTCTCTCTCTCTCTCTCTCTCTCTCTCTCCCTCTCTCTTAGTAAAGTTAAATTTAATAATATGTATTTATCAAAAATATATGTATAGAAATATATATATATATATATATATATATATATATATATATATATACATCAGACATACATACATATACATACATACATACACATATATATATATAACATATATATATGTGTATATATATATATATATATATATATATATATAGATATACCTGTGTGTATGTGTGTTTGTGAGTGCGTGCGTGCGTCTGTTGGTGATTAAGAAATTGTTCTGCAAGACTGCCTCCACTTTAATGCTTTTCCAGCTCTAGATGTCACCTAGGAAACCGCGGGCCAAAATTCGACGATATTTTCGACTAAATTTCTTCGCCCCAATCACATTGGATTCTGTACGATATTAATTTTGATATTGAGTTCGGCTGCTGCAATATCTTAGTCACAGGTTGCTGGTCACATATCCTGTCGTTAATTTCTGGTTTCTGGTTTAAGGAATCCTCTCTCTCTCTCTCTCTCTCTCTCTCTCTCTCTCTCTCTCTCTCTCTCTCTCTCTCTCAGTTCTTAGTTGAATTCTCTGTTTCTTTATTATATGTTTTTTTACCTCTTGTTATTAGATTGTATTTGATTCTGAGAGAGAGAGAGAGAGAGAGAGAGAGAGAGAGAGAGAGAGAGAGAGAGAGAGAGAGAGAGACGAGGTACAATTTGAATTACAAATTGTAGGATTTCCGTGGCAATACTTTACCGGGAATTCCGGGTTGTTAAAATTGTCCGCTAATCTTGATTCATGTCCGATATTGGACTTGTAAAACATAGATGTATTCGGTATTAATTTACGTCGTCTTTTTGTTCGTAATGGATTGGATTTCTCCCTTCCACTTCCACCCTCCCCCCCTCCCGATATGAATATCTTCCGTTTTGTTTTGATGAATGGGGTGTGAAGGGAGATGCCCTTTTTTTTTTTAACGGATGTGAAGATATATTAATGCGTTTTGGCTGCGTCTTATATGTTAGGTTGGGCGGATTTCCAGAGGTATTTGGATGTGTATAGATAGGCGGATGCTTTTGATTTTGTCCGGGGATGTAGGTTTGTCTGCTATCGGTTTAGTGTGTGTGTGTGTATGTGTATTATATATATATATATATATATATATATATATATATATATATATATATATATCATTTAATGTGTAAACTGATAACAAAGTGTATATATATATATATATATTATATATATATATATATATATATATATCATTTAATAATGTAAACTGATAACAAGTATATATATATATATATATGTATATATATATTTTATATATATGTATGTGTGTGTGTATCCTTAAATCGACGGTAGAAAGGCGAGTGAAAAATTGGGGACTTGGAACAAGCACTTTCGCAGTATATTCTACATTTTTGAGTTCACACTGCATATAATAGCAGTTGACAGACCCTTATACTACAAAAACAGAAAGGGGGAGGGGGACCGGCGGGGTTACAGTTTGTTAATCTGGGCGTCGTGTTCTTTCAGCAAAAGAGTCAACAAGGAGAGTGGATCAAGGGCCAATCCAGGATGGAGATTGAAATTCCTCGTTGACGTGGCTTTAATAAAAATGGATTCCAACAGATTCCTTACGCGATGGGTGGATGGTTGACTGTTATGGTAGCATCCAGGGATGGAAAGGGACTTGGGGCTCCCTTCTCCATGTTCTCATACATGTTGTTGTTTGAGAATAAGCTGGCCTTGTCCCATCTACGACAGTTTCCATATACAGGTATATTTATACTTTACACATAACATAATTAGGCGTTAGTTTTCATCCTTCTGCATTCTTTATACCGAACCTCTCCAGTTATATGCTAATTTCCCCCCATATATCATTTCTCTCCCCGTTGACGTTTTACGTAACTCGTAAATAATTCCGGCTTTTAAAATATCATCTGCTCGCAAGCAAGTGTCACTCTTGTCGCTCGTAACAGTCACCTTTACGTTGTAGCGTGAGGAGCATTCCGTCCTCCTTGTGTATGTTTGAAGTTGGGGTGTTGTATACATCGCCACTTTTAACTGTATATAATTTTTTTTCATGTCTTGTCGCTCTTTCAACGGGCGCATGTTTCGTATATCCTGGTCTTCCATCTGTATATGTCCTTCTGCTTTCGTTCGTATATTTTCTTCTGAACTTGATGCGTAAAGTTTGTCTTGTTCATGAAAGCGAAGATAACAGCGACTGAGAACTAGGAAATTGTCGCTTTTACGACTAGACTTTATTAGTTTGGGTTAATGTCAAAACAGAGAGAGAGAGAGAGAGAGAGAGAAGGAGAGAGAGAGAGAGAGAGAATAGCACACGGTGCTCTTCATCTGTTTAGCTTCAGAGAGAGAGAGGGGGGAGAGAGCATATGTTTAGTTTTAATTAAAAGGAGAGAGAGAGAGAGAGAGAGAGAGAGAGAGAGAGAGAGAGAGAGAGACTCGAAGAAGCAAAGTAAGGAAAGTATATATTAGCTAGATACAGGGGGGGAGGGGGCTACGCGGGGTGGGCTTGGTCTTTGTTGGTTTTTTGGCTTTTCCACTAACCCCCTCTGGTGGCTGAAGTGAGAACTTGCTCAAGAGATTGGCTCGGCTGATGTTGATACTGATCAAGGTCTCTTGATAACGATGCTGTGCTCCGGATTTCTTCGGTAGGTATGTCCCAACTATTTTTGTTTCTCTGTTCCTCCTCCTCCTCCTCCTCCTCCTCCTCCTCTAGTGTGGAAGAGTTTAAAAGAAAGCTTGACAAAATCATTAGGACATTGAATGCACAGGAAAACCTGCTCCTACAGATAAGTGAGCACACGATGTCTCCTCGGATGGACTAACAAGTCTTTGAGACATCCTAATCCTTGTAACTCCTCCTCCTCCACCTCCTCCTCGCAATGTGTAGCGATGGTATTTTTTTTATGTGTCTTAAACTTCACATGTAGCGTAGGTTTTGTTCGATGCCGTTGACTTATTCTCTCACCACCATTACCTGTTCGTGTGTGCAGATTGAAGGTCCTTGGGCATAGATCCGAGAGGTTACTAGACGTCTCTCTGGTCGGGACTTGTCGTTTCGACCCTTCCATTTCTTAGAAGGTGTAAACATTTTCATATTTCCTAGGAGGTGTAAGTAGCCTAATTTAATAATGGTAATATATTAACATGCCAAAGAGTATATTTCCCTTTCGCCGGCGGATAATTGGGTAATACTACACTCGTATAATGGGACTTCTATGTCAACTTCCGCTCAAGGGGTTACCAAAATAAATTGCCAGTTGTAAATCACCAGATAATAATTGTTGACTTAAATTTGGTTCGCTCCACGGAATCCTCTGACGTGAAGACGATAACTATTAAATATTGGAATTACATAAGGGGGTGAAGTGTGTGTGCATTTGGACCTTCTGTTTGCAACTGGAGTGTTTGTTAATATTTGGAAGTTGTTGACGTATGGAGGGCTTGTTTACTTTTGAATGTATTGGTTTTATATAAGAGGAGTTGTTAGTATTGGGTATTTGGTTCCTGTGTAGAGTGTTTGTTTATTTGTGTTTGTCTTTCGTATCTGAAGGGTTTGTTTATATTCAAATGTATTTCTTTTTGTATGAGTGTTGTTTATATTTGGGATACTTCGTTTGGATGTAGAGTGTTTGTTTTATTTGGTTTGTATTTTTTATCTGAATGACTTGTTTACATTGCAATGCTCTTTAGATTTAGATGCTTTTTGTATTTTGAGTGGTTTTGTTTAGCACGCTTTCTTGTCGTTTGCAGTGACTGTTTGCTTTCGGATCGTGATTTCACATATAGATGCCTTGCTTTAACTTGATTTGTCTCTGAACAATACATTTTTAACTGGATTACTTGTGTTTGGAAAATGTATTTGAATACGGAGACAAATTTTGTTATACATTTGAACACCTTGCTTTCCCTGCATTTGCAGTTTAAAAACTATATTTTCGAGTGACTTACTAATGTTTTGGGAGTTAATCCAAAAAAACCATGTTTACAGTTGATGCTTTTTTTTTTTTTTTTTTTTTTTATAAATATTTAGAGAGTGTACTTAAACGCAAATGACGTTTGTTTACATTCGAACGCCTAGCTTTTCGCGCGATTGCATTTAAGAGATGTGTTATTATATTGATTACTTGTATTTTGAGTATACTTGAATGCCAAAAAAAAAAAAGTTTACATTCGAACGCCTTGTTTTTCCTGTATTTAGATTTAAAAGATATGCTTTCGAGTGAATCGCTTTTATTTGGAGATTGCATTTAAATGCATAAAAAAAAAAAAAAAACTTGTCTTGCTTACACTCAAACGCCTAGTCAACGAAGGGCGAGACAAAGGGGCGACGTATCAGGCAGGCACACAGCACACACCACACAAAGACACACACACGAGGGACACCCCCCGAGGCAAATTCACACCGAGGGAGAGTCAATGAATATTTCGAGGTTTGGGCCCATTCCCCTCATTGAATTGCAAGGGTGCTCTTCCTTCATGTCGAAAAGGTCACCCGGCTCAGTTGCCATCGGATTTAAGAGCGGGTATGTATTCCATTCCAGATCATTTGATACGCGGTCGGGTTGTAAATCGCGCTCGCTTGCACTCGCGCATGCATTGCAAAAAGGGTGGGGGGTAGATTTGCGTCATGTTCATATGTGCGTGATATGGGGCCCCGAGTTTATTGGTCAGGTTGCTTGTGAGTGCTTGCAGTTATTATTAAATTTATTTCGTCATCATTTCGTTTTTTCATCAGCATCGTCCAGATCTCTCTCTCTCTCTCTCTCTCTCTCTCTCTCGTAATTTGTAGTATGGGGCGCCCATGTTAGTGAACGAATATATTGTGAATAGTCTAATCAGTTATAATAATGATGCGCTTAATTGGGGGAGAGAGACAGAGAGAGAGAGAGAGAGAGAGAGAGAGAGAGAGAGAGAGAGAACATGTGTGGATCGTTTGCAGTTAAAGCACTGTGACAACTAAATCACTGCACATGACTCTCTCTCTCTCTCTCTCTCTCAAACCCCCTAACTCACACTCCACCCCCACCCCACCTTATCCCATACCAATCTGCCTCCCTCTTCCCCACCCCCCCCCTCCACCCCCCCCTCACCCCCCACACCACCACCCACACACGCCTCCCAGACTCATGCTCTTAAGATTCTAACGAAGCATAGACGGCGCAATCCTTTGAAGGGCAATTAGATTCTATCCAGGCTGATGCCAGGCTGAGAGAGAGAGAGAGAGAGAGAGAGAGAGAGAGAGAGAGAGAGAGAGAGAGAGGGGGGGGGGGCGAGGGTAGGACAGGAGGAGCAAGGTCTTGTCGGGAGAATTGGGTAATTAAGAAGGAGGAAAGGTTAATATAAAGAAGTAAGGAGAGAGAGAGAGAGAGAGAGAGAGAGAGAGAGAGAGAGAGAGAGAAGGGAGTGGGCGCCAGGGTAGGATAGGAGCAAGGTCTTGTCGGGAGAATTGGGTAATTAAGAAGGAAGAAAGGTTAATATAAGGAGAGAGAGAGAGAGAGAGAGAGAGAGAGAGAGAGAGAGAGGGTGGCGGGAGGACAGGAACAGCAAAGGGTAATTAAAAAGAAAGAAAGATTAATATTACAGAGAGAGAGAGATCTGACGAGGGAGTTAATGAAAGAAGGGTAGATTTTAGGTCAAGGATGAAGAAAAAAGAAAAAATAAAGATTGGCAGAAAAGAAAGAGGAATTGGAGTTAGGGAGAAAGATGAGAATGGAGAATAAATTCGAATGGGTAAAAAAAAAAGATTTCGGAGAGAAGTAAAACAATAACAGTAAAAAAGGCGGGATAAAGACAGTACAAAGGTAGAGAAAGGGAAAGTTGAGAGTAAAGAATAATGAATAATGTAGAAAGTCAAGTAAGAATGAAGAATGAATGAGAGAGAACAGTACAGAGAATTAAAATAATCGTAAGAAACGGAACGAGGAAAGAAAGGAAAAAAGACAACAAAGAAAAATAAGAAAGATTGAGGCTTAAGAAAATAGTAAATAAATAATAAGGAAGAGAAAGAGGGAAGTCTAGAAAGGTAAAGGATTGGTAGCGTCTGCTGTGGATGTTGAATGGGGAGGGGGGGGGTAAAGGGCTGGGGGGGATTGGTTATAAGTCTCGTTAGGGGGGGGAGAGGGTGTTGTGGGGGAGGTGTTGGGGTGAAGGGAAGCTAGAAATAAAATCCTTATGGGCCGCTACTTCGCTGCTCGCCTAGATTAAGTTAAGGATTAAGACGATGTAATTAGTCCGGCCCTGGAAGATGTGAGGAAAGGCGATGCTGGCTTAGGTTTTCCTCACTTTTTGTCTCACCTTTTTTCTCTATTTTTCTTTTTGCTCTATTTTTCTACTTTTTCTCTTCTCTTTTGTGTGTTTTCTATTCTCTTGTACTATTTATTTTCTCACTTATCTTTCCCTTTCTGTTTTTTCTCTTCTCTTTTATATCTTTTCTATTTCTCCTCTTCCCTTATTTCTCTTTTTGTCTCTATTTTTTCTTGAAGGAGTTTGCTGGTTACTGACGACTAGACTTGGCATCCAAATACGTTGAATAATTTCCTTAGTAAGATTTAGTTTCGGTGGGAAGGATTACTTATGTTTTTTTGTGTTTTTTTTTACTGATAAGATGACTTTGTAGCATGAGCGTAGAGCCACAATTATTAAATACATCTATTTTTGGGTTTATTTACTTTGTTTATTTGTTTATTCAGCGCTTTATTTCGGTAATCACGACATAAATGCCAGAATGGGCAGTGTAAGTTTATTCTGTTTCGTGATCTTTTGTTTTATATAGGATGTAGAAAGTTGTGATAGGTCGATTCTATGTCAAAATCCTTTTTTTTTTTTCTGAAAGTTATTGCTGCCTTCAGCACTGTTGATTCTAGAGCAACTTCTCCATTTTTCTTATCAAAGTCTTTTCATGGTTGCTTAAACTGGCAAGCAACCCCTTTCGGTATGTTGCTTGCCAGTTTAAGCAACCATAGAATACTTTGATAAGAAAAATTAGTGAAGTTACTCTATAAAATCAACAGAGCTGAAGCAGCAATAACTTGCAATAAGACTTGTTTAAAAGAGGGTTTACTACCCAAGTATAAAATCCTTTTTTATTACAATGCAAGTAAACCTGCGGGTCAGAGAGAGAGAGAGAGAGAGAGAGAGACCTCGGCCTCCTGGCCTCTTCTCTTGAGAAGTTGTTACAGAGTATTCTTAAAGGGCGGAGCCTGGCGGCCCCGTAATTGCAAAAGGTATCTCGCCGGAATTTAATTAGTGAGCAGATGCACCTGTTCCCACCTGGCTCGGAAGAACAAGAAAGCGGCGTCCGTTTGTCAAGCAGTTTTGCCTTTTCCGCCCTGCCGCTGCCCCGGCCACCCCCTGCCCCTGCCCCGCTTCTACTGCTGCTTCTTTCTGTCTTGGAGGGGCCGGAGGGCGTGTCTTGTTCCACTCCCCCCCCCCCTTTTTTTTTTTTTTTTTTTTTTTTTTTTTTTTTTTTTTTGTTTTTTTTTTTTTTTTTTTTTTTTTTTTTTTTTTTTTTTCTTTTGAGGAACCTCGTGTTAGTCTTTTCAACAGCCTTGTGTAATAACTGAGAGTTTCTGTATATATATATATTATATATATTATATATATATATACATATATATATATATATATGTGTGTGTGTGTGTGTGTGTTGTGTGTGTGGTGTGAGTGTTTGTTAGAGAGAGAGAGAGAGAGACAGACAGACAGACCGACAGACTAGTATGTGTAAGTATGTAAATATCCATAAGGGCACATATTAAGAATGTATGGCATATACATATATATATATATATAATATATATATATATATATTATTTATTTATATATATGAAGAAATATTTATCAAACTCTTGATATGGCTGGTATTGTTCTGATCTATCAAGCAAGAACTCCCAAGTTCGAGTCCTGGCATGCACCGTTAAGAGTACCTGGTAGTTGGCCGAGTATAGTGGTTTATTCAAGGTTAGAAAGGACCATGGCGTTAGGAAATGTTTCTTTTATTTTAATATTTGTTTTATAGGTTGAGTGCGAGGTCAGTATATTATGAATTTCTTTTAAAGAAAAGTCTTAATTTTTTTTCTTTTATTACTTTTATTTCTTTACTATTTTCCTTGGAATATTGAAAAGTTCTTATTTGTCATTATTTTTTATTCTTCATTCTGTTATTGTCCGTCAGTTGTCTGTACTCATGTTCACAGTGGCTTAAAACACTTTCTCTCTCTCTCTCTCTCTCTCTCTCCTGAGCGATGGATGTACCACCATTCCTCCATTTTAGGCAAAGCCATAACTTAATCCGTCACATCTGGGGGGGGATTGTTGAGTCCTCTTCCATCACCGGATTACCCCATTAAGTCCTGGCTGCCCCCCCCGGTCCCCCCCCTCACTCACCCTTCCCCTCCCCAGGCAAAACCTCCCCCTCCCCCTTCCCCCCCATCCCCCATCCCCCATAAAACAATCGCCTGTGAGCCCGAAGATTGGACCCCCCGTAAGCCATCGGTGATTGGTCGCTAACGTCCCCTCCCTCTCTTACACCTCCCCCCCCCTTTCCCCTGCTTTGTAATGATTTTATACTACGGCAGGGCTTTGCTGGCTTGCGGTATGTTTGTGGATTATTATTCATTGATATATGTTAAGAAAAATATACATTTTTTTTCGAATTCGTCATTTCGTCTGTATTTTGTATCGTTGCCCGTCAATTTTATGACGCCAGGTGTATTAAATCAATCAGTCGGTTAGGATGGTTACACGTCGATGGAAATTGTGAGCTTTGGAGTAAAACGAGTCCTATAGTAGATTCACATACACCCGTGCATCTGATGTCTTGGCCAGTATCTTACGGCACTCCTGATTGGCTGTTGATAAACCAATCACAGGGGTGGAAATTCTTAGTGTCTCGGGAGAGTTCACAAGCAGAATGTATGTTCAACCTCTCCTGGAGGATACTTTTGAAAGACATATCCCTCAGTAGAGGTGGAACGTACATCCTGCCTATGTGAACTCTCTCGAGAGACTGAGAGTTTCCAGCCCTGTGATCGGCTTACCAACAGCTAATCAGGAGCGTCGTAAGGACTGGCCTAGACATCAGATGTATGGGTGATTCGGCTTTTAATTTTTGTTTGGAAATGGTTCGCCTGAGGTATGATAGATCTCATTATCAATTATTCGTTCAGGGTTTTGTAAATTCTTCCAAAAACCAAATTCATTTCATTGTGCGGGACGTCCCTAATTCATTTTTGAGTAAGGATAAGTAAAGCATAAATATTACACATTTTTGATTAAAATATTTTTCTTACACTAACATCGAGCCTGAATATTGTCATGTTTTTTTTATAGAATTAACACGATAAAATGAATGACCAGTAACTTATCTGGATAAAATTGTTCTTGCAGCACATCTGGAAGTTTATTAATATATGTACCAGTTCCAGTTTATCACCAAGTGTAGGTAGCGTCCTGTGGACCACCAGTTGAGAACCCCTGCTATACATAAAGTCAATCATTATGGAGTCAAACATGAGGTGAGGCAAACATTATTTTGCTTCACTTCATGTTGTGAGCCTACCAGAATTACGCGGGATTTTATTTCCCGCGCTTGCTTTCGTGTAGTTGGAGTTGGAGTGTAATCGCCATTAATCCGGGATTTGTCCGGATGCTTGGATTTATAGGCCAGATTTCTTTGACGAAGGAGGATTTGTGACAGTGGATTTAATCTTCGATCTAGTCCTCCCGATGTTCATGCAGAGCTAGATTACTGGATTACTGTGTCATTTCAAACGGATTTATATCTGTAATGTGTGTCTGTGTCTGTCTGTGTGTATGTATATACACAAATATATATATATATATATAATATATATATATAATATATATAATATATATATATATATATTTAAAGTATATATATATAAAGTATGGGTGCTTTCGTTTTGCCAGTTATCGGAGAATAATTCATATTTTTTTTTCTTTTATTAAAAAATATTTTATTAACGAGGTGTTTGTGGCAGCGATGACCGTGATCGTCGTCATGACGACAGATAATGATTCTGTGAATTAGTAAGTCTCACCCCAGAACTCATTGACACGAGTGTTGTATTTATTTAATTTTCTTTAGATTAAAGCTGTACATTAAAAACAGATCAAATTACTTACCAATTTTTTTTTTTTTTAGATTGCCTAATTTAGGGATAACCCAAGGAAAATTCCCCAACCTTCTGGAGACAAACCAGGGGAAAATCCCCATTGACTTTTCCAGCCTCCGTCAGTTGGAAGACATTACTCATCCTCGACCTGATGATATCCGCCCAGCAGCAGGAAAGGAAAGGGAGAAGACAATGGGGGGAAAACGGGCCGGTGGCACCATCCTTTTCGGGGCGTGAAATTGGACAATTGTCGCTGGTCAAAAGCCAGGTTGTTTGGGAGGAAGCCCGTGGATGTGGCCCGGGCGAATCGTTAACGTCTTGGCGTTGTTGTTGTTCCGTCGGTCGAGGGGACTCCCTGTCATATTCCCGAACAGTAACCAAGTACCGAACCTCCCTTGAAAAAGCGGGACGCCATATCTTAAAAACTAACCATAGAATCTTCTTGAAAGTAGACTCATTATGTTTCCCACACTCAAATTACCTGCTAAATCCTTCCTTTGAATTAGTCGAACCTAACCCAACCTAACCTAGGGGCGTGGGGAAGAAAAGCAGGGGCTGGTGCAATACTATAGTAGATTCGCATCAACCGTGCATCTGATGTCTAGGCCAGTCCCCCCTTACGACGCTCTGATTGGCTATTGATTAGCCAATCACAGGGCTGGAAGCTCTCAGTCTCTTTCGAGAGTTCACATAGGCAGGATGTATGTTCCACCTCTCCTGAGGGATACGTCTTGCAAAAGTATCCCTGAGGAGAGGTGGAACATAGATCCTGCCTATGTGAACTCTCAATTTTTTCTCTTTAGTTTCTCATTTTGTTACAGTTTTCTTACCTGAGGTATTTCGCTAGGTGCCTGAACATCGTCCCCCCCCCTTCCCCTTTCTATTTTATCCTGTCCTCTTTTTTATTTTTTCCTTTCCTCTCTCTGAATTCCCTCCCTTCATTTTTCCAATTCCTCTAGCCTTGTTTATTTATTTATTTTTTTTATTTTATGTACGGAATCTCTTTTATACTTCCAACATGAGTTACGTTTCTCTCGTTGTTTCAATCTTTCATGTTTTGCGACCTTTTTCTCTTTCATTGAACAAATAGTTTTATTTCCGTGTGTATGTGACGTTCTAACATTATCTCAGTGAGCGAAACAAGCAAGAAAATGAAGAGGTTTCAGTAATCATTGTAGGTATCACGCTGAACAGGTAAATGTACCACTTATACTCCTGTGTATTTTTAGGCCTTGATTTGTTTTTCGCTAAAATGGCTTGGCCTTGAAAATTTCGTTTTCCCAGTTTTAATTTGGTTTCAGGTTCGTGTAGATGTTTTCATTGAGATGTTGAGTGTTGGAAGTTTTTATTTTTTTTTAAGATTAGTGCTTTTCAATTTTGAATGTTTTCTTGTATTTGACTTATTAAATTGTTTTAAAGGACAAATTGATTCCTTGTCTTTTTAACACGATATACACACACACATATATATATATATATATATTATATTATATAGATATATATAATCGTGTAAAATATAATAAAATCTATGTACATGTAATGGATAATAAGTCAGCACACCAGAGGTATTAGATATAGTGAATTGGAGCGGGTATGGGTCACACTGAGGCCCGAGAGGTGCGATAGGTAGCAAGTGATGAAGCTGTCCCACCCCTTTATCTCATTAATATAATAATCTCTCTCTCTCTCTCTCTCTCTCTCTCTCTCTCTCTCTCTCTCTCTCTCTCTCTGCCCATTCCCAAGGAGACTAATTCAGCAGGAATTGACGTTCTTTCAGTGCAATTAGCCGGTTGAAAATAAATTTTGAGATTGGATTTTTTTTCCTTCCGTTCGGCCCTGTCTCTGGATCCAGAGAGAGAGAGAGAGAGAGAGAGAGAGAGAGAGGAGGGGGTTAGTGATTAGCTTCACTTTTATGTCCTTCATCAGTTTTGCTTTGATCAGATCTCAAAGAAAATTTGTTCGCTGGGAGGGAAGACAACTCGTCTCTTCATCATCATATCATCATTACCATCATCATATAATTATATTAATATTATATAATTTACCTTCAGGGGTGATATTTTGATTTTTCCCTTCGGGTTGGCATTGTTATTCCTGTTAACTTTGTATCCCATCAATTCGCTGTTTAAGTAGTTTCATTTGCAAAATACGCGTTCATTTCCAATACTCGGATGAGTGACCACCAAGGAAGTGCGGACGCCGTCGGTATATAGCTCCCTAGACTCCAAGAGCATTCCTATTTCAGTGGCTGGAGAGGTAACTCATTCTGTTTCCATTTCTCTGTAGGGGAATTAGGCATA
This sequence comes from Macrobrachium nipponense, assembly GCF_015104395.2. Lineage (NCBI taxonomy): Eukaryota > Metazoa > Arthropoda > Malacostraca > Decapoda > Palaemonidae > Macrobrachium > Macrobrachium nipponense. Next base: position 56,972,338 of record NC_087207.1, read on the forward strand.
TGTACAGTATAGGCCTCTTTGTATGTGTATAATAATTGGGCACGTTTGTGGCATATGATTGCGTACGTGTTAGTTTATGAATTTCTGTAGCGTACGACGTGATTTTTATTACATTCACAAATATTAGGCTACAGATGTCGTTAATATCTCATTCGTTCTACCTTGAGAACATCGCCGGAGGGGAATTATAAATGATAAACTATCCGGCGGCGGGCGGGGGGTGGGGATTCGATCGCCCAGCGGTGTGCATCGACGACTTCCAAGGACGAGGGTATCCATTCGTCTGTCGAGTGTATGTTCTGTTGTGTGGCATATGTGGTAAAATAAAATAATTTAAAAAACTCCTTTAAATGGGTAAAATTATGTAAAAATTGAATAAATAGACTTCGTGATTGCGTACTACGTACGTTCGTCTTGTGCTTCTATTACTTAAAGTGCTTCATTTTGTAGAATCCGTTGCAATTTGAAGACGAATTAGTGAAGGTTTCCACGGTGCGCACTAATTACCTGAAAATAAAACCGACGTTCCGACCCGTTGGATGTCCCTGTCGCTATTTGTTTTTGCAGTTGCTGCTCTCTCTCTCTCTCTCTCTCTTTCTCTCTCTCTCTCTCTCTCTCTCTCTCTCTCACCCAAATGAAGCACTGATGGCGTCTGACTCATTTGTTTCACGGTTCCCTCAACGGAATTAAGGAATTAAACGAACGATGGAATAAGAGAGAAAGAGAGGTGACACTCACTTCTCTGCAGATGATTCTTATGTCAGGTAAATCTTACACCCCTTTAATTTCTTGTTCCCCACTTTGCATCCTTTGTACTTATTTATTTATTTATTTATTTATTTATTTATTCCATTCATTCATTCGTAGGTAGGTAATACGAAAGACATCATTCAACATCTTTCATTCCATCAGATGAAAAGTTCCCATCATGTGCTTATCCAGAATGTTATGTTCATCTTCAGATTATTCAGTAGTGTTGTATGCTTTAAATATATATATATATATATATATATATATATATATAGATATATATATATGTGTGTGTGTGTGTGTGTGTGTGTGTGTATATATATATATATTTATATATAATATATATATTATGTGTGTGTGTGTGTGTGTGTGTGTATGTGTGTGTGTGTGTGTGTATGTGTGTGGTTTAGTCTGGATTATTTTCAATTTTGTTGATGCAGAAGGATTCCGCATTGGTGCAACAAGAGGTAATCCACTCCAACCCTCCTTCCTGTTTTGCAACACTACATCAAATCTCTCTCTCTCTCTCTCTCTCTCTCTCTCTCTCTCTCTCTCTCTCTCTCTCTCTCTCTCTACGTTTATATTGTATTTGCTTTCTTCTGTGGCATTGTGAGGTTTTGCATCATTTGCATTATTATGGAATTTTATATGCCACTGTATATATATATATAATATATATATATATATATATATATATATATAGATAATGTACACACACACACACACACACACACACACACACACACACATATATATATATATATAATATATATATAATATATATATACATATGAGCACATATGAGCTTGGTATTCAGTGGAGCTTATTTTAGGCATTGTTCATAAAGTATATTCGTCTGCATTCCTTGCTAATAATAATAATAATAATAAGGAAACGTCGCGTTGGAGAGAGAGAGAGATGAGAAGAGAGAGAGAGAGAGAGAGAGAGAGAGAATTGTATAAGCAATAATAAATCAAATGACTCAACCGAATTTTACCATGCCCTTTGGTGCGTTGCTCGCCAGTCTAAGCAACAACGAGAAGGCCGTCATCAGAAAGATAGAGAAGACTCTTTACAAGATTAACAAAACATGCCTACGAGAGGGTCTTTTTCCGAAATAATAATAATAATAATAATAATAATAATAATAATAATAATAATAATAATAATAATAATAATAATAATAATAATAACGCTGGATATGGATATGCCATAAAAGCTCACATCGGGCAGTGCCAGTAATCAGATACAGCGCAGGAATAGTGGAATGGACGAAGGCAGAAACTCCGCAGCATAGATCAGAAAACCAGGCAAACATATGACAATACACAAAACACTACACCCAAGAGCAAATACGGACAGACTATACATAACACGAAAGGAAGGAGGGAGAGGACTACTAAGTATAGAGGACTGCGTCAACATTGAGCACAGAGCACTGGGGCAATATCCGAAAACCAGTGAAGACGAGTGGCTAAAGAGTGCATGGGAAGAAGGACTAATAAAAGTAGACGAAGACCCAGAAAATATACAGAGACAGGAAAATGACAGACAGAACAGAGGGACTGGCACAACAAACCAATGCACGGACAATACATGAGACAGACTAAAGAACTAGCCAGCGATGACACATGGCAATGGCTTACAGAGGGGAGAGCTAAAGAAGGAAACTGAAGGAATGATAACAGCGGCACAAGATCAGGCCCTAAGAACCAGATATCTTCAAAGAACGATAGACGGAAATAACATCTCTCCCATATGTAGGAAGTGCAATACGAAAAATGAAACAATAAACCACATAGCAAGCGAATGCCCTGCACTTGCACAGAACCAGTTTACAAAAAGAGGCGGATTCAGTGGCAAAAGCCCTCCACTGGAGCCTGTGCAAGAAACATCAGAACTACCTTGCAGTAATAAGTGGTACGAGCACCAAACCTGAGTGGGAGTGATAGAAAACGATCAGGCAAAGTATCCTTGGGACTATGGTATCAGAACGGATAGGGTGATACGTGCAAACAGACCAGAACGTGACGTTGATTGACAAAGTCAAGAAGAAAAGTATCATTCATGATGTCGCAATACCATGGGACACCAGAGTTGAAGAGAAAGAGATTTTGGGAAAAAATGGATAAGTATCAGATCTGAAAATAGAAATAAGAAGGATATGGGATATGCCAGTTGGAAATCGTACCCATAATCATAGGAGCACTAGGCACGATCAGATCCCTGAAAAGGAATCTAGAAAAACTAGAGGCTGAAGTAGCTCCAGGACTCATGCGAAGTAGAAGAGTGATCCTAGAAACGGCCACACATAGTAAGAAAAGTGATGGACTCCTAAGGAGGCAGGATGCAACCCGGAACCACACACTATAAATACCAATACCACCCAGTCGAATTGGAGGACTGTGATAGAGCACAAAAAAAAAAAAAAAAAAAAAAAAAAAAAACAAAAAAAAAAAAAAAAAAAAAAAAAAAAAAAAAAAAAAAAAAAAAAATAATAATAATAATAATAATAATAATAATAATAATAATAATAATAATAATAATAAGGAGGAGGAGGAGGAGGAGGAGCAGGATGCAGGATGCAGCCTGGAACCCCACACTATAAATACCACCCAGTCGAATTGGTGGGCTGTGATAGAAAAAAAAATAATGGAATAAAAAATAATAATAATACCATTTCACACGAGGACCCCTGCTTGACCTTGACCTGAGATCTGCCATCCCTGTATACCAGTGTATACCAGTTTATGACAGCAAATTCCAGCTTAAAAAAACAAAAAAAAACATCACATTATGCATCACTGAGAATTCTCACAATAGCTAGATCTAGGCACGATGAGCTACAGGAATACTCCGGCTACAATAATAATAGTACAATAATAATAATAATTAGTTAGTAACCTTTGTATGTAATGCCTCAGGTACAAGAGGTATTTACGTTTCACCAATAATAATAAGAATAGTAGTAATATGTTTTTAAATCTTTTAAAAGCCTTTTATATGAATTCCACCATTCCTGAGCACCTCACCTCATGGTGCAATAGGTCTCTGTGGACGCAGAGCGTAAGACATTCATTAAGGAATTTTATCCCCATCCTCATTTGGCTAGGACCGGAATTTTTTTTTTTTTTTTTTTTTTTGGGGGGGGGGGGGTGGGGGTGGGCGCAAAGCGAAATTGCCAGGCACAGGTAGCAGGAGTCTTTTATGCAAATGACACGCATTTCTTAGCTAGTTTTGTTTACCATTTAATTGTTCAGTAACGTGGTTAATTTACATAGAGAATGATAATTATGATTGATATTAATAACGTGGTTACTATACATAGATAATGATAATAGTGAATAATATTACTATTATTCGGAAAATAAACCTATATTCATATTAAAATTGATATCATTCGGAAGGTAAATCTTTGTTCACATTGAACAAACCTGCAGGTGCCATTGATTTGAAATCGAACCGCCTAAAGTATAATAATAATAATAATAATAATAATAATAATAATAATAATAATAATTTTACTATAATGGCTGTAATGTCTGTCCGACCATCTGTCATTCAATCACGGCCAAACGGCTGGTCCGATGTGCATGACACTTTGCAGGGTTATAGGGAGGACCCCTAAGATGGTTTATAATGGGATTTCATGCTACCTCCCCTGCCTCCCCCTCCGAAGGGGGTGGAGGTGAGAAGGGATTCCCTGAAACAGAGCTTGTTTTGCCCGTGAAACGGGGCTGGTTCTGCCCGTACGCTTAGTTACTTTACGAATTTATCATACATAATTTCTTGTTACATATGTTTGCTAGTATGAATAATAATATATTATATAGTTATTGCAGTATGCTTAATACAGTTGTGAATACATTACATGGGCGGATCATTTAATTCATAAGACGAAGTATAACAACTACCTTCGACAATATGGAATTGAAATATTAAAAATGCAACTCCACAATTACTCTTCCACTTACTCGACTCACAGCTCATCCACATGCTCAGGGGACGTATCCCCAATGTATTCAATCTATCACAAAAAAAGCGTAATAAAATAGAAGGTCGAAAAAGTAAAACCTCGATTATTGGGGCATTCCGGGCAGTTTCACAGCTCGCACCGAAGTACCTCTATTTGTTATGCTTGCATAGGTGAGAGAGAGAGAGAGAGAGAGAGAGAGAGAGAGAGAGAGAGAGAGAGATCCAAGGCTGAATGACGGCAATTCTACATGCGATGTTTACGCAGTTAGAGAGTGTGTGTGTGTATATATATATATATAATATATATATATATATATATATATATAGATATATATATATAGATATAGATTGTTAAATAAAGTTCTCGTAACAGAGTTTTATTTTTTTTTTATTTTTTTTTTTTACTTTAGGCAAATTACCATGATTTTGCCTTCAACTTTCTCACTTCTCTCTCTTCTCTCTCTTCTCTCTCTCTCTCTCTCTCTCTCTCTCTCTCGCTCCTCTCTCTCTCTGTAGTAGCCATCTTGCTTGGTGAGACGTACCCGCGTGAAGTCACAATAATCAACAGATATCACAAGTTTAACATACGACTAGAATTTGAGAAATATCTAGAAGTGTTCGTGAACTATCGGTGATAAGATTAGTGTGAAAATAGTAGATAAAGCGTCTTCTAAGTTAGTTTATCAAGTGTAATACTATAAAATCAGAACAAGATGGCAGTAAGTTCCAACTGCGGGAAAAGGTGGCGTAATTTGGCGTGTCTAGCAGATTCGCAATACGATGAGGTAGCAGGAAGGGAACTGGCATTTCTCATCTATGAAAATCAGCAACAGTCCTAACCAAAAAGATACAAAGCATTCATAGATATATTAGAAGGATATAATCCTTCAAACTGGAACAAATCTAATGAAAACATCTTGAAAATAATTGAAGAAGTTCCAAATAAAATCCAAGTGGTCAAGAGACTCATAAAGAAAATATACATAAACCAACATATTCCGACAAAGAAAATGAATAAGGTGAATCTTGTGAATATACTAATTGATGCATTAGGAAAAAGAATGCCAAAAGCATGCAAACTGTGTAAGGTTTGGTATAGCATAGTCAATCCACAAAACCTAATCAGAAAAAGTGTGCTGCATGCAACATTCCGACCCATCCACAGTGTGCTGAGGTAATACAAGATTTGAGAAAAGATACAAGAATTTTGTTCAACATGTCTATCCTGGATAGACAATGTTATTAAATCAAGATTGAATGTACAAATAGTTGAGGATGAAGAAGAAGAGGAAGAGAAGAAGAAGAAGAAAAAGAAGAAGAGGAAAACGGAAGAGAAGTAAACAAAAATGAAATGACAGAAAAAAATAAGGAAAACAAAGAACAAGATAAAAGTATGGATGCAGAGATACTCATTGATACTACATATGAGGCAATAAAGCAGCATACCTACGAAGAAATAAATTACGATATGACAACAGAAAAGCAAATCCCGAAGAGGCTCTACCCAGATCTATACAATGACGGGAAAGAGGAAAAAATAGACAAGAAAGACAAAATCTGCAACCTTTTGAAAAGAGGGAATTGCAGATTTGGAGAAAGATGTTACTACAAACATCCTAAGATATGTCAAAAACTATGAAATATATGGTAAATGTGCATACTTAGATGGATAATGGGGATGATTGCAGAGATCTGCATCCAAAAATATGTAAAAACCTAAAAGAAGGAAAAGGATGTAAGTTCGACAAAAATGCAAATATATGCACCCTGTTAGCCATGAATCATAATCAAATAAATAACCAACCAAGTAATAAAATCCAAAATAAGAAAGAAACAAATAAAACAGAGAAATCAAGAATATCAGGTAAAAGAGAAAAGCAAACCACCAATGAGATATGCAGAGGTGTCAGCAAAGAATTTCAAAGCATCAGCTCCGAAATTCTACTCAAGAGATATAACTGTATTTATTATGCAAGAGGATATTGCAGAAACGGAGAAAATTGCAGATTCAGACACAAAAATGAATAATTATGATGAAGGAAGATCAAATATTATGGAAAAGTTGGATTTTTTAATGTCAGAATTTCTGGAAATGAAAAAAAGAACAACACTACCAGAACAGGAAAGAGACATGGGAAAATCCTTATTACTATCAGTATTAAATGAAGAGAAACACGCAAACCATCATAGTGATGAATGCGCAGGGTTTAGTTACGAGTAACTCAAAAAGAAAAATAGAGTACTTAGAAGAACTAACCCAAAATGAAAAGAAAATAGATATAATCGGAATATAAGTGAAAACCTGGCTAGTTCCCAAAGAGACGGGGAATGATGATCAAATTAAAAGGGTTATTCCAAAACTTATAGATCAGATAGAAAAAATAGGAATCAAGGGGAACCGCAATATATGGGAAAGACAAAAAACAAGGAAAAATATATGAGAAATATAGTAACTCAGAATGTGGAACTAATAGCGGTAGAATTTGAATCTGAAAAATTGATGAACATAGTAATATATAGACCTCCTAATACTCAAAGAGTTTGACTTAATAATTGAAAAATTGGATGATATATGTAGAAATCCACAAGGACTGGTTTTTTACTATTCTCCTATCTGTGACTTCAACTTTCCTTTCGTAGAATGGAAAGAACGAATAGGAGATTGTGGTTGTACTTATACATATAGAGAGTAATAGTAGTGCAGAAGATAAGAGGCAATTTGAAAAGCTATTAGATATGCTACTAGAATACAACATTCAACAAATAAATCACCTGCCAACAAGAAAGGAAAATACTTTAGACCTAGTATTTGTGAACGAGATGAATTATGTTAAAGAAATAATAGTTTATAATGCGAGTATTTCAGACCATAATGTCATAGAATTAACAGTTCATTCCAAAGCAAGTGAAAATAGAGATAAGCAAGAAATGAAAAAGTGGGAAGGATATGGAAAATACAACTTCTACAGATAAAAATATAAAATGGTCAGAAATTAATGAAGAATTAAACAAAGATTGGGATAACATTTTCGTAAGTGATGACATAAGGGTAAATACGGAGATATTATATAAAATATTGGAGATAATAGTGGAAAAATATATACCGAAGAAGAAAAGTAAACATCATTCATGCATACAAGAGACAGAAGAATCTTGTTCCAGAAAATCAGAAAGTGGAAAAAAGGTCTTGCAAAAGAAAAAAATGCATGGAAAGTATAGAACTAAAAAGTAAGATAGAAAAATGCAGAAAAAAAGATTATACAATCAAAAGAAAATGAAAAACGGGACTTGGAAGAAAAAACCCTATTAAATATCAAGCAAAACCCCAAACTATTATACTCATATGCGAAGAAGATGAATAAAAGAAGAATAGAAATAGGCCCTCTGAGAATTGAAGGGAGATTAACGAATGAAAAAAGGAAATTTGCAACATACTGGCAGAACGATATAAGAGAGAATTCACCCCTAGAATAGATAATGAAGATAATGATATAGAAGTAAGGGATGAAAATAGTGAATATTTAGCTGACATAGATATTAATGAAGCTGATAGGTGCAGGCTATTAATGAAATTAAAAATGGAGCTGCTGCAGGGCCTGATGGAATTCCTGCTATTTTGTTAAAGAAAGTAGTTCATTCTATCGCAAAGCCACTTGCAATATTATTAAGACAAAGTGTAGATACAGGCAAGATATATGATGAGCACAAATTTAGCGTAATATTACCCCTACTTTCAAAAGTGGATCAAGACTAGAGGCAAGTAATTTTAGGCCTGTGAGTCTAACATCACATATAATGAAAGTGTATGAAAAGGGTAATGAAGAAAAATATTATGAAACATTTAATTTAATAAAAAAAATAATTTGTTTAATAAAGGACAACATGGTTTCGTACCGGAAAAAGTACACAAACCCAACTGTTAGTCCACCGTGAAAACATATTCAAAAATATGAAAAGCGGAAATGAAACAGATGTGGTTTATTTAGACTTTGCAAAAGCTTTTGATAAAGTAGACCATCAATATATTAGCCGAAGAAAATTAGAAAACACAATATCGTGGATAAAGTAGGAAGATGGTTAAAAGAATTTTTACACAAACAGAAAACAGATAGTTATTGCAAACGACGAGAAATCGGATGAAGCCAAGGTAATATCCGGTGTGCCGCAAGGTACGGTGTAGCTGCAATACTGTTTGTTATTATGATTGAAGACATAGACAATAATGTTAAGGATTCGGTTAGTGAGTAGTTTCGCAGATGACACAAGAATAAGTAGAGAAATTACTTGTGATGGAAGAAAAAAAAAAAAAAGATAGGAACGCTCTACAAAGAGACCTTTGAATCAATAAAATTATGGAGACAGAGAAAGAAAGCTATATGCATATAAGGGACCTAATAATGAGACCATCACAAATAAGGAAGCAGTTAAAGACCTTGGTGTGATGATGAATAGGAACATGTTATGCAATGATCAAATAGCAACTCTGTTGGCAAAATGTAAAGCAAAAATGGGAATGTTGTTACGGCACTTCAAAACAAGAAAAGCTGAACACATGATTATGCTTATAAAACATATGTTCGTAGTCCACTTGTTTAATATTGCAATATGATATGGTACCCACACTATCAAAAGGATATTGCACAAATAGAGAGTGTACAAAAGGTCCTTTACAGCTAGAATAGAAGAAGTTAAGGACCTAGACTACTGGGAAAGACTACAATTTTTAAAATTATATAGTCTGGAAAGGAGAAGAGAACGCTACATGATAATTCAGGCATGGAAAACAGATAGAAGGAATAGCAGAAAATATCATGGAACTAAAAATATCAGAAAGAGCAAGCAGAGGTAGATTAATAGTGCCCAAAAATATACCAGGAAAAATAAGGGAAAGACAACAGGACATTAATCCACTACGCACCAGCATCGATAATGCAGCGTCTATTCAATGCGTTGCCAGCTCATCTGAGGAATATATCAGGAGTGAGCGTAGATGTGTTTAAGAATAAGCTCGACAAATATCTAAACTGCATCCCAGACATCCAAGATTGGAAGATGCAAAATATACCGGAAGATGTACTAGCAACTCTGGTAGACATTAGAGGTGCCTCACACTGAGGACCTGGGGCAACCCGAACAAGATGTAAGGTCTGTAAGGTAAGGTCTCTCAATAACGCATCTACCAGTCTTTTTGCTTTTAGTCTCAGTGACAGAGAGAGAGAGAGAGAGAGAGAGACTCGCGATTCATATTTTTTTTCCAATTTCTCTTTTGAATCCCGAAAGTCTTTGATCAACGAAATCCTCTGATGACGGCGAATTGTCATGATTAATGTCGGCGACTTGTTCTCCGGGAAATAAATGGATAATGAGTTTTTTCGTCTCTCTCTCTCTCTCTCTCTCTCTCTCTCTCTCGTCGTGACTTACGATTAATTGTCGGCCGTCAGTTTGCATAGTAATTCATTTCCTGCCTTCAGCTCTCTCTCTCTCTCTCTCTCTCTCTCTCTCTCTCTCTCTCTCTCTCTCCCTCCCCGGTCTTCAACCATTGGGGCCGGAGGAAGTTTGCTGTAAATTTCATATTGTGTGTTTTACAATACGGCCTCATTTTTTATTATGTTTGAAAAAGTAATTATGTATTTTTTTACAGTTTTGCTTTTATCGATTCAGGGTTTTTTTTTTAATGGGAAGTTGAATGTAGAAAGGTTATTGTTCGTCGTAAAAGCCTTCATTTGTAATGAAGGTTTGTTGTCAAGCTGATTTTCATTCTCTTTTTTTTTCTTTCCTTTTTTCAGAATGAACGTTCATTCAAATTAGGATTAAACAAATTTTTATACGTTGTAGCAAAAGTTTGTTTTAAAATAGGTTTTTGTTCGCGGTTTTTGTTCGCATTTTGATAGTGTATAATAATAATCAATAATAATAATAATAATAATAATAATAATAATAATAATAATAATAATAATAATAA
>NC_087207.1:56985524-56988024 GCF_015104395.2 Macrobrachium nipponense
CTATGATTATGGGTACAATTTCCACTGGCATATCCCATATCCTTCTTATTTCTATTTTCAGGTCTTGATACTTATGGATGTTATATATGTGTGCGTATGTATTCCTGGATGTGCGTATACTCGTACATTCCTAGCAGTGTCATGTACATTAGCAGCAGTTGTATTACTTTGCCTAAAATTCTTTTGTTTTTATGTTGTTGTTTGAGATTAAGCTGGCCTTATGCCAACTCGGGCTCTCGCTCATAGAGCAGCCCATAGATTTTTTTTTTTTAAGAGTTGAAAACCACCTATTTTTCCCCGAGGAATTTCCTCGTGACATTCGAAAGAAAATGCTGAACCGGCTCTTCCACATTGGGTATGTGGCCAGCGAAGAACGCCTGGAATGCCTTACGCTCATCCACTTTACATTCCCGGGAATGGGGGCAACACAGATTTTTGGGATATACTCGGGATCGGTAAGAGGAGACGATCAAATGATAACAACAAGACTTTGTTATTGTGTCTTCTTGTACCTCCTCCTCTTCTTCTTTTTCGTATTCTTTTTCGTCTTCTTCTTCTTCTTCTTCTTCTTATTCTACTTCATCTTTCCTTTGTCTTCTTCATTTCTTCTTGATTCCTACCCCTCCTCCCTCCTCCTTCTTCTTGTTTTTATCTACTTCTTCTTGTTTTAAAAGGGGGCGGGGTCACAGGTTTGAGTATTTTTTTTCTTTCTTTTCTTTAATTTTTCTTCCTTCAGCGGCTTTACTCTTTTTCGCTTTTGTGCCAAGCTTAAATTTTTAAACGTTTCGGACAAAAGCGTTTTTGTAATCAGGTGTTATGTTCGGTTTAAACTTAGGAAGTTTATCTGTTGTTTGTTGTTTTTTCTTTTTTTTCTTTCTTTAGGTATTCGTTTTGAGCGAAGGTTTAAAGTTGAAATTCGTGCAATGGGTATTTATTTTTTTTTAGTTCTATATTTTAAAGCTTGTTTTTAAAACGAGTTTAGCTACAGAAGTATGCCGCTTTCTTTTTTAATCGACGATAGTAGTTCACTCTCGACGTGGTTCGGAAGTCACGTAAAGCCGTTGGTCCCGTTGCTGAATAACCACTGGTTCCATGCAACGTAATAACAGCATACAAACAAATAAATGCTCACAATGAGCAACAAGAAACACAGCATACGTCTCGCATCTTTAGTATATATAAAATCATTCGTATTAACGTTACGTTAAATATATCATATTAACGCATACTGTACAATCTCAGTATATCAGCTATATATGTATCATAACTTCATTCGTGTCTCGTACATCGATATACATGTATATATATGCATCTTTCTAGCCTTCAACGATTTCCATCCTTTCACAGTTGATTGGACTGTGACCTCTGTTTTGTTCGCCATTGACCTGTTTGTTTGTCTGTCTGTCTGTTCGTTGTCTGAATAAGTCAGTAAGTTTGTAGACGTACCCTTTTGCTCGCACCTTCGCTGCAATATTTGTGTCATTCCTCTTCAATAAAAAATATGAACCGTGCACTGTTCAGATCGAGCTCTTCTGGAGAAACTTATGTAAGGCAACTGACTTGCAAACGAAGCTTCTGTAGAAAGGAAGGAATACCCATGTAGGAAGACAGAGCACAGAAAGTATCATAAGAAAAATTATAAAGACAACGCATCAAATAGATGAATACATACAACGTGGACATTTTGAACCAGAGCAACATGAATAATAATAATAATAATAATAATAATAATAATAATAATAATAATAATGCTCAAGAAGGAAACTGAAGGAATGATAACAGCGGCCCCTTTCCCATATGTAGGAAGTGCAATACGAAAAATGAAACCATACACCACATAGCAAGCGAATGTCCTGCACTTGCACAGAACCAGTACAAAAAGAGGCATGATTCAGTGGCAAAGCCCTCCACTGGAGCCTGTGCAAGAAACATCAGCTACCTTGCAGTAATAAGTGGTACGAGCATAACCTGAAGGAGTGATAGACAAAATCAAGAAGAAAGTATCACATCAGTGTGGACGAGAAAGAGAGGGAAAACTGGATAAGTATCAAGACCTGAAAATTGAAATAAGAAGGATATGGGATATGCCAGTGGAAATTGTGCCCGTAATCATAGGAACACTAGGCACGATCCCAAGATCCCTGAAAAGGGATCTAGAAAAACTAGAGGCTGAAGTAGCTCCAGGACTCAAGCAGAAGAGTGTGATCCTAGAAACGGCGCACATAGTAAGAAAAGTGATGGACTCCTAAGGAGGCAGGATGCAACCCGGAACCCCAAACTATAAATAAATACCACCCAGTCGTACTGGAGGGCTGTGATAGACCACAAAAAAATATATATATATATATATATATATATATATATATATATATATATATATATATATAATTGATTGCAGTACCTCAGAATCATATTGTATGATGAATTGCCAGCTCAGTTGAAATGATGATGAATAATAATAAAAAAATAATAAAAAAAATAATAATAATAATAATAATAA
>NC_087207.1:56993024-57000325 GCF_015104395.2 Macrobrachium nipponense
TACATGGAGGAGGGCGAGGGATAACAGACCGGAAATGGTCTTTTGGGGTTTTCTGTTTTGTTTGTTGTTGTTGTTGTTTTTTATTGAAGATTCGTGATGCATTTTCTTGAAGATGCATATAATTCCCCAAGGAGAGACGAAAGGCCTCTGCAGCCGTTTTTTTTTTTTCTTTCTTTTTCTCAGATTCGCGATGCATTTTCTTGGAGACAAAAGGCGCCTGCAGCTAGCTTTTTTTTTTTTTTTTTTTTTTTTTTTAAGATTCGAGATGCATTTCCTTGAAGATGCACACAATTCCCTAAGGAGAGACAATATATTTAATGATATATTTAATGTCAGTGCAATACAGTGCCTGTGGCATATCATCCAACGGTCAGCATTTATGAAAAAATGAAATGAAAATAATGTAGCCTGGTTTTCAATTTCTATGAAGTACATTCCAGCCATAGCTGTTGCACGTCATTGGCAGTAATGGTTAAAAAAAAAAAAATTCAAAATCACGAATGAAAACTGGGGCACCATGGCAACCGGTTGGTGATAATGGAACCGCCTGTTAAGGACGGACACTTTGAAAAGAGCACAAAAAAATGGGGTGGGGGGAATCTTGTGTGAGTTGTAGCATAAATGAGAGACGGCAGAAAGTTCTCTTATTGTAGCAGTCTCACACTGATTGAAAATTAATTGAATTCCCGGACTTCTTTTACCACCACCTCCTCCTCCTCCTCCTCCTCCTCCTCCTCCTCCTCCTCCTCCTCCTCCCTCTCCCGTTTCCGGAATACAAAACACCAGCGGCGAACCTCTTTAAGTTTTCAGGCCTCATCGGCGCCCGATCCCCTGAGGCTTTGCAGTGACCAGAAGGCATCAGTCTGGCTCTGGAGCCGTTTGAGGAAGGGGCTGGCTCAGGTTTTCGCCTTTTTCTAATATTATTTTGTAAATAAAATAAATGATACGTATTTAAGCATTTATATCTAATGGCATTAAATCTTCCTCAATACGTTAAAAAAGTGTCATCAACACTGTCTTTTTCAAATATTATTTTATAAATAAATAATAAGTCTTTGAGCATTTATATATAATGGCATTACATCTAAGTTGCTTCCTCAATACGTTAAAAAGTGTCATCAACATGTTGGCAACTTATCTCTTACATATCACAAACAGGTTGAGCATTAAATCTTAAGTTGCTTCCTCAATACATTAAAAAGTGTCATCAACATGTTGGCGACTTATCATATACATATCACTAACAGGTTGAAGAAACTTTTGTAACCGTTAGTGTAGAACGAATAATATTTGCAGATGCTGGAAATTTAGAGATAAATTGCTCTCTCTCTCTCTCTCTCTCTCTCTCTCTCTCTCTCTCTCTCTCTCTCTCTCTCTCTCTCTCTCTCTCTCTCTCTCTCTCAGTTCATAGCTAAAACTAACCAAGCCGTTAATTCAAAAGCGGAGATACAAAAATAGACTAACGAAAGCATCGCTGGTTTAAGAAATATGATTCATAAATTGACTAAAAATGTATACCAAAGAAAACGGCAAAGCAGACACCTATAGCGGGGACTCAAACTAATGGATCCCAAATTCCCCAACACCAGTTATTACCACAAAAAGACATTCCAGCCACCATACAAAAAATCAACAGTCTCAACATGATCATCACACTAACACACTCACACTCGCACACACACAGAAATGTCGTAAAGTAATTATAGTAAGTGTCCACCATTACTCAAATGCCACTTACCCTCAGGGGGCCAAATCAGAATTTCTGAAAAAGGGATGAACGCATCTCTATTAGGTTATAACATATGGTGCATCCAAAAATATATGTGAAACAATAATAAACGAAAAAAAATGCAAGACACAAATCATATGAGATATACCAAAAAGTAGTCACTGACATGGTACAAAAAAAAAGTTAATAAAGAATACAAATGGATACGAAAATATGGAAAGTCAAGGTACCTCAAATGAATCACAATTACAACAAATCTTCAAGATTCGGTATTCACTCTCAGCAGTTCTAGAGAATTCATCTCCTAAAAAAAATGAATAAAATTTAAAAAATGGCCGCATTACTCAAAAGAACTTTTACAATAGACCAAGCTTGAATGAAATATTTTCACACACACACACACATACACACACACACACACACACATATATATATATATATATATATATATATATATATATATATATATATATACATACATACATACATACGTATGTATGTATAGTGTGTGTGTGTGAGAGAGAGAGAGAGAGAGAGAGAGAGAGGGAGCACATTAAAATACAACCTCGCGTCATAATAGCTACAGAAGGTAGTTAAAAAACCTTTATAGTAGACAACAAAATAATAGTTGGCGGTGGAGTACATTAAATTAACAGTTAAAATAAATGCATAGACACTGAAACGGAGAAAGGTAGACTGAATCGAATATTAAATAGGAATAAAGGTAGCTGGGAATGAAACTGGTTTATACAGATTAGGAAAAGGATAAAGGAAGATTATAGAATAAATTCATGTAGGATATGAAAAACAACGAAACAAATAAAATTAGATAGTGGAACAAATCAGTATGTACAAGACACAGATAAAGACAGACTGCAGTGGACAAACACACACGTGCTTACGATGACCTACAATGACCTCCCCTGATTACCCAAGGACTCGCCCAACCAGTTAGAATTCGAGTCACGGCTCACAACACCTCGACTGGGGCAAGCATGGTCTAGCTGGGACCTTCGGAGCAAGGTTATTATGCCACGATAACCTCGGACAAACTGCCGCGAGTTAATTAGCTGCGAATATTCAATTGGGCATGTCTGGGCCATGTTCCTTAGTTGGGGTACATGACGCTCTAACTCTGTGAGGGTAGGTGGTTCGATTGAGCGAGAGCCTTTGCTGGCATATGGCCATTTTGGCTTCAGAATGACACCTGGGCCCTTTCCATCCCCCCGCCCCCCTCCCCCGTTTTAAGTTTCTCTCGTTTGCCGAAATGAATGATTGAATTCATCATACGTAAATCAAATTTTTCCCAGTATAGTTGGTAGTAAGAAATATATGTTTATTTGGAAAGGAACTTGATAAGCCTTGAAAATGGCTCGTTTCATTTCACCTTGTTCCTCGCAATCCTCACTGATATTGAGTTCCTCGTTGGACGAGTGTTCAACGTGCTCGCCTACCGATTCGGTAGCCTGAAGTTCGATTCCCCGCTATGCCAACGTGGAATCAGAGGATTTCTTTTTGGTGATTAGAAATTCATTTCTCGATATTGTGTGGTTCGGATCCCACAATAAGCTGTAGGTCCCGTTGCTATGTAACGAATTCGTTCCTAGCCACGTAAATGAAAAACTAATCCTTCGTTGCCAACACTAGGAGAGCTGTTAATCAACTCAGTGGCCTGGTTAAACTAAGATATACTTAACTCACCGTCTATATGAATGGAAGAGTTTTGTAATACGTCCGTTGCATTCACATGTATTCTCGTTGACTGTACGAAATGCGACTTCTGATGGAATATATAGTGAAAATCATTTATTAGAAATAGGCCGCGCCCCATTGTCTTTTTTCAAGCCAGCCTTTTAAGGAGGAGACAGCATTCTATTAGAAATAATAATAATAATAATAATAATATAATAATAAAATAATAATAATAATAATAATAATAATAATGTCCTGTGCATAATATTTGTCTACTAAAATTACACCATCGGGTCCATGTATCGCTCGCTTTGCCTGCTTGCGATAAGAAGGAAAGTGGGGGGGGGGGTTAAAGGTGGTTGGGGGTTTCGGTCGGGGGTGTTAAAGGGGGTTGGGGGTTGTGTATAGTGTGTGGGGAAGGGGTAGGGAGGGGAAGGGGAGAGAGGGGGGGGTCTGCTTACACATTAGATTCATTCTTGGAAAAGGGAATGACTCCGTTGTTCTTCCGACTGAGTGTAACGAGGCTTATCTTATTGCTTGTTATCTTCTCTTGAGAGAGAGAGAGAGAGAGAGGACTCCTCCCCGCCTCTCCATTTTTAAAGGCAATTGCTCGTAAGGGCCCGTGCGAAAATCTGCATGAGAAAAGGCAGAGACATCGTTGGGTCTCCTGGCGTTAAGATGAAATGGCTAAAGTGAACCTCTCTCTACTCATGTGAATCATTTCGGGTATAAGAGTGGGATTAGCTCTCTCTCTCTCTCTCTCTCTCTCTCTCTCTCTCTCTCTCATACAAACACATGAACACTTGTATCAGTCGTAGAAAAACGATCACTGGCAAGTTAATATTCTCTCTTCTCTCTCTCTCTCTCTCTCTCTCTCTCTCTCTCTCTCGTAATTCCCCAAATACTTTAATCCTCGCATTCATTGACCATAAGCTTTCCTCAGATAATATTAGCTGTCGTATCACCTGGAGGAAGCTCCCCTTTCCATGCAAGAACCTCTAAGAAGAAGAAGAAGGAGAATAATGTGATCAAGAATAAGGAGAACAAAAACAGCGGCAAAAACAACAATGGCGCTAAGATCAGGGGAGTAATTAGAACGTATCTCCTTTTTGATCGAGTTAATTTATCGAGGAGAACAACAATCGGTTCATTTGTTCTGGAGATCAATAGGCGAGTTCATTTGTTAAGAAGAACAACAAGTTAATTTGTTAAGAAGAACAACAGCGAGTCAGTTTGTGATAGAAAACAGTGAGTTAATTTGTTAAGGAGAACAACAGCGAGTTCATTTGTTAAGGAGAACAACAACGAATTAATTTATCTAGCAGGACTAGACTAGGTTCACTTGTTAAGAAGAACAACAACGAGTTCATTTGTTAAGGAGAACAACAGCGAATTCATTTGTTAAGGAGAACAACAGCGAGTTGATTTGTTAAGGAGAACAACAGCGAATTCATTTGTTAAGGAGAACAACAGCGAATTGATTTGTACAGGAGAACAACAGCGAATTGATTTGCGAGAGAGATTAGCGAGTTAATTTGTTAAGGAGAACAACAGCGAGTTCATTTGTTAAGGAGAACAACAGCGAGTTCATTTGTTAAGGAGAACAACAACGAATTCATTTAACTAGGAGGACTACAAGGTTCGCTTGTTAAGAAGAACAACAGCAAGTTCATTTGTTAAGGAAAACAACAGCGAATTCATTTATTAAGGAGAACAACAGCGAGTTAATTTGTTAAGGCGAACAACAACGAGTTAATTTGTTAAGGAAAACAACAACGAGTTAATTTGTTAAGGAGAACAACAGCGAATTAAGTTCTTAAGGAGAACAACAGTGAGTTCATTTGTTAAGGAGAACAACAGCGAATTCATTTGTTAAGGAGAAGAACAGCGAGTTCATTTGTTAAGGGAAACAACAGCGAATTCATTTGCTAAGGAGAACAACACCAACTTCAGCATCAACAAAGAAGCAATCAAGAGCATCTCTCGTCTTTCCTGGACTTGATTGCAGCATCAGGTAATTACCTTTAGAGATATTAGCCAGAGGATTGCCATACACACAGAGAGAGAGAGAGAGAGAGAGAGAGAGCTTTTATACATTTTAGGACGGGGAAATATTGAAAATTATTATTATTATTACATTCAAGGCTTATTTGAAGGATTTGCTCTTAAATATTAAATTGAAACGAAAGAAGCATGAAATGTACAGACAAAGCATTGGCAGCTAAGGCCAAAGGACCGCAGTTTAAGGACCTGTCGACAGCCTACAGTGCGCCGCAGATAGCGGACTGTAAGAGGAAGTAGCAATATATATATATATATATATAATATATATATATATATATATACATATACATGTATATATATATATATATATATATATATATATATGTATATGTGTATCATATATATATATATATATATATATATATATATATATATATATATCCGTATGCATATATATTATTTTATATGTTTATATTTATAATATGTAATATGTATAATAATATGTATATAATTTAATTTTCCTTACATATCGACCACAACCAAACCTGTTGTATTTGGATAAAGAGCTCTTTACCATTACCTCTTAAGATCGTGAGATTACTTCTCCTTTTCTCTAAGCTCTTTAAATAGTATATCAGACTTAACAAAATAGTATATAAGAGAACTCCCTTAACTTCATTTTTCGGGCGTTCTTTCTCCTTGGGACTCGATGCATTAGGGTGGGAATTCAACCTTGGGACTTCGAGTGCCTCACACTGAGGGACCTGGGGCAACCCTAACAAGACGTTTAGGTCTGTAAGTTTGCTCGAATTACCTATTATTATTATTATTATTATTATTATTATTATTATTATTATTATTATTATTATTATTATTATGTTAACACAGTCTAATGTGAGGAGGCAAAGACGTGCCATGATATTTAGATTCCCACTATCGTTCACACACTCACACACTACACACACACACAGCAAGAGTGTTTTTTCTAACAAGTTTAATGTTCGCTTTTCATCGAGAGAGAGAGAGAGAGAGAGAGAGAGAGAGAAAAGGCATAATGGAAAAGAGTAACATGTTGCTTCAACGTGTTTTATGGCACTCGGGCGGCGGCTGAAAATGCCTTTCCTTCAAACTCCCACCCCTCTCTTTCCCCCCCCCCCCCTTTTTTTTTTTTTTTTTTTTTTTTTTTTTTTGTTTTTCCTGGCGGAGGATGTGTAGATGGGCAAGGAGTTAGTTTGTTTACCCAAGGGGAAAGAAGATCCTTGTGGCCTGAGACCGTGGCATCGCTCGGCCCCACCAAGGAGGAGGATGAGGGAGCAACTCTTGAAATGTTTTCAGCCAAATTGATGGTGTGTGTGTGTGTGTGTGTGTGATTCTTTTAGAGAGAGAATTTAAACACACTCTCTCTCTCAGTGTGTTTTTGTATGTTGACCGTTTATTTTTCCGTACTTTGCAGCAGTGTTTGTTTAAGTTTGAGGGCTGTTTACTCTCGTTTTTAATAATTTGAGAAACTGTAAATACATAGAGAAGGGAATGACTAATAAAATTAAAAAATTATAATATATATATATATATATATATATATATTAGATTATAGAAGACAAAAAGTTAATAAACAAAGGAATTTATGTATTTATGTGTGCATGTATGTATGTATATACTAATTCCGAGGCAGAGTGAATTAGATATTAAAGGATATTTGTAGCTCGATGTATATATATATATATATATATATTATATATATATATATATATATATATATATGTTATATATTGAAGAGACAGACTTAATTAGCAAATGACACGTCTCTAGAAGTGTGAAAACCTTTTAAGATAAGAATGATATGGAAGACTAATTTTGTAGTAGAGGGACACTTGGG
>NC_087207.1:57000825-57003325 GCF_015104395.2 Macrobrachium nipponense
TGTCAGAGGTGCTATATTCAATTGGGTGTTATAAATATTAATTTTTTTGTGATAAAATATGAAATTCTAATGTTATAAGGATACTGAGCAATATGGATGGTGCTATATTCGATTGGGTGTTCTAAAATCAAATTTGTTTGCGATAATAAAATATGAAGTTCTAATGTTATAAGGATACTTAGCAAGATGGATGGTGCTATATTCAATTGGGTGTTATAAAATTTAAGTTTTTTTTTGCAATATTAAATATGAAATTCTAATTATATAAAGATACGTAGCAATATGTGTGATAATAAATTTACATATTTTAATTTTATATGTCTTTGAAAGTACAAATAAGTGTATTTGCGAGCAAATAATGAAATGATAATGTGACTACAGGTTGCAATAGTTAGATTATTTAAAAAAGATATCTTTGCACATTGGGTATTTGATATCAACAGGTGTCCTTCAAGTTGAACTAGTATTAATACATAGGAAAAATATTAGGATATCATTGGATTTAACGCTAAATTTTGAGATTTTTGCAATTGGAAAATACCAACATCATTGATTCATAGCGCAAAATATTATCGAGTATTTAAAGGATAAAGCATTGAAAAATAATGCTGACTTGGAACGAATATTAAGATACATAAATATATTTGGGGGGGGAAATGATTTTACATATTCGGCTTATTCAGGAGGAATACTATTTTCATGAGATATGTGAAATATGAGGACGCGAAGAAGATAAACTCAACTCTCTCTCTCTCTCTCTCTCTCTCTCTCTCTCTCTCTCTCTCTCTCTCTCTCTCTCTCTCCTTTGGGATTTATTCCGGGAACTTGACGCTAAGTGTGGAGATAAGATAGCTCTCTCTCTCTCTCTCTCTCTCTCTCTCTCTCTCTCAGAGCCGTCCGCGGTTTCCCGGGAATACTTTTAATTCTTTTATCCTGTGAATGAGAGGATGCAGCTGAAAAGTTACGGTGTTAAAGTCGATACTGTTTTCAAATTTTGAAGAAGTTAGGTTTAATTGCTAATGTTTGAAATATATATATATATATATATATATATATATATATATATATAAAGAGAGAGAGAGAGAGAGAGAGCGAGCGAGCTATCTTATCTCCACACTTAGCGTCAAGTTCCCGAAATAAATCCCAAAGGAGAAAGAGAGAGAGAGAGAGGGAGGGAGGGAGGGTGAGTGTGTGTGTTTTGTTTGGTTTCAAACATTAAGCCATTCCCCTTGGCAGGAATTGGCTTGCAAGTGTAAAATCTAAAATTTACTAAAGAAAGAGATATTTTCAAATAAATACACATTTCATATGCCAATAAAAGCTAAAAAAACAATTGGAAATATTACATTTCATTTCCACACAATGGCAGCAGATTTGCTTTTACAGTTATTTTTAACGGATAAAGAGACGTAGAAAATCTGTTGAAAGTTGAAAAGAAAATAAACCGTACCGGGAAGTGACGTAACTCTGACTTGACCTTTCACCCAGACATTTTCATCCCGTAGAGAATCAAGCTGAAGCATTTTTCCCTCTCTCTCTCTCTCTCTCTCTCTCTCTCTCTCTCTCTCTCTCTCTCTCTCTCTCGCCGGGAAATAGCACGGAGGATTAGTTCCCCTTCCGGTGTCTTGATTATAAGTGAAGTTGGGCGTGGTCGTCGCTTGGAGAGGTGATCGTCGATGAAAGCCAAGACGCTGTAAGGACGGACTTACGTAAGGTCTCGCGGTCATCTAATTTGGACATGAGAAAAAAAATACATTTATTTATTTAATTTATTTATTTATTTATTTATTTATTTATTTCTATTTATTTATTTATTTATTTTTTAAGAGTGTGCTCCACGTTTTAGTATCGAAAAAATTTACTTAAAACTTTGGATGGATTACAAGATCTAGGCCAAATGCCAAGCGCTGAGACCTGTGAAGTCATTCAGTGGTGGAAGAAAAACTTTGAGTAGAAAGGATAGAAAGGCGTAACAGAAGGGAAGGGTTGATGAGAGTCAGACGAAAGAAAGAGAATATGATCGAGGTCCAACAAAAGGAATGAAAGGGGTTGCAGCTTGGGGTCCCGTAGGGACGCTGCAAAGAACCTTTGGTAACGCTTACAGTATTCCGCGTGAGGTGCCCTGACGATACTACCCCTCTACGGGAGATAGAAAAAAAAGAGAAATATTGCTCATGTGAAACTAATAGTAAATTGTATTTCTTCAGGAAGTGAGCTGAATTTTTTTTTCAATTTTCAGAGTGTTTATTTGTGCATTATAAGAAAGTTCATTTAGGAAATGTTAATATTTGAATGATGCTAAAGAACATTATTCCTGGTGGTCAAAACACTACTAAGTAAGCTTCTTCAGTTAAAGATTCATCCACAGTTCAATATAGGGAATATTAAACTGACACTCAAATCTTCAGGAATCAGATATTAAGTGCCAAGTGTTCCTGAAGAAAATAGCACTTGTCAATAACGTAAGGTGTTCGTATGTTCAGGAATCTTGGACGTAACA
>NC_087207.1:57005825-57010825 GCF_015104395.2 Macrobrachium nipponense
TAATAATAATAATAATTAATAATAATAATAATTAATAATAATAATAATAATAATAATAATAATAATAATAATAATAATAATAATGGTATTCACAATGGAAACATTTAGGTTGATAATATTTCTTTAGTCATAATAATCATGGCGCGTAATTCATTTGTTTTTTGAGCTTCCTCCCGTCTTTTTAATAGAAATTTTCTTTTATATGTAATTTTAATTCGATAAGGATTACCCTTTACACACATGTAGTAATATTTCCCCTTATCTTAGGTAATATTTGGTTAAGGATAATATTAACTCTAAGCTTATGGTTTTCAGTATGATTTTCCACAGGGCAATTTTCACTTCGTGTTAGTGTTTGTTCAGTATACTAATATTTACACCCAAGGGTAATATTTACGCATGAATAATTTTTAAACCATGTTGATATTTAAGCATGGTTGATATTTACCCAATGATAATATTTAAACAAAGTTGATATTTCCTCATGAATAATATTTACAAAGGATAACATTCACTCAGACAAACCCGATTTCAAAACACACACACACACGCACACACAATGTATTGAGAGAGGCATACAATAATCTCTCTCTCTCTCTCTCTCTCTCTCTCTCTCTCTCTCTCTCTCTCTCTCTGGATGATGCCCTTGAACCGAGCCAGTTTTCACGTATTCCCTTGTCGCCATTGTTTTTCCACTAATGTTTTTGTAGAGGAAATCCGCTGCGGACTTCGGTTATTGCTTGTCGAAGGACGATCTCTTGTCTTCAGTTAATGTTGTTGTTGTCGTTGTCGTTGTCGTTGTTTTGTCCTGTTGTTGTCTTGTCTGTGGGTTTGTTATCATTTGCTCTGAGGCCGTTTCCTTGGTTTGCATTGTTCCCTGCTGGTGTTAACTATATTCTGTGATTGGTGCTATAAGACAGCAATGCTGAGTTTTGACGAGTTCTTGTTTCATATTTTCTTGGCGAATATCACGTGTATCATTTACTCTGCTTTGGTTTTCGTTGTTTGTCATTTTTTGTTTGCAGTCTGGCTTATTTTGTTTCTGTTTGTCTTAAAAGAAAATGGTAAAATTTCACGTTGTAGCCGGGTATATAAATATCACAATAAACAGAAAAAACTCGATCTAAGATGTATTTGGTACATCTTGAATCCGTGAACTTGACTCAGTGGTCTCGTTATAACCCGTTGCCTCTCACATCGACCCTCTATGGTTTGTTGCAAGTGTAAAGTAACTTGCTAGTTTTACGAGGCAAATGTTTTATCTCTACACTTAACCCTATTCTTTTTATGACTAGCGTGAGTGCCTTTT
Source organism: Macrobrachium nipponense (assembly GCF_015104395.2). Lineage (NCBI taxonomy): Eukaryota > Metazoa > Arthropoda > Malacostraca > Decapoda > Palaemonidae > Macrobrachium > Macrobrachium nipponense. The sequence continues at coordinate 57,007,135 of NC_087207.1, forward strand.
TAGTATATGGCCTCTTATCTATTTTCTTTGAAAAGTTTGATGATGATGTAGTCACTATAGAGAGAGAGAGAGAGAGAGAGAGAGAGAGAGAGAGAGAGAGAGAGAGAGAGAGAGAGAGAGAGAGTCCTGTTAACATTTAGATAGGGAAGCTTTAATTCAATAGCTCGCATATAGCTCCGTGAGAGAGAGAGAGAGAGAGAGAGAGAGAGAGAGAGAGAGAGAGAGAGAGAGAGAGAGAGAGAGAGAGAGAGAGAGAGAGAGAGGCGTCACAACTGAAAATGCCTTGTTTACTTTTCTGTTTCGTTAAAATGGAAAGATAATAGATATGATTCTTCTTGACAAATAACAACCTACTGACCTATAATAATCGTTGGTGTGGAAGTCTCTTAGAGGCGATCTCCTTTACTGGTTACCCTAGAAAAAAAAAGCAATTCAACGAGTGTTTGGTACATTTACATTCATTGTACTTATTTACTTATTTACTTATTTATTTATTTATTTTTTGCTAGATATAAAACCGTAAATTAACAGTTGTACAAAGAGTTATTCTGGAAGATATAATAAATAGGTTTCCATGAGTGTCATTTTATTTATATATTTATTTTATTTTATTTATTTATTTATTCATTTTTGCTAGATGTAAAACCGTAACTTAACAGTTGTACAAAAGGTTATTCTGGAAGCTATAACAAATAGGTTTCCATGAGTGTCAATAATATATATATGTGTATATATATATATATATATATATATATATATATATATATATATATATATATATATATGTATATATATATATTGATTTTTCTCGAAAAAAAACCTGTAGTAATCAGTTATGTAGAAGGAAATTCGGGAAGGTATTACAGCTAGACAAAAACAAATAAATTTTTAGGAGTCTATCGACACAACGACTGTCGCTGTTCAATAGAGTCCCAGCGGCCCGGGGCACTGTATGCAATTCGCCCTTGTTCTCTTCACGGTCAGCAAGTTTTGTTGCCTATACGTATACACCCCCTTCTCCTCCTTCCCCTGGAGGGGGAGTGGTTTGGGAGGAGTGGGGAAAGGAAAAGGGAAGAGGGGAGGGGGGTGCATGTCAGGGATGGCCCCTGTTGATACGCCATTATGTTGGAAGGTTTTGATAGTCGCTGTTTGATTTTCAGTCTCTGTAAATATGTTCAGTGGCTGTTTGAATTTCAGTCTTTGTAAATATATTCAGTCGCTGTTTGATTGCCAGTCTCTGTAAATATATATATTCAGTCACTGTTAGATTTCCAGTCTCTGTAAATATATTCATCGCTGTTTGATTTCCAGTCTCTGTAAATATATTCAGTCGCTGTTTGATTTCCAATCTCTGTAAATATATTCAGTCACTGTTTGATTTCCAGTTTCTGTAAATATATTTAGTCGCTGTTTGATTTCCAGTCTCTGTAAATATAATCAGTCTCTGTTTGATTTCCTGTTTCTGTAAATATATTCAGTCACTGTTTGATTTCCAGTCTCTGTCAATATATATATTCAGTCGCTGTTTGATTTCCAGTCTCTGTCAATATATATATTCAGTCGCTGTTTGATTTCCAGTCTCTGTCAATATATTCAGTCACTGTTTGATTTCCTGTTTCTGTAAATATATTCAGTCACTGTTTGATTTCCAGTCTCTGTCAATATATATATTCAGTCGCTGTTTGATTTCCAGTCTCTGTCAATATATATATTCAGTCGCTGTTTGATTTCCAGTCTCTGTCAATATATTCAGTCACTGTTTGATTTCCAGTCTCTGTCAATATATATATTCAGTCGCTGTTAGATTTCCAGTCTCTGTAAATATATTCATCGCTGTTTGATTTCCAGTCTCTGTAAATATATTCAGTCGCTGTTTGTTTTCCAGTCTCTAAATATATTCAGTCGGTTTGATTTCCAGTCTCTGTAAATATATTCAGTCGCTGTTTGATTTCCAGTCTCTAAATATATTCAGTCGCTCTGATTTCCATTGTAAATATATTCAGTCGCTTTTTGATTTGATTATTTATACGGGTCCTGGTCCTGGTTGCTTATTTTGCCAGTTGTTGTTGTTGTTGTTGTTGTTGTTGTTGTTGTGTGTGTGTGTGTGTGTGTGTGTGTGTGTGTGTGTGTGGATCAGCGTTGAAACTGGCACGAGTACAGTCATTAATGAACGCTACGTATTATAGTTGTTTATGGAGAGAGAGAGAGAGAGAGAGAGAGAGAGAGAGAGAGAGAGAGAGAGAGAGATTTGGGATGCGATTCCTGCCGTGTTTTCGTCTTGGTGTCAGACTTTGGATTAAAGCTTCGGCTGCCTGTTTTGGTTGTGACGAAGGACGAAGACCTTTGAAATCATGTTGACGGAGATTGTGTTTTCTCTCTTTCAAGGAGTTTCTCTCTCTCTCTCTCTCTTTCAAGGAGTTTCTCTCTCTCTCTCTCTCTCTCTGGGTGCTGAAGGTCTGTTTTTTGTTTTTGTTTTTTGAAGGGACCTCTCTTTCTCTTTGGCTGCTATAACAGACATTTTAACCTTGCAAGAATTTCTCTCTCTCTCTCTCTCTCTCTCTCTCTCTCTCTCTCTCTCTCTGTGACTGGAGTCTTTGATCTATAAAGCAATTACTCACACCTTAACCAGCCAACATGCGTTGCTTTTATTTCGAGATTGGGTTATTTATCCTCTCCAGAGGAATTGGTTAAAATGCTTCGTAAATCATAGGAGAGAGACTCTCTCTCTCTCTCTCTCTCTCTCTCTCTCTCTTCTCTCTCTCTCTCTCTCTCTCTCTCTCTCGTCTAGGGGGTATCCAGCTTATATATAAACTGTGTAAGATATTGTGTGCTCGAAAAATCAAGAAAGGCATCGTTCCAGGTTGACCATCCCAACCTTTAGGGCAGGAGACCCTTGCCCTTCAGTGCCAGAATACGCCTAATCCTTGACGTTGGGTTATACTCTCTGCTTCAGCCTACGTTATAGCTTAACCTGACTGGAATTGCCCTGGGTTAGACCCTTATCAGCTAATGAATTAAAGCTTCCCTATCTAAATGTTAACATGACTCTCTCTCTCTCTCTCTCTCTCTCTCTCTCTCTCTCTCTCTCTCTCTCTCTCTCTCTCTCTCTCTCTCATTCTAGTTCTTAATCAAAAAGAAAATATTTAAACTGTCTACTGGTATTTGAAAATCTCTTCACTTGAGCGTTATGCTGTGTGAACATTTTTTTTCCCCACAACGTTTCGTGACGCCGATCTGTTTTTTTTTCTGCGGTTTTCTTTTCTGTAACACTTAACAAACATTCCCTTGTCTTCACAGTGTTACGTAATAAAACTTGTCTTCACGCCGTAATATTTCTCTCCATCCCTATGGAAAGTCCTTGTCTTCACAATAAATTAGTATGATGACAAGTCTTTTTTCTTCACAGCGTAATGTGAGGAAAATTCCGTTGTTTGACGACTTCCTATGAAGAAAATTCCTATTTTTCACACCTTACCGTGAAGAACAGCGAAGAAAATTCTTCGTTTCCATAACTTACTGAAGAAAATTCCCATTTTTCGTAACTTAATGTGAAGAACTGGGAAGAAAAGTCTCGTTTCCATATCTTAATATGAAGAAAATTCCTATTTTTCAAAATTTATAATGTGAAGAAAATCTTTTCCATAACTTACATGGCAGAATTTTTCTCATGACTTACAATGAAGAATTTTTT
>NC_087207.1:57015825-57018116 GCF_015104395.2 Macrobrachium nipponense
AATTTTTGTTGTTTTCTTTCGCTCAAAAGCTTTTAAATATACGACTCCAAAATTTCCTCCATAATTTACGTCTGGGCAGATTTTGAACGGATGCAGTCGGGAAATTATCCACTTTTTTTTCAGTAGGAGAATTTTCTCCACTGAGAGTTTGTGTACGCTGTTGCTGGTTCAAAGCCCGAATTAAAAAGTGAGAGAGAGAGAGAGAGAGAGGGAGTGGACGGTGGGGATTGTTAAACATTAGGTTAACGTCCCAACTTTGAAATAACAGGATGCATGGAGTAAATAGGTAATAAACTCAATAAGATAAAAAACGAAACTTGCACAAGTGTTAAACGGTCTAGTGCAGTAGGTAGTGTGTCTTAATTCCTCTGTTATTCACATAACCTTCTGTTATATCTTTCCAATGACCACCACATTCGTTGGAAGCTTGAATTTCAAGTCATTGGCCCCTGTTAGTTTGTTCCATATGAATAGGGTCCATCTTAATATTAATAATAATTATTATTGTTGTTGTTATTATTACTAGCAAACATATGTATTCAGAAATTACGTATGACAAAGTCGTAAATTAGCTAAGTCTACGGGGAATACCAGCCCCGTTTCACTGGCAGAACCAGCTCCGTTTCAGGGAATCCCTTCTCACCCCTAACCCCTTCGGAGGTGGATGGTACGATAAAACACCATTATAAACCATCCTAGGAGTCCCCACTATAACCCTGCTAAGTTTCATGCCTATGGGACCAGCCGTTTGGCCGTGATTGAATGACAAACGGACGGACAGACATAACACCCATTAGGAAGATTATTATTATTATTATTATTATTATTTTATTATTATTATTATTGAACTAAGGAACCTCGGTAACGAGGGTATAATATTGACAATTAAAAGCCACAGTAGTGTTAACAATATATTTTTTAGCTTGTACAAAAATAAATTTTTAACACTACTGTGGCTTTTAATTATTATTATTATTATTATTATTATTATTATTATTATTATTATTATTATTATTATTATTATTCATTTATAAACTTTATTTGGCGAGGATGAATTGGTTCCTCGCTAAACGTTCGTTGATTCCCCGGGACGTTTTAATCTCGTAAACGTTCGCCCATTCTTTCGAAACGTTTTGCCTTGCCGTGATTCATCACCTGTTCCTGACCGGCCGAGACACTCCGTTTGTATATATATATATAATATATATATATATATATATATATATATATATATATTATATATATATATCTTTTTTTTTCCTCCGAAAAACATTTGGGTTGTTTAGCCGTGTTTTGTGGGACTTTGCCCCCAACTGCACAGATGGCTGGAAGAATCTGTCAAGACAAGCTGACTGGAAACAGAGTGGTGCGTTTACAAGAACTTCTCTCTCTCTCTCTCCTCTCTCTCTCTCTCTCTTCTCTCTCTCTCTCTCTCTCTCTCTCTCTCCAACTGTCTTTATTTGAACAATAATTTCAAGAATGCCGTTTTTTTATAGACTCTCTCTCTCTCTCTCTCTCTCTCTCTCTCTCTCTCTCTCTCTCTCTCTCTCTCTCTAACAGTGTGAAGAATATGTAAAAATAAAAAAATAAAAAGGCAAAAGACATGAACTAATAAACAGACATTTCTGGCACTTATTTTTGCAAGAACAATTCAAAGATGTAAAAAAAATAGTTGAAAAATACCAGAGAAAACAAAGGAAACGAGGATACATTTGAGCTTTAATTTTTTATTTTTATTATAAAAAAATTAAATGCGAGCACGGAAACGAACAGACTTGACTTATAAATCCAACAGGACGTAGGCTTCCGTTTTTTATGATCTTAGGGAGTACTTCATTAAATTCAGAATAAGGATCTTCATCTTACAAATTAAAAGCGAACTCATCTCGGCTTCCCAGGGTGACCGTTTGTATAGGAATATATGTGCGACCTTCAGGGAAGAGCAGATTGGACAGAGGATTGGATATTCCCCGAGACAATCTGTGGGTGTAGGTAAGGGGATTGGTTTATGATGATTTGAAGGCTTGATGAGGTCTTGGCGAAAAAGAAAATGGGAAGTCATTGTTATTTTGATAATGTCTTGTTACAAGAGAAAATGGGAAATTATTGCTATTTTGATAATGTCTTATTAAGATAGAAAATGGGAAATCGTCGTTATTTTGATAAGGTCTTATCAAAAAGAAAATGGGAAATTATTTATTTTGATAAGGTCTTAGGGGAAAATAAAATGGGAAATCATTGTCATTTTGATAAGGTCTTATTAAAAAACAAGTAGTGAAAAATCCGAAGAG
>NC_087207.1:57023616-57041116 GCF_015104395.2 Macrobrachium nipponense
TGCATTAACTTTCCTTGTCCTGTTCTACCCGTTCTTATTTGTTTTACCTGCTGTCTGGTCTTGTTTGATTCTGTTTACAGTGTTCCCCCCAGGCGGAGGCGTTTGTTATTCCTTCTTTTTCAGGGCTTCAGAAATTATAAGTATAAAGCACACACCTGTTTTCTTTCACGTTAGTTCTGCTTTTGACTTCTTGTGTTTGCAAGCGTTTCTTTTCCTGTTAGTTATGCTTTTGACTTCTTGTCTTTGCAGTCATGTTCTTCGCCTTCACACGGGATGTTAATGTAATCACTGCTGTGTGTTCTGTGAGATTTGTTCTGTTTGATCACCAGAATGAGTCAACAGTTGAGAAACGTTCACAGTCTTTTAAAGATTTTTTTTTTTTTTTTTTTTTTTTTTTTTTTTTTTTTTTTTTTTTTTTTTTTTTTTTTTTTTTTTTTTGGAGAAATTTGTTGAGACGGCTATTTCTCTGTCCGTCCGTGCACACTTTTCCTGTCCGCCCTCAGATCTTAAAAGCTACTGAGACTAAAGAGCTGCGTATTGGTACGCTGATCATGCACCCTCCAGTCATCAAACATACCAAGTTGCAGCCCTCTAGCCTCAGTAGGTTTGATTTTATTTAAGGTTAAAGTTAGCCATTATCGTGCGCTTGCCCCACCGCTATTGGTACCATCAGCACAAGCCACCGCCGGGCCCTGTTTGAAAGTTTCATGTGTCGCGGCTGAGGGTTTCATACAGTTTTATACGCCGTACAGAAAAAAAACGATTGAGCTAAAGAAACTTCCGACTCACTTTTTTTTTTTTTTATTCTTTAACTTACTCCCATGTTTTAAATGGTTTTCTTGACTTAGTTGTCCATTATCGCTTTTCATACCGTGGGCGATTCTGAGTTGAGTAAATGCACCGTCACTGTGTCCTGACTAAAATAAAAATAAATAAATAAATAAATAAATAGATATTTGCAAGACTGAATGACTGATCGCGCGATTCGTGGATTTTTCAAAAAATGGTTGGTCATTATAGAATTTTTTTTTTCAGTTGCCAAATATGACCTCATGAGTATGGAATATTTATCAAAGTTTAGCGAATAGAAGAAGGAAAGGAATGAAGAAAGAGAGAAAGTGGGAAAGGACGAAGAAGAATTACTTTTTGTCTATGAAAGTACAAAAACTTTATATAATATATATATATATATATAATATATATATATATATATATATATATATATATATATATATATATATATATATATATATCAAGATGCAAATTTAAAACACAGTCACTAAGACGTAAATAACTAAAATAAATATTATTTTTAAAGAGTTCTTAGGGATCATGACGAAGGTAAAAGATCGAAAATCAGTTGTAGAATCCTCTCCAGGTGAAGGTCGTCTCTAAATTAAGTACATATTGAGAAGTCACCTGCAATAAACTCTGTGGTACAGAAAATGAAGCGGGTCCTCTTTGCTTTCTCATAGGAGTCAGTCTCTCTCTCTCTCTCTCTCTCTCTCTCTCTCTCTCTCTCTCTCTCTCTCTTCTCTCTCTCTCTCTCGTGACGTAAGAAAATCAGACTGAAATCTAATTTTATATATTTCACATCTTAAGATATTTAAACGATAATATCTTTCATATTTTCCAGTACATGAGCGACATTCTCTCTCTCTCTCTCTCTCTCTCTCTCTCTCTCTCTCTCTCTCTCTCTCTCTGAAGTAAATCTAATTTTATATATTTCACATCTTAGGACATCTAAACGATAATATCCAGTACATAAGGGACTCTCTCTCTCTCTCTCTCTCTCTCTCTCTCTCTCTCTCTCTCTCTCTCGGGAGGTGTTGAAATGCGAAGTTTATCTAGCGTTCGCCAAGAAGGCGGTAGAGTGACAGTTATATTTTGTTGAAGGCGAAAACCCGAGAATGGAAGAGCTTTTTTTTTTTTCCTATCCCTTTTTGACTGTTTCGTGCGCTCCCCCTTCACTTTCTTCATTTGCTTCATTCGTTGTTTCTATCCATGAATTTTGACCTGTTTTTTTTTCCCTTCATTTAATTCTGTTTCGTTTGTAATTTTCCACTCTGGTTTTCGAGTGATTTAGGAAGTTGTTTAATTGTGGATGGGGTTTTTGAGGATGTGGTAGGTTTCAAGTGGCACAAATATGGCCCCCTTTTTTGTGGATTGGTAAGAATCACTTATTTCAAGGATATTCTGTAAATTTATAATCTTTATACGTATATTCCATTTATAGTGGTTGAGCTCTGTTTTTTTTATTTTATTTTATTGGTTTAGTTTCAGTGAGAATAATTTATTTCAAGGATATATTCCATTTACACTGACACACACAAACACACACGCACATTATATATATATATATATAGATATATTATATATATATATATATATATATAATGTAGTATATATATATATATATATATATATATATATAATATATATATATATATATATATGTATATATAGCAATGGGTTTTTACACTTATCGTTCGTCCCCTATCCCTTACGCCTGGTGGGCTCCGACGCGACGCTGAGTTACCCCAGAGCGACTGAACGCGTTACCCGTAAAAGATATTCACTTTCTGTTCCCTGCCTTTGTAGCGTTAATTGGTTTGTTGAAAGTGAATATTGCCGGAAAAAACGAAGGCAAAACAGAGAATGAAAAAAAAATAGATACATAAAAACTTCAAGGCTACGGTGTTGATTCTGAGTCTCACTGTCCGGCTTTAAATGATTCAAACGGCTCTCTGTAGCTGTAGGACAGAAGTGGCGTGTCTGTTTTATATATATATATAATATATATATATATATATATATATATATATATATAATTTTTTTTAAACTGCATCGCTAATGACGGCGAGATATTGTTCTATTGTCACGCGTTGCTCAGATAATCAGTATGAAGCGGCATTCATTCATAGAACACTCCCTCATTCTTTTTGCTATCCAGGCCTCATGCAAACCCCTCCCCCCCTTTTCGACAACCCTCCCTCCCCCGCCTTTTTTTTTTATGCGCGTGTTTAGATGCTTCATTAACATACCTGAATATATGCTTGATTGGGCTACCTGACTAGGATACCTGATTACGGATGTGAGTGGATAGATATTTGATTGTACATCCTTGAACTAACGAAATTGTACACTCGACCAGTGTATGTACACCCTGCTCAACAACTCACCATACCTAAATACCCGATTGTACACCTGATTAGGTACCTCACTGCACCTGACTGTAGATCAGCTTTGCGTTTATTAATGTTAAGGTACGTACCTTTGGCTCTCAGGAAAATGGGTTTTTATATATACCAAACCTAAAGTCCGCTTTCACTACCCAGGCAAAAAAGGACATTGATACCTCAAAGCATTAAAAAGGCATAAATAGAGAAATAGGGTCCATTTTTAAACCAATAATGCCTCTAGGTGATAAAGGCGTAAAAATATATTGTTTTGTCTATTTTAACCAGTGATCTCTTAAATAAGTAAATAAATAAATAGATAAATAAATAATATTGCCAAGGAGGACCATGCAGGTCATCGAAAGCTTTCTACTTTATATATTTTAAATAACAAAATCAAGCAGATATACCGCTGTGGATTTACTATTCCAATAATAATAATAATAATAATAATAATAATAATAATAATAATAATAATAATAATAATGAAGAGCAAAGGCAACACCTGATTGTAAACCTGAATTTGTCTACGTATCGACCATCTAGCAACTTAACCTCTTTACATAATGAGTGATCTTATAATACGTATAATGTCTGATGACACTTGGGACAAGGCATAAAAGCGAGACATTTCAACGAAGGGCGAGCCGGTGTCTGGAGACAAGAACCAGCTGTTGTTCTTTTATGCATCTACTTGAGATACAGCTCGAGTGCGACTTGAATCTTCTGCCGAAGTTTCCACTCTTGTCTATAATCTGCTCCTCGCTAATCCCCTCCTATCCCCATACCTTTATGAACTCATCCCCCCCCACCCCTCCTCATACCTTCTCTCTCTCTCTCTCTCTCTCTCTCTCTGTCTGTCTGTCGAGCCTTATGGCTAAGTTTACCATCAACTTTGGAAGAAGCTGCTACGAAGTTGAAGTTGTCAGTTGGGTATGATGTTTTTGTTGCCATGTTCGAGTTGAATTAATTCAACTCTCTCTCTCTCTCTCTCTCTCTCTCTCTCTCTCTCTCTCTCTCTCTCTCTCTCTCCATCTGAATGGTTAGGGTATAACCTGTGCTTGTTTGCATCTCATAATGACGCAATCACACGGATTCTCTCTTTCTGCTTTACAAGGTCATTTGCATCGAGTTGTCCTTCGAGCAGAACAAAATCCTCTTTTGTTCGTGTCCCAATTTGAGATGGAGTTTCGAGGGACACATTCGACCGACGTCCTTGCTCGCTCTTTCTCTTGTGATTTTGTGAAGGGATCATTGAAGATTGTACACGGCTCTTCATGGGGACAATTATTGAAGATTATACATATGTATTTGTAGGGGACCATTGAATATTGTACGTGAGCATTCTTGGGGGATAATTAAAGATTGTATGTTTGGTTTTTGGGTGTCATTGAAGGTTATACATGACTATTCTTGGGATAATTGAAAATTATATATATATATATATATATATATATATATATATATATATATATATATATATATATATATATATATATGAGTATTCTTGGGATAGTTGAAGATTATACACGAGTACTCTTAGTGACCATTGAAATTTTTACATGAGTAATTTGTGGGGATCATTCAAAAATTATGTATGATTTTTCTTGGGATCACTGAAGATTATACACGAGTATTCTTGGCGTTCATTGAAGATTAAACGTGAGTATTTGTGGGGATCACTGAAGATTATACACGAATATTTGTGAGGATCATTGAAGACTATACAGCAGTATTTATGTGGATCACTGTAGATTATACACGAGTACTTATGGGGATCATTGAAGGTTATACACGAGTACTTATGGGGATCACTGAAGATCATACACGAGTATTTATGGGGATCGTTGAAGGTTATACACGAGTGCTTATGGGGATCACTGAAGATCATACACGAGTATCTATGGGGATCGTTGAAGGTTATACACGAGTATTTATGGGGATCATTGAAGATTAACACGAGGATTTATGGGGATCACTGAAGATTATACACGAGTATTTATGGGGATCGTTGAAGGTTATACACGAGTATTTATGGGGATCATTGAAGATTAACACGAGGATTTATGGGGATCATTGAAGATTATACACGAGTATTTATGGGGATCGTTGAAGGTTATACACGAGTATTTATGAGGATCATTGAAGATTAACACGAGGATTTATGGGGATCATTGAAGATTATACACGAGTATTTATGGGGATCTTGAAGATTATACACGAGAATAATCTGAGGTATTTCAAAACGGTATTGTAAGTAATTTCATGTCTTAAGGAAAACTTTTTTTTTTCTGGATTGGGCGAAAAGTCAAACGCTGCTCTGAATCGGAAGGTGATTAGTTTTTCTCAGTCGCCGAAGGGGAACTGGAAAGTATCGATGTAAATCGGGTTTAAGAATTCCATGTATTTCCTTCGTTTTACCTTTTTTTACGATATTTTTACCGGACGATACTCGGAAGGAAACAATTCCATGCTCTCTCTCTCTCTCTCTCTCTCTCTCTCTCTCTCTCTCTCTCTCTCTCTCTCTCTCTCTCTCTCTCTCTCTCTGAAAAAACGACAAAAATGGAATGAGATGAAACACAACACATTGTTTGATTCAGCTGCAGGAAAAATGAAATGAATTTGAAACATACTTTTCTGTTTTTCTTGAAACGAATTTGAAAATTAATTTTTGTATTATTTCTGTTGTTATGTAATTTTTCGTCAACAGAACAGAGCAGAGAAAAAAAATTGTGAACTGAGCAAGTGATAAGTGAAATTATTTCAAATACTCAGAAGAACAAGAAGGTTCTTTTGAAGAAATAATTTAAGAGAAAAAAAAAACGAAGAAAATTACATTAAACGAAAGGTACAAACTCGTGTATATATATATATATATATATATATATATATATATATATATATATATATATATAGCATTAAACTACAAATATACTGCGTTAGATTTTTCTCTATCGTGGAACGGAGGATTTTTTGAGCTTACGTTTAAATCAGTTTCTGAGTGCAGAGAGAGAGAGAGAGAGAGAGAGAGAGAGAGAGAGAGAGAGAGAGAGAGAGAGAGAGAGAGATTCAACTTTTAATTTAACTTGCCTCCCATCTCAAAAAAAAAAAAAATTAAAGGTAGAATAGGAATTTACCGAGTAGAAATTCTTTACATTATTACGACAGCGAAGGATAAATAGACAGTTAGATAGATAGATAGATATAGATAGATAAGGGAAAGCTCTATTTACGAACACCTATTGTTGCCAGATCCACGGTAGATCTCATTCGGTACGTCATCGCTTTATATGCAAATTGGGGAGGCCCATTTCTCACGCATCATTCGGTAATACAGAGCGTATCTCATTCGATATGACTCCTATGTGGAGGAGAGAGCCTAGAGGCTCCTATAGAGCTCATTGCTCCATAGAGTTACGTCGGAAGTGCTATGTTTAGCCGTGAATTGTCTCTTTTGCCTTTCTCCAACCGCCGCCAATTTGCATATTATTAGTCTGTCTATGCATGTGTGGGTCTCCCCCCCACCTCTCTCTATCTCTCTCTCTCTCAGAGAGAGAGAGACAGAGAGACTTGGGGGGATATTCACATAATTAGTGAAAGCAAAATATATCATTTAAATAAGGCAAACACACACACCCGAGAGAGAGAGAGAGAGAGAGAGAGAGAGAGAGAGAGAGAGAGAGAGAGATTTTCAAAGTGTCTGGGTAGCGATTTGATTATTCTGTGTTATTGTCACTAGTAATTTATCTTATTTTCCGTTATTTTTATCTTATTTTCCGTTATTTTTTCACGTAATGTCGTATTTTTTGCGCAAGGCGGAAGGCCAGAGCAATTTTCATTTTGTGTCGGTGGGTGGGGGGTTGGGGGCCGGGGGTGGGGAAGGAGCAAAGTTGACCATGGCGTAAGGTACGTTACAGTTGTTCTTCGGAGTGTGGGCTAGAGAAAATGTGTTAGTTTGGGGCGCGGGGCGGTAGGGGGGGGTTTCTAGTACAATTTTTCCTGCCTCTCTCTCTCTCTCTCTCTCTCTCTCTCTCTCTCTCTCTCTCTCCTCTGCCGCATGAGATATTAGTATTCCATTCGGTTCCTTTTTTAGCCCAAACATATGAGAACAATTAGACTTGCAAATGTGAGTTACCATACATTTATGTAGTTTTTACGCCGCATTCCCTGGTTTCAGGAAAAAAAAAAGTCTTCATAACTGGGAGTTACGATTGTGATATAACTACGCATAGTTTATTAGTTTATTTTTTATTGTGAAGCACGGGCCTTAGTTTGAGCGTGACATTATGATTGAACTAATGGATTTTAGAATTTTGTCCATGGACGTAGATTCTTCATCTGCGCTCTGAATGTAGTTGGGAAAGCGGAGATGGGTGGTAATGTTTACAAAATGTTCTCTTTGTCTAACGCTGTTTTTTGCCGCTGTTAAAAATCCATTAAGAAAATTGTGGCCGTGGTACCTCACTTAATAGAATAAATTCTGTAGAGATAATGAATTCGCTTTAGAATACAATATAATTTCATTTCGCGAGAGTTTTGACGTGTTTTACATGAAGCCTTTTTAATGTAGTCAATTTTGTTCACAGGATTCTTTAATGTTCATGTTCATGGGGCCTTTCCAACTGTCGTTGCAGTACAAAGGGTTATATAATTGTTTATATACCTTTAATAATAATAATAATAATAATAATAATAATAATAATAATAATAATACGGTTCAGAAGAAGCTCGTACTTTGCGATAATCTTACTATATATAATGGGCATAATGTCTTTCCGTCCGTCTGTCATTCAATCACGGCCAAACGGCTGGTCCGATGGGCATCAAACTTGGCAGGGTTACGGTGGGGAACCCTAAGATGGTTTATAATGGGGTTTCATCCTACCTAAACCCCCCCCCCTCCGAAGAGTGGGGGATGAGAAGGGATTCCCTGAAGCGGAGCTGGTTGTACCCATGAAACTAGGCTGGTTATTGCCCGTAGACTTAATTACGTTCCGAATTTTCGTACATAATTTCTGTATACATATGATTGCTAGTGATAATAATAATAATGATACTTATTATTATTATTATTATTATTATTATTATTATTATTATTATTATTATTATTATTATTATTATTACAAGTGGGACGTTTGTGTTTTTTGAACGTTATACGAGCCGGTAACATTGACATCGAAAGGCGCCTGCGAATACCAAACCGCCTGAAATCAACAGACGCACCCACCGACGCCTTTACGAAACGGGAGGCGTCTCAGCGAGCGAGCGAGCGCGCAAGCACGCGCCCGAGAAGTCGGAAATGTGAAGGGAAGTGTCCTACCTGAACTCCATCATTTTCCTTTTCAATCTCCCGTAGTGTTTGGTTGTCCCACTTCCTCATTTCCCGGCTCTTCCATTCCTCAGGCGCAGGGACCCATTTCTTATTAACGGAACCCGTGATGGGAGGCAGATGGCAAAAGGGGGTAAGGGGGAAGGCAGGACTCCCCCCCCCCCATCCCAGTACTCGTTAATGATTCAAGTTATGATAATGAGGAGGGGCGTTGGTGAAAGGAGGAGGGTGAAGATGATGATGATTATAATGAGCGGAGGACTTGTGCAGGGGTGGAGATGAAGAATTTGAACACGTAATGCATAATATATATATATATATATATATATATATATATATATATATATATATATATATATACATATGCTTGTGTATTGCCTATATTGTCTCTGTTCCTTCAAAAATTCATAATAATAATAATAATAATAATAATAATAATAATAATAATAATAATAATAATAATAAGAACAAACTATTCGGAACCAACCAGAAAAGACTATACAGCCAACTAAGAGGGGAAGACAACCACCAAGAAATTCCTGAAGCAGAACTAAGTAAGAGACTCTGGGAAAACATCTGTAGCAATCCGGTATCACGCACGCAACAAACATGCAACATGGCTCCAGGAAGTCAAGGCAAAAGAAACAGGAAGAATAAAACAAAGATTCACTGACATCACGACAGACACAGTCAGACACCAACTAAAGAAAATGCCCAACTGGAAAACCCCAGGTCCCGATGAAGCCCATGGATACTGGCTCAAAAACTTCAAGGCCCTACACCCAAGAATAGCAGAACAACTCCAGCATTGTATCACTAATCACCATGCGCCCAAATGGATGACCACAGGAAGAACATCCTTAGTCCAGAAAGACAAGAGTAAGGGAAATATAGCCAGTAACTACAGGCCTATCACCTGCCTACCAGTAATGTGGAAGTTACTAACAGGTATCATCAGCGAAAGGCTATACAACTACCTAGAGGATACAAACACCATCCCCTACCAACAGAAAGGCTGCAGAAGGAAGTGTAGGAGCACAAAAGATCAGCTCCTGATAGACAAAATAGTAATGAAGAACAGTAAGAGAAGGAAAACCAACTTAAGCATGGCATGGATAGACTATAAGAAAGCCTTCGACATGATACCACACACATGACTAATAGAATGCCTGAAAATATATGGGGCAGAGGAAAACACCATCAGCTTCCTCAAAAATACAATGCGCAACTGGAATACAATACTTACAAGCTCTGGAATAGGACTAGCACTCACTGTCCCCACTACTCTTCGTAGTAGCCATGATTCCCATGACAAAAGTACTGCAGAAGATGGATGCTGGGTACCAACTCAAGAAAAGAGGCAACACAATTAACCATTTGATGTTCATGGACGACATCAAGCTGTATGGTAAGAGGATCAAGATGGAGTTTGGATGGACATCAGGATGGAGTTTGGAATAGAAAAATGCGCCTTAGTCAACATACAAAAGGGCAAAGTAACAAGGAGTGAAGGGATAAAGCTACCAGATGGGAGCAACATCAAACACATAGATGAGACAGGATACAAATACCTGGGAATAATGAAAGGAGGTGATATAAAACAACAAGAGATGAAGGACACGATCAGGAAAGAATATATGAAGAGACTCAAGGCGATACTCAAGTCAAAACTCAACGCCGGAAATATGATAAAAGCCATAAATCAGTAATCAGATACAGTGCAGGAATAGTGGAATGGACGAAAGCAGAACTCCGCAACATATGACCAGAAAACTAGGAAACATATGACAATACACAAAGCACTACACCCAAGAGCAAATACGGACAGACTATACATAACATGAAAGGAAGGAGGAAGAGGACTACTAAGTATAGAGGACTGCGTCAACACCGAGAACAGAGCACTGGGGCAATATCTGAAAACCAGTGAAGACGAGTGGCTCAAGAGTGCATGGGAAGAAGGACTGATAAAAGTAGACGAAGACCCAGAAATATACAGAGACAGGAGAATGACAAACAGAACAGAGGAATGGCACAACAAACCAATGCACGGACAATACATGAGACAGACTTAAAGAACTGGCCAGCGATGACACATGGCAATGGTTACAGAGGGGAGAGCTCAAGAAGGAAACTGAAGGAATGATAACAGCGGCACAAGATCAGGCCCTAAGAACCAGATATATCCAAAGAACGATAGATGGAAATAACATCTCTCCCATATGTAGGAAGTGCAGTACGAAAAATGAAACCATAAACCACATAGCAAGCGAATGTCCTTCATTTGCACAGAACCAGTACAAAAAGAGGCATGATTCAGTGGCTAAAGCCCTCCACTGGATCCTGTGCAAGAAACACCAGCAACCTTGCAGTAATAAGTGGTACGAGCACCAACCTGAAGGAGTGATAGAAAACGATCAGGCAAAGATCCTCTGGGACTATGGTATCAGAACAGATATGGTGATACGTGCAAACAGACCAGACGTGACGTTGATTGACAAAATCAAGAAGAAAGTATCACTCACTGATGTCGCAATACCATGGGACACCAGAGTTGCAGAGAAAGGAAAGGAAAAAATGGATAAGTATCAAGACCTGAAAATAGAAATAAGAAGGATATGGGATATGCCAGTGGAAATTGTACCCATAATCATAGGAACACTAGGCACGATCCCAAGATCCCTGAAAAAGAACCTGGAAAAACTAGAGGCTGAAGTAGCTCCAGGACTCATGCAGAAGAGTGTGATCCTAGAAACGGTGCATATAGTAAGAAGAGTGATGGACTCCTAAGGAGGCAGGATGCAACCCGGAACCCCACACTATAAATACCACCCAGTCGAATTGGAGGACTGTGATAAAGAAAAAAAAAGAAAATAATAATAATAATAGTAATAATAATAATAATAATAATAATAATAATGGTATTTCCTAATAGGAATCAGCCTTTTGAGTGTAAAACTCGAAAGAACTCCTGTATTAATATATTTAATTTTTTTTCTATATAACCTCGGAAGATCCGTAGCTTGCCGTAGCTATACCACCGGAAGCTCTCTGTCGGGACCTCCCCCATATCTTTCCGAAAAAGGAAGTGTAGAGTCTCACGGGTTGTAGTTTTGCGAAATTTACCTCCGCCCACATTTTACTTTCGAGCGTAAAAGGTCGCTTTACCCACTACTAAACAGTTTCCGTTTACCGTTACATGCGGTCGTGTGTTGAATATATACAGTTCTGTATTATCATTTTTATTTTGTATTTTTTTTTATTTAGTTTCTGCGTTCTTCGTCTTTTTATTTTGGTTGCGTGTGTGAAAAGATTTTATTATTATTATTATTATTATTATTATTATTATTATTATTATTATTATTATTATTATTCACAAGATAGGCCCCTATTCATGTGTTACATATGACAAGGTATGGACGCATATTTGTCTACAGTTGTTGTTGTTATTATTATTATTATTATTATTATTATTATTATTATTATTATTATTATTATTATTCACAAGATAGGCCCCTATTCATGTGTTTCATATAACAAGGTGTAGTTTTTTTTATATGGAACCCACAGTGGCCATTGACTTGAAATTCAAGCTACTAGGGAATACGGTGTTCATTTGAGGTAACAGAAGGTAATGGGAAATATAGAAAGAAGAGGTCAGGTATCAGTAAATAAAAAATAAATTAGCAAATTAGTACGTATATAGATAAAAGTATAAGAACTTTTGAGGTTTTATTTGCTCAACATCCTTAGGGAGACTGCTTTGCAGTCCAACGGTTTGAGGAATAAAGAACCTCTAGAACTGAAAAGTTCGACTCTGGGGAATATTTTTTATTATTTATTATTATTATTATTATTATTATTATTATTATTATTATTATTATTATAAAGTTTTCTATTTTCTTCTTGTTTTATTCTCGGCTGCAGGTAGATAGTAAAATAAATTTCAAAAAGACTTTGTTGTTATTGTTGTCTTTTTTCATGTGTCTTTGTTTATTTTGTTGCTGATAGAACACTGAGAATAATGTTCTTATCTCACGTTTTTCTAACCCACTTTTAGGAATAAATGTCTTTCTGAGGAGAAATTTTTTTTTATCGTAACTCATCGTGTGTTTTACTTCATGCAGTCTACCATTAATTACACCGAATTATTTTAGCTAGTTCAGCCGTGCTCACATATATGTGTAGTTTTGTGTGTGTTTTATAACTCACATCTACTTTGGAACATCATAGAAGACCTTTACTTAGTTAAATGTGGTGTGCTATTTCCATAGACTTTGTAACCGACCATTGTACCATTATGTGAACATTAAGAAAAATGGACCTAATCATTACATTTTACCTCAGTTATTTTTAAGTTATAACGATGAAATGTTTAGTTATTTTTAAGTTATAACGATGAAAATGTTTAGTTATTTTTAAGTTATAACGATGAAATGTTTGGAAATAATAGCACATAAACTGATATGTGATCTTGTGTTTATACCGTATAATAACCATATATGTTTGGGTATAAATTGGTATTTTATACTCTGTTATTACTGTATAATAGTTGCGTGTGTTTAGGTGTATAAACGAATAAACTGATGTGTTATCTTCTGTTTATACTGTATATACATACGCGCGCTAGGACACAGTTTCGATTTGCGTCGTAGGAAAATGATCCCAAAGTAAGAGAGAGAGAGAGAGAGAGAGAGAGAGAGAGA
Source organism: Macrobrachium nipponense (assembly GCF_015104395.2). NCBI lineage: Eukaryota > Metazoa > Arthropoda > Malacostraca > Decapoda > Palaemonidae > Macrobrachium > Macrobrachium nipponense. Next base: position 57,036,831 of record NC_087207.1, read on the forward strand.
GAGAGAGAGAGAGAGAGAGAGAGAGAGAGAGATTTGTTCACGTGCAACCGCCCTGAAGACGAAACATCGATGGCAGATGACCTGCCATAAGCATTACCAAAACTATTCCGAGGGTCACAATGAGGCCTGAAAATCGAGCCAAGTGATGAGGAAAACTCGGCCATACTCTAACTGAAGGCGGCTGATGTGGATGACACGAACTTTATACCAATCCAATTTATCCGGTGGTTGTTTTCACTTAAATGAATGAATATTGTATTAGACGTTTGCCCAGTTCAAACAGAATAATTATGCTGTTATAATCTTACTTCTAGACCCTTGCTCGACTGTCCGAGATAAAAAGAGGGGCAGTCCATACATGGAATTTTATATATTATGTTGTTGCTTTCCCTGGGACCATTTTGTATTAACATTCCTTTTAGTGTGTTCTTATAGGAAAAAACAAGGTTGACCTTAAAGGCTTTCAACAATGATTCAATGGTTTCAAATCCGTTAAAATAAGGCAAACTGAGAATGTTCTTAGAATTTTCTTTCTCCATGTTACTTACACTATAAAACTTTTTGTGGGCTTTATTATAACAAATATCTAGTATATGTGAAGGATAACATAGATTTTTTTCTTTTGTATTCAATTTTGTTCTTAAATTGTACCCATGTTTATGCTTGTTTGGAAAGGTTACTCATTCTCCAGGTGTGTCGGATTCTAGGTACTAATCTCCTTACAATCCCTATCTGTCAGTTATACGATCTTTCCCGTACCCTGAATTTCTCATGTAAGTCAGTTCGTCTGCTGAGTAATGGACGTTCAGTCGAAAGATCTTGCCGAAACTCCGTTGTTTATATATATATATATATATATATATATATATATATATATTATATATATATATGTGTGTGTGGTGTGTGCGCCCGCGCGAGCGAGCGCTGGCTGGCATGTATATATTTATTCATGCTTTATTTAGCTTGTTACATTGTAAGGGTATTGGACGGTAAGGGAACTTTATGTGAAAAAAATTACTTTATGTCATTTCCACATGTTTTTGTAAAGTACTTAACCTGGAAACTAAAAAGAAAAATATAAAACATGTGTCTACCAGCAATTCGGTAACGTGCTCTTCAAAGCTGTAGCCTCTCGTCTTTCTGTACAAAGCAAGGAAACATACCTCCAAGGTAATATACCTCTCCCATTCAATCCTTTGACTCACTCCTCACTTTGACTCGACGCCACTGAAACTCACAATCGGGGAAATGTACCGTATTCTTGAATATTCGGAATCGCGTAGGTCTCATGGACGGTGTGTCGCTTTTGATGCTTCGAAAGGAGGCTTTTGACGCATTGAATTAACAGGAAGGGAATGAGGAGATCTGAGCCTTTCAGATCGGGGTTTTGTTTGCAGCGCTCTAATTCTCATGTCCGGTCATTTGCTTTCGTCTCCTGTGGGCAGTTTCTCTGTCAGTATGATTTACGCTTTTCGTTTGTGAACGCTTGTGCGAATAATACCCATGGAAGTAGTGGAATTGGTGTTGCTCCTCATGGTAACTTTCAACGGTTGGGTATATGAATTGTTAGTTTGTGCTAGAATTCTCGACTTGACGCTAAGATTTTCTTGTTGTGTGTGTGTGTGTGTCTTTATGGTTAGTATATTTTCGTATGGTGAGCGCCTCAGTGGCGTGATCGGTATGGTCTTGGCCTACCACCTCGGTGGCCGCGAGTTCGATTCTCGGGCATTCCATTAAGGAGTGAGAGATGTGTATCTTTGGTGAGAGAAGTTCAGTCTCGACGTGGTTCGGAAGTCACGTCAAGCCGTTGGTCCCGTTGCTGAATAACCACTGGTTCCATGCAATGTAAAAACACCGTACAAACAAACAAACAAACAAAACAATATGTCCGTATATGGTTAGCGTTCTTCTACAGAGCTTTCCGAAATAATATATATTTTGGAATGGACCTTTTTGATGTCGAGAGCAGGACGTTTTCAACTCGTTATAGGCCTCTTTGAAAAATGAAGAAACAGTGAGTGAATTTTAATATTATATGAAACAATAGTTTTGAAAAATAGGGCTAAGGACTCTTCCTCTTAAAAAAAATATAGGACTATTTTATAGATTAAGAAAATGTGCGTGAATTTCAATATTATAAGGAACAAGATGTTTGAAAAGTAGGGCTAAGGTCTCTTCCTCTTAATAAAACCTATGCCATACTGGTATGGACCATGGTACAAGCACCATGTGACAAAACCAGCAGATTGAAAAGTTTCTCTCTCTCTCTCTCTCTCTCTCTCTCTCTCTCTCTCTCTCTCTCTCTCTCTCTCCTCACAGACGTTTCAAAAATTAATGATATTCAGGAAGTGGATCCTGTTGGGTAGTCTGTCAATTTACAACGGGGCTTTGATCCTAGTGATATATGGACGCAAAAGTTACGAGCAAAGGAGATTCTTCTTTTAAACCCTTCCTTTTTCGACTTCGGCCGGAGCGAGGCAGCTCAAAGAGACAAGAAATGTGTAAAAAATTTTACATCAAGATTTTCTCTCCAAATTACAAAATTATAGTCAAAAGTCATTGCGTCATCGAAAATAGACTGCGCTGATGATGTACGTATTCATTGCGAACACGCTTATATATTCATTTAATCTTCTTGATTATTCAGTATCTTTCCGAATATATTTTTTTCTGTTTATCTAGCAGTTCCATATTTTTTAAAGATATTCTTCGCCTTTTTATGCCTTTTTTTAAATATATTTTTACTCCATATTTTCTAAAGTATGTTTTTCACTTTTTCATATTTTTTAAAATATATTTTGTACTTTTTCAAGTGATCGATAATACGATTCACTTTTACAGGCAATCAATTTTGTTCAGTTTAACTCCATTTCTCAAATCGATTACTGAAAGTCAGAATGAGGAGCAGACACTGTTGGTCATCCTCTCTCTCTCTCTCTCCCTCTCTCTCCCTCTCCCTCTCTCTCTCCTTCTCCCTCTCCCTCTCCTGAGACTTCGGCAGGAGGTCTTGGCAACTTCAGCCCAATCTTCAACTCCGAGGGACACGTCTCCCCAGTCCCAGGCCCTCCAATTTCCATCCCCATTTCCATTCGTCTTCCCCTCTATCTTGGCCAGCCTCCATGTTACGTGCCTGTAACCGCCACTTCACACACACACATACACACACACACACCCCGGTATCCACTATACGCACCTGCCACTTTCAATTTAGAGGATTCCGAGTCTCTCTCTCTCTCTCTCTCTCTCTCTCTCTCTCTCTCGTTGTTCGTTTGATAAGGTAACGGGAAGGATTGTTTTTTTTTTCTGTAGGTAAATTGGTAGGAAAGGATGTTTTTTGTAGGTAAATTGAAAGGAAAGGATGTTTTTTCTAAGTAAATTGGTAGCAAAGGATGGATTTTTCATGGGGAAATTGAAGGGAAAGGACGTTTATAGGTGAACGGATGTTTTCGAAGAGTAATTGCAAAGGTAGAAGGAAAATGAGGAATGTTTTTGATGGGCAATACAAAGGCAAAGAATGTTTTTGAAGGAAAAGACCAAAGGAAATAAGCTGTTTTTGAAGGGTTAAGAGCAAATGGAAACGATGTTTTGAAGGGTAGAAAACAAAGGGAAGTTTTTGGATAGGTACAAATAAATGGAAAAGTAGTGTAAGGATAAAAGAAAGGGAAAGTTTGAGTTGAACTGAAGAGGAAATAGAAGCTCCTTTTAGAGGTTTAGTATCCAAGGAACTATACATTAAATTAAGGTGTACTTCGTTGAACAAAGCCATCTGAACTGATCCCCCCATACCGCACTTCGTTACGAAACAATTAAATCCATTGAGTGCCACTATCACATACTTTAATAGCATTTTATTGCCTTACCTAAGACTGGATGCTCTTAAGTGGTCGTTTTTTTATAAGCCTTTGGAAAACTTATGATATGTATATAATATATATAATATTATTATATATATAGATTATATATATATTATATAATAATATAATATATATACTATATAATATATGATAATATATATATATATGTGTGTGTGTGTGTGTGTGTGTGTGTGTGCGTGCGTATGGATATAGTATAATATCCATCTATCTATATATATATATATATATATATATATATATATTATATATATATATATACATATATATATATATTAAGAGAGAGAGAGATAGAGAGAGATAATGACCTTTTAGCGGGCATGCCACCAAATAACGGTTAATTAACTAATGGATAATAATAGGTGATCACGGGAGAAGCCAGCTGGTACCTTTTGATCCAGTCCTTTTGTGAAT
>NC_087207.1:57046116-57059126 GCF_015104395.2 Macrobrachium nipponense
ATCAACAGATATCACAAGTTTAACATACGACTAGAATTTGAGAAATATCTAGAAGTGTTCGTGAACTATCGGTGATAAGATTAGTGTGAAAATAGTAGGATAAGCGTCTTTCTAAGTTAGTTTATCAAGTGTAATACTATAAATCAGAACAAGATGGCAGTAAGTTCCAACTGCGGGAAAAAGGTGGCGTAATTTGGCGTGTTTAGCAGATTCGCAATACGATGAGGTAGCAGGAAGGAACTGGCATTTCTCATCTATGAAATCAGCAACAGTCTAACCAAAAAGATACAAAAGCATTCATAGATATATTAGAAGGATATAATCCTTTCAAACTGGAACAAATCTAATGAAAACATCTTGAAAATAATTGAAGAAGTTCCAAATAAAATCCAAGTGGTCAAGAGACTCATAAAGAAAATATACATAAACCAACATATTCCGACAAAGAAAATGAATAAGGTGAATCTTGTGAATATACTAATTGATGCAGTTAGGAAAAAGAATGCCAAAAGCATGCAAACTGTGTAAGGTTTGGTATAGCATAGTCAATCCACAAAACCTAATCAGAAAATGTGCTGCATGCAACATTCCGACCCATCCACAGTGTGCTGAGGTAATACAAGATTTGAGAAAAGATACAAGAATTTTTGTTCAACATGTCTATCATGGATAGACAATATTATTAAATCAAGATTGAATGTACAAATAGTTGAGGATGAAGAAGAAGAGGAAGAAGAAGAAGAAAAAGAAGAAGAGGAAAACGGAAGAAAAGTAAACAAAAATGAAATGACAGAAAAAATAAGGAAACAAAGAACAAGATAAAAGTATGGATGCAGAGATACTCATTGATACTACATATGAGGCAATAAAGCAGCATACCTACGAAGAAATAAATTACGATATGACAACAGAAAAGCCCAACATCCCGAAGAGGCTCTACCCAGATCTATACAATGACGGGAAAGAGGAAAAAATAGACAAGAAAGACAAAATCTGCAACCTTTTGAAAAGAGGGAATTGCAGATTTGGAGAAAGATGTTACTACAAACATCCTAAGATATGTCAAAACTATGAAAATATATGGTAAATGTGCATACTTAGATGGATATGGGGATGATTGCAGAGATCTGCATCCAAAAATATGTAAAACCTAAAAGAAGGAAAAGGATGTAAGTTCGACAAAAAATGCAAATATAATGCACCCTGTAGCCATGAATCATAATCAAATAAATAACCAACCAGTAATAAAATCCAAAAATAAGAAAGAAACAAATAAGAGAGAAATCAAGAATATCAGGTAAAAGAGAAAAGCAAACCACCAATGAGATATGCAGAGGTGTCAGCAAAAAATTTCAAAGCATCAGCTCCGAAATTCTACTCAAGAGATAATAACTGTATTTATTATGCAAGAGGATATTGCAGAACGGAGAAAAGTGCAGATTCAGACACAAAATTAATAATTATGATGAAGGAAGATCAAATATTATGGAAAAGTTGGATTTTTTAATGTCAGAATTCTGGAAATGAAAAAAAGAACAACATACCAGAACAGGAAAGAGACATGGGAAAATCCTTATTACTATCAGTATTAAATGAAGGAGAAAACACGCAAACCATCATAGTGATGAATGCGCAGGGTTTAGTTACGAGTAACTCAAAAGAAAAATAGAGTACTTAGAAGAACTAACCCAAAATGAAAAGAAAATAGATATAATGAATATAAGTGAAACTTGGTATTCCCAAGAGACTGGGAATGATGATCAAATAAAAGGGTTCCAAACTTATAGATCAGATAGAAAAAATAGGAATCAGGGGGAACCGCAATATATGGGAAAGACAAAAAACAAGGAAAAATATATGAGAAATATAGTAACTCAGAATGTGAACTAATAGCGGTAGAATTTGAATCTGAAAAATTGATGAACATAGTAATAATATAGACCTCCTAATACTAAAGAGTTTGACTTAATAATTGAAAAATTGGATGATATATGTAGAAATCACAAGGACTGGACTTATTCTCCTATCTGGTGACTTCAACTTTCCTTTCGTAGAATGGAAAGAACGAATAGGAGATTGTGGTTGTACTTATACACATAAAAAACAGAGATAATAGTAGTGCAGAAGATAAGAGGCAATTTGAAAAGCTATTAGATATGCTACTAGAATACAACATTCAACAAAATAAATCACCTGCCAACAAGAAAGGAAAATACTTTAGACCTAGTATTTTGTGAACGAGATGAATTATGTTAAAGAAATAATAGTTTATAATGCGAGTATTTCAGACCATAATGTCATAGAATTAACAGTTCATTCCAAAGCAAGTGAAAATAGAGATAAGCAAGAAATGAAAAAAGTGGGAAGGATATGGAAAATACAACTTCTACAGTAAAAATATAAAGAAAATGGTCAGAAATTAATGAAGAATTAAACAAAGATTGGGATAACATTTTCGTAAGTGATGACATAAGGGTAAATACGGAGATATTATATAAAATATTGGAGATAATAGTGGAAAAACATATATACCGAAGAAGAAAAGTAAACCATCAAATACATGATACCAAGAGACAGAAGGATCTTGTTCCAGAAAATCAGAAAGTGGAAAAAAGGTCTTGCAAAAGAAAAAATGCATGGAAAGTTATAGAACTAAAAAGTAAGATAGAAAATGCAGAACAAAAGATTATACAATCAAAAGAAAATGAAAAAAACGGGACTTGGAAGAAAAAACCCTATTAAATATCAAGCAAAACCCAAACTATTATACTCATATGCAAAGAAGATGAATAAAAGAAGAATAGAAATAGGCCTCTGAGAATTGAAGGGAGATTAACGAATGAAAAAAAGGAAATTTGCAACATACTGCAGAACGATATAGAGAGAATTCACCCTAGAATAGATAATGAAGATAATGATATAGAAGTAAGGGATGAAAATAGTGAATATTTAGCTGGACATAGATATTAATGAAGCTGATATGTGCAGGATATTAATGAAATTAAAAATGGAGCTGCTGCAGGGCCTGATGGAATTCCTGCTATTTTGTTAAAGAAAGTAGTTCATTCTATCGCAAAGCCACTTGCAATATTATTAAGACAAAGTGTAGATACAGGCAAGATATATGATGAGCACAAAATTAGCATATATTACCCTACTTTCAAAAGTGGATCAAGACTAGAGGCAAAGTAATTATAGGCCTGTGAGTCTAACATCACATATTATGAAACGTGTATGAAAGGGTAATGAAGAAAAATATTATGAAAACATTTAATAAAAAATAATTTGTTTAATAAAGGACAAAACATGGTTTCGTACCCGTAAAAAGTACACAAACCCAACTGTTAGTCCACCGTGAAAACATATTCAAAAATATGAAAAGCGGGGGGAAAAAAAAAAAAAAAAAAAAAATGAAACAATGTGTTTATTTAGACTTTGCAAAAGCTTTTGATAAAGTAGACCATAATATATTGGCGAAGAAAATTAGAAAACACAATATCGTGGGATAAGTAGGAAGTATGGTTAAAAGAATTTTTACACAACAGAAAACAGATAGTTATTGCAAACGACGAGAAATCGGATGAAGCCAAGGTAATATCCGTTGTGCCGCAAGGTACGGTGTTAGCTGCAATACTGTTTGTTATTATGATTGAAGACAATAGACAATAATGTTAAGGATCGGTAGTGAGTAGTTTCGCAGATGACACAATAAGTAGAGAAATTACTTGTGATGAAGATAGGAACGCTCTACAAAGAGACCTTAACAAAGTATATGATTGGGCAGAGGTAAATAGGATGTATTTAACTCTGATAAATTTGAATCAATAAATTATGGAGACAGAGAAAGAAAGCTATATGCATATAAGGGACCTAATAATGAGACCATCACAAATAAGGAAGCAGTTAAAGACCTTGGTGTGATGATGAATAGGAACATGTTATGCAATGATCAAATAGCAACTCTGTTGGCAAAATGTAAAGCAAAAATGGGAATGTTGTTACGGCACTTCAAAACAAGAAAAGCTGAACACATGATTATGCTTTATAAAACATATGTTCGTAGTCCACTTGAATATTGCAATATGATATGGTACCCACACTATCAAAAGGATATTGCACAAATAGAGAGTGTACAAAGGTCCTTTACAGCTAGAATAGAAGAAGTTAAGGACCTAGACTACTGGGAAAGACTACAATTCTTTAAAATTATATAGTCTAGAAAGGAGAAGAGAACGCTACATGATAATTCAGCATGGAAACAGATAGAAGGAATAGCAGAAAATATCATGGAACTAAAAATATCAGAAAGAGCAAGCAGAGGTAGATTAATAGTGCCCAAAACTATACCAGGAAAAATAAGGAAAGCACACAGGACATTAATCCACTACGCACCAGCATCGATAATGCAGCGTCTATTCAATGCGTTGCCAGCTCATCTGAGGAATATATCAGGAGTGAGCGTAGATGTGTTTAAGAATAAGCTCGACAAATATCTAAACTGCATCCCAGACCATCCAAGATTGGAAGATGCAAAATATACCGGAAGATGTACTAGCAACTCTCTGGTAGACATTAGAGGTGCCTCACACTGAGGGACCTGGGGCAACCCGAACAAGATGTAAGGTCTGTAAGGTAAGGGTGAATTCAGAAAGGTTTTGCCCCTATGGGACAGAGCCGAAAGTCATTGATGGGGTGGTGATGACGCCGCCATAAATCTAAAAAGGGGTTGCACACACACACACACACACACAAACACACACAAATTGCTGGCTGTCTGTGTGATGGGATATAAATTTACTGCCATATTGGTTACTTCCTTTACGGAATCCGCTCTGCTGATCTTTTCCCACAGAGAGAGAGAGAGAGAGAGAGAGAGAGAGAGACTTTAAATCTGTGTCTGTGTAGATAAAGTTGTAGCTGTTTGTTTGTAATTTGTAATCCTCCCTGCATATTGTCCACACTTTCAGAGAGAGAGAGAGAGAGAGAGAGAGAGAGAGAGAGAGAGAGAGAGAGAGAGAACCTTTACATTGTCGAGTATTTAAGGAGTTGGTCATTTTGAAGGTATTTTGTTGATTTTTCGTTTAAAAAATGTATGTTATTCATTCTGTCTTATACGGTTTTAAACGGTAGTTTCTATTTACTGACCATATTTCCTTTAGAAGGATACTCATCAGTATTACGACCCGCTTATGATCAGTGTTTATCTAATCTCTAATTCCCTTTTATTATCATCATCCAAAAGCGGCTGACATCCCAATGAAATAGATCTCAATAGGCCACCCAAATAAACAAACAAATACATTTTTACTTGTTAACAGTAATATATAAATCAGGAAATGCATGTCATTGTTCGTGGTGCTTCCTTTAAACATGAACACATCAGTATTAAAAAACCGTAAAGGAATAAAAAGTCATTCCACAAATTTTACATAAAAGGAAAAACTAACCCAGCTCAAGGCACCGGTGAGTGTATGTAGGCCTACCGGATGTGTTTTTTTTTTTTTTTTTTTTTTTTAAGCTAAAACTAGGGACAAGTGCAGTGCGTCTTGCCTTGACTTCTCCAATTATGAAAGCGTAGGCTTGCATCCTTGGAAAAATTGTTTTTTATTATTTTTTTTTTATTTTTTATATATATTTCAGATAGTGAGAAGATAATATTATATACCTTTTTTGTGTGCATTCTCACGATTTTTCTTTTCATGTCTGAATTTTAATGCCTCCCCACCCCCATAATTTTTGTTATTTTGTATATTTCAGGTACTGAGAAGATACCTATTTTGTGTGGATTATTCCACGATTTTTCTATTTGTCCTATTTTTAATGCCTCCCCCACCCCCATAATTTTTTTTATATTTTTTATATTTAATGTGCATTATTTCACGATTTTTCTTTTCGTGTCTCGGATTTTTTTAATGCCAATCCCCCACACACATAATTTTTGTTTTGTTAATTTTGTATATTTCAGGTACTGAGAAGATACCCATTTTCTTTTCATGTCTCTCTGCTTCCTCCACCCCCCTCCCTCCTTCCTGATTTCGTGGAACAAATGTCCTCCTTCTTTGCCATGAATAATGACTCGGGTCCTCATATTCCTTTTGTGTTTCTTGTGTGTTGGCGTGGACGCTAGCGGAATTCGGCCTGGGTCATTATCTTTCTCGCTGACTGGTACAGTCCCATAGCTTTCCCGTTTACTAATTTTATATATACTTTTATTTCTTTATTTTTTCATCTTTTCTTGTGATAAAAAATTTTTTTAGTGCGAAGGATGTATCTAGAGTTTTGTAGCTTGTGTCTACTCACGCATGTATGTATGTATGTATGTATGTATGATGTATGTAAATACACACACACACACACACACACACACATATATATATATATATAATATATATATATATATATATATATATATATATATATATCAGCGTGAAGGTGGACGGACCATTGGAAAGATTGTAATTCATTTTAATTTTTTTTTCCTACATTTCGTAACTATTTTTTTATTACATCTTCAGGAATCTGATAGACAATAAATAAAATTACTTTGTATATATATATATATATATATATATATACATATATATATATATATATATATATAATTTTTGGTCGCGGAATTGAGAGGTAGAGATATAGCCATACGTAATATCTGTAGTAGGTGTATGTATACGCGTATGCATACTTTATAATGCTCTGCGAATTCATTTCTTGCTGCACGTGATTTGAAAGAGTCGCCAGCGGATGGTAAACTCACGTTTAGCATTGCTTGGTGAGGAAGGTACTCGTCGTTATGTTATGATGCAATCATTTTGATGGTAAGAGTCCCCACTAATACAGATAGATGGTATTGAGTCCAAAATCCGTTTATATCAGTGTTATGGTTTGTGTAATAATACAGGGAAATAAACATCCTTTGTGTGTGTCTGGATTATTATTTTGGAAGACCATCTTTTAGATAAATTCTGTTGAATAAAATGGCAGAATTCAGCGAATTATATTATTATTATTATTATTTTATATATTATTATTATTATTATTATTATTATTATTATTATTATTATTAGGTGAAATAAAGAACCCGAATGTTTTGAGAGAAGAGAGAGAGAGAGAGAGAGAGAGAGAGAGAGAGAGAGAGAGAGAGAGAGAAGCATCAGCATTATTAGAAGAAGAAAGTTTTGTCTGGTAGGCACCTAAATCTGGACCAGCTGGTGCCATATCGGAACGATGGCAGGCACCCTTCTTTTGTTAATATTTGAACTTTTGTGCGTTTTGCAATTTACGACAATAGATTCCCTTGGACCTCCTGGTACAGCCTCTCTCTCTCTCTCTCTCTCTCTCTCTCTCTCTCTCTCTCTCTCGTTTTTCCTTTGCCCTGCGCTGTTGGTACTGTGGTGTCCAATTCTCTCCAGGCATTTTCTTTCGGGAAGCTTTATTTTGTTTTATTCTTTCTTCCTGTAATATAATCGCGCATGCGCAGCTGAATTTCGGAACTCATATATGGCCCATTCCCGTCGTCTTCAGATCCACAAAGATTTATTTTCATATTTTACAAAACAAAAGTTCGCCACCCTTACGCTAAAAGGTCTTTATTTTTTTTTCTTTCTCCTGCCATGGGTCCAACAGTCTTACAGAAACTGCCAAGGTGGAATATTTTACTTGAGTAAGTTTATATTGAATGTAAATTCGCATAAGTTTAGGAAGTTCTCTTTGAAGTCTTGTTTTTTTCACGTCGCAAAGGATGAAGTTAAATAACAGAATGCAAGGCAGATTCGAGCGTGACGAGGTGAATTAACTTAATTGCAAGTTGCTTGGAAGCTGCAAGGAGAAGAAGAAGAATTTCAGTTCTTTGTGACGAGTTTCATATTATTGCCCTATTAAGTGTTATAGTAAGCCGTTAATTAATACCATTTGAAGTATTGGGGCTAATTAAAATTTTAGATATCTCGTGTGTGTTTAAAATGTGTTTATGACGAAAAGCTAGACTTGATGGTCACAGTGAATTTTTTTTTTCTTTTTTAGTTATATGTCGAATTTTTTGTAGTTTCCATATGTTTTTTACAAGTATGTTATTGGTAATTTAGCTTACAGTTCTATGAAGTCCTTTGAATTTAGCGTACATTTAAGTTCCTTAAATTTAGCGTACAACCTTTAAATTTTGCGCACCATTAAATTAAGTTTTAAACATTTTTCTTACAATTCAATTAAGTTTTTAAAACTTTGCTTACTATTCAATTAAGTCCTTTAAATTTATCTTACAATTTATGAAGTCCTTTAAATTTAGCTTACAACTCAATTAAGTCCTTTAAATTTAGTTTACAATTTATCTTAGAATTCGATTAAATTCTTAAAATCTTGCTTACAATTCTATGAAGCCCTTTAGATTTAGCATACAGTTCAATTGAGTTTTTTAAATTTAGCTTACAATTCAATTAAGTTCTTTAAATATAGATTACAATTCAATTAACTTCTTATAATTTAGCTCACAAATTAAGTTCTTTAGATTTAGAGTAAAATTTAACAAAGTCCGTATAACTTTGAAAGTAACTCATGCACTTGAGCTGGTTTTCAGAGGTGAAAATTGAAACATAAATAAAAACTGGCTTTTAAAATACATTTTGAAACGTTTTGAAAGCAGTACAGAGAGGTCTCTCCGTTACTCTTAAACAATTCTCGGGGCGTGGCTGGTCGGGGGTTTAAAACTTACAAAACCCGTGAAGTATTTCTGAGCCCACATATGTTGCCCTGACTTGCTTAATATTCAGGTGAGCTTAGCTATCTTGTTCGCTTCAGAATTTCAAGTGTGAAGTCCGACTTGATTCTCTCTCTCTCTCTCTCACTCTCTCTCTCTCTCTCTCTCTCTCTCTCTCTCACACACACTGAGGGACATGGGCAACCCACGAGCTGTAAGTAAGTTCTCTCTCTCTCTCGCTCTCTAAGCTCTTCTTCTCTCTTTCTTCCCCTCATCGTCTCTCTCTCTCTCTCTCTCTCTCTCTCTCTCTCTGTTCGTGAATGATCTTTCTTTCTCTACGAAAATCGCATAATGAAAAGGAGGAATAAAATTTGGTTTCCTGTTTTGATATCAGTATGTAATGATTTCATGATATAATGATCAGTATATAATGATTTTTTTTTTCGTTTATTTTAAATCGTGAAAACCAGCAATTACCGTCAAGCACATTTTAATGCGTAAATTGCGTTGATGAATGTCGAATTCTTTTTGCTTGATATGTGCGATGCGTTTATATATTTACATTCAGTTGAGGTCCATAAGAAGAACAAAGCTCCCCTAATCCAGGTCGTTCATTGTAAGACAATAGAATGTTAATGGACTCGCCCAGCAGAGAGAGAGAGAGAGAGAGAGAGAGAGAGAGAGAGAGAGAGAGAGAGAGAGCCATTCTCGCCGGGTTGTAAGGAAGCTGAAAGTAAGTAAATAAATTAATGAATAGGTCAACCGGAGAGAGAGAGAGAGAGAGAGAGAGAGAGACATTGTCGCTGAGTTGTAAAGGAGCTGAAAATAAGTAAATAAATATAATGAATAAGATCAACCGGAGAGAGAGAGAGAGAGAGAGAGAGAGAGAGAGAGAGAGAGAGAGAGAGAGAGATTAGATTCTTACCAATTTGCAAAAGGACGAAAAATAAGTGAACAGATAAATAAATACATAGTAACCTTTCTCGGAAGCTATTGCATTTATTAACCATAAATATTTTCGGACCTTTGTAAAACACTTAGTATTTCGTCTCGTCACAGCTGCACCTGACACTTATCAGAGTTCTTTCTTTACGCCCGTTAGTCGATTAATTTTCTCAAGTTTTCTTTTTCCTAGTCTTGTGAAAAGAGATGAGGAAGTGGATCTTAACGCGTAACTCCATCTTTATAGATAAAAAGTAATCATGCAATATATATATATATATATAATATATATTATAATTTTATATATATATATATATATATATATATATAGACGTTTTAGATGAGCTATATATTCTTCTGGGTCCCACTGTATCTCAGTGCCTCTTATACCAGGCTGCTATGGTTTGTTTCAGCTACTAGAGTAGATTCACATCAACCGTGCATTTGATGTCTAGGCTCGTCCCTTACGACGCTCCTGATTGGCTGTTGATAAGCCAATCACATGGCTGGAAATTCTCAGTCTCTCTCGAGAGTTCACATGGGCAGGAACGCCTGTGTGAAATCTCTCTCGAGAGAGACAGAGTTTCCAGCCCTGCGATTGGCTTATCAACAGCCAATCAGGAGCGTCGTAAGGACGGGCCTAGACATCAAATGCAAGGTTGATGTGAATCTACTATAGGCGAGTTAATGATGCGGTCAGTCTGTCTCTTCTATGTGGGCTTGGGACCGGCTTGAGTATATGAAATATCATGGTAGTTTTGCTAGAATTTTATGATGGTTAAGCCACTTTGAACGAAACGGAAAGAAACGATTCGTGTATAAAGTCCTGTTAGTGCCCAGTTCGCCAGAGAGAGAGAGAGAGAGAGAGATTCTGTGCTGCTGACGCTCTTACTGAATTCATAATGGCATCCTGAAGTTAAAATCCTGATAGGAGTTTGTGGATAAAACGCCAGTAAGAGAGAGAGAGAGAGAGAGAGAGAGAGAGAGAGAGAGAGAGAGAGAGAGCTGGAAATGACAAATTTACCGGTCTAAACTTTCGGAAAGTCAAACGTTTTAATTGGTCCTTTTGTAACCACCCCTTCCACCTCCCCCACAAAAAAAATAAAGAAAGAAAAAGTTTATTAGAAATAAAACCCAAAATCGGTGACAGTCGCGGCAGACCACACACAAACTTTCTCTTTTAAAGGACACACACACACACACACACACACAGCACACACACACACACACACACACACACACACACACACTCGTCTCATCTGTCTGAACTTCGAGAAGTTAAAAAGAAAAAAAGAGAGGGAAAATTGTTATTGACAGACGGAGAAGAGCCTTCTCACTTTAATCATCTGTAAATACTTGTCAACTAAAGCCAATAAGAAGGAGTCAACATTTCGTTTTCCGTAAGATTATATATATATATATATATATATATATATATATATATATATATATGTATATATATATATATATATATATATATATATATATATATATATATATATATATATGAATAACTTGATCACGAAGTATATAAAACGTGATGTTAATGTATAAATAATGGTTTTTTGCCACGAAGGAAAAAATGAAAAAAGCGAGATAGCTAAGTACTTTCAGTCCTGTTCGGACCCTTTACTGAGGCAAGGGTCCGAACAGGACCGAAAGTACTTGGCTATCTCGCTTTATCATTTTTTCCTTCGTGGAAAAAAGCTTTTTATATATAATATTAAATTATATATATTAATTATATTATAATATATCATATATTTTAAGTATATTTATATATATATACATTTTTCCGTAAAGGATATATATATATATATATATATATATATATATATATAGTATACATATATACATAAATTAATACTGCTTCTCGTTTCCTACGCAGCTCTTTGAACTCAAGTCTAAGAGAGATAAGCTTCACTTCTACAGCTGTTTTTCAGAGTGATAAGAACGCACGTCAGGGAAAACGTAATGAGAAAGAAAGTTCCAAATCTTCAAGGTAAAAGGGAAAATTTGTTATGCCAAGTTTCCAGCGACATTTAAAGGTCGTTTTCGCCTTTCGTCTAGAGAAGAGTGAAAAGAATTAAAAAGAAAAAGATTAAAATGGAAAAGCGGTGTATAATGAAAGCACTTTAGCAGATGCCAGGTGCCACTGACAGCTCCAAATGAAATGCTGTACATAGGTCTCGCTCCACTGGCAGGAGGGATATGAACCGTGTAATAAGAAATGCAGCAGTCTCCGTGAAGGATCTCTCTCTCTCTCTCTCTCTCTCTCTCTCTCTCTCTCTCTCTCAGAACCTAGTCGAAATGTTTACCATCAGAACCGGGAAGTCCTCGATGAGACGACCTTGACCTAATCGCGGTGGAACCATTAATTAGATAACTCTCTCTCTCTCTCTGCTCTCTCTCTCTCTCTCTCTCTCTCTGTCTGTGTGTGCGTATGATTCAGATATTTTGACATTTCATCAGTGTGTGTATATTATATACATATATATGATATATTTAATTGTATTTATTTATCAGTGTGTGTACTATATGCGTTTTATATATATATACCTTGTATGATATATATGATATATATATATAGATATATATATATAAAATATTTATATGTAGTGTGTGTACTACATATGCGTATATCATATACATTTGTATGATACTATATATATAATATATATATATATATATTATATTATACATTTTATTTTTTATTAGTGTGTTGTACTACATCGTTTATATATACATAACATTGTATTGTACTATATATATATATATATATATATATATCTATATATATATAATATATATATTTATATTTATACATGTATACATGCATATATATAGTGTATGTATAGTGTATATATATATATTATATATATATATATATATATATATATATATATATATACTTTGTACCTGTGTTAATTTCAGATATATAAATACACGAAACGATTATACTCGTATGTTCGAGTATTTCCAGGAAGCTGGCGAGTGAAAAGCATCTCTCTCTCTCTCTCTCTCTCTCTCTCTCTCCTCTCTCTCTCTCTCTCTCTCTCTCTTTCAGGAGCAGGCGCGTGCAGCGGGGGGTTAATGCCAAAAATTTTTGCATTAACTCATTGTTTTAATGAAAGCTGTCGAGAACAGCTGGAAGGTTTCGGCAGCTGTTTCTTCTCCTTTTTCTCCTTTCATCGTCCTTTTTTAATTTTTTATTCTTCTCCCTCTCTCTCTCTCTCTCTCCTTTATTAATTTTGCGCTTTGCCTTCATAATTCCAAATGCTCGGTAGGTTTTTTTTTTTTTTTTTTGGGGTCTCCATTTGCTTTTTATTCCTTTGCGTTGTATTAGCCTGCAGAGACTTTATATTTGTGGTTCAGGTTG
>NC_087207.1:57059626-57069626 GCF_015104395.2 Macrobrachium nipponense
GGAGACCGATAAAACCACATGACACTGGCAGTGGCACATGAATTGAATTGAATATAGAATCCAGGCCAAAGGCCAAGCACTGGGACCTAATAGGTCATTCAGCGCGGAAGCGGAAATTGACAGTACAGACCTTACCTTACCTTACATCTTGTTCGGGTTGCCCCATGGTCCCTCAGTGTGAGGCACCTCTAGTGTCTACGAGAGAGTTGCTAGTACATCTTCCGGTATATTTTGCATCTTCCAATCTTGGATGGTCTGGGATGCAGTTTAGATATTTGTCGAGCTTATTCTTAAACACATCTACGCTCACTCCTGATATATTCCTCAGATGAGCTGGCAACGCATTGAATAGGACGCTGCATTATCGATGCTGGTGCGTAGTGGATTAATGTCCTGTGTGCTTTCCTTATTTTTCCTGGTATAGTTTTGGGCACTATTAATCTACCTCTGCTTGCTCTTTCTGATATTTTTAGTTCCATGATATTTTCTGCTATTCCTTCTATCTGTTTCCATGCCTGAATTTATCATGTAGCGTTCTCTTCTCCTTTCTAGACTATATAATTTTAAGAATTGTAGTCTTTCCCAGTAGTCTAGGTCCTTAACTTCTTCTATTCTAGCTGTAAAGGACCTTTGTACACTCTCTATTTGTGCAATATCCTTTTGATAGTGTGGGTACCATATCATATTGCAATATTCAAGTGGACTACGAACATATGTTTTATAAAGCATAATCATGTGTTCAGCTTTTCTTGTTTTGAAGTGCCGTAACAACATTCCCATTTTTGCTTTACATTTTGCCAACAGAGTTGCTATTTGATCATTGCATAACATGTTCCTATTCATCATCACACCAAAAGGTCTTTAACTGCTTCCTTATTTGTGATGGGGTCTCATTATTAGGTCCCTTATATGCATATAGCTTTCTTTCTCTGTCTCCATAATTTATTGATTCAAATTTATCAGAGTTAAATACCATCTATTTACCTCTGCCCAATCATATACTTTGTTAAGGTCTCTTTGTAGAGCGTTCCTATCTTCATCACAAGTAATTTCTCTACTTATTCTTGTGTCATCTGCGAAACTACTCACTACCGAATCCTTAACATTATTGTCTATGTCTTCAATCATAATAACAAACAGTATTGCAGCTAACACCGTACCTTGCGGCACACCGGATATTACCTTGCTTCATCCGATTTCTCGTCGTTTGCAATAACTATCTGTTTTCTGTTGTGTAAAAATTCTTTTAACCATCTTCCTACTTTATCCACGATATTGTGTTTTCTAATTTTCTTCGCTAATATATTATGGTCTACTTTATCAAAAGCTTTTGCAAAGTCTAAATAAACCACATCTGTTTCATTTCCGCTTTTCATATTTTTGAATATGTTTTAACAACGGTGGACTAACAGTTGGGTTTGTGTACTTTTTCCGGGTACGAAACCATGTTGTCCTTTATTAAACAAATTATTTTTTATTAAATGTTTATAATATTTTTCTTCATTACCCTTTCATACACTTTCATAATATGTGATGTTAGACTCACAGGCCTATAATTACTTGCCTCTAGTCTTGATCCACTTTTGAAAGTAGGGGTAATATATGCTAATTTGTGCTCATCATATATCTTGCCTGTATCTACACTTTGTCTTATAATAATTGCAAGTGGCTTTGCGATAGAATGAACTACTTTCTTTAACAAAATAGCAGGAATATCCATCAGGCCCTGCAGCAGCTCCATTTTTAATTTCATTAATAGCCTGCACAATATCAGCTTCATTAATATCTATGTCAGCTAAATATTCACTATTTTCATCCCTTACTTCTATATCATTATCTTCATTATCTATTCTAGGGGTGAATTCTCTCTTATATCGTTCTGCCAGTATGTTGCAAATTTCCTTTTTTTCATTCGTTAATCTCCCTTCAATTCTCAGAGGGCCTATTTCTATTCTTCTTTTATTCATCTTCTTCGCATATGAGTATAATAGTTTTGGGGTTTTGCTTGATATTTAATAGGGTTTTTTCTTCCAAGTCCCGTTTTTTCATTTTCTTTTGATTGTATAATCTTTTGTTTCTGCATTTTCTATCTTAACTTTTTAGTTCTATAACTTTCCATGCATTTTTTTCTTTTGCAAGACCTTTTTTCCACTTTCTGATTTTCTGGACAAGATCCTTCTGTCTCTTGGTATGCGATGAATGATGTTTACTTTTCTTCTTCGGTTCATATATTTTCCACTATTATCTCCAAATATTTTATATAATATCTCCGTATTTACCCTTATGTCATCACTTACGAAAATGTTTATCCCAATCTTTGTTTAATTCTTCATTAATTTCTGACCATTTTATATTTTTACTGTAGAAGTTGTATTTTCCATATCCTTCCCACTTTTTCATTTCTTGCTTATCTCTATTTTCACTTGCTTTGGAATGAACTGTTAATTCTATGACATTATGGTCTGAAATACTCGCATTATAAACTATTATTTCTTTAACATAATTCATCTCGTTCACAAATACTAGGTCTAAAGTATTTTTCCTTTCTTGTTGGCAGGTGATTTATTTGTTGAATGTTGTATTCTAGTAGCATATCTAATAGCTTTTCAAATTGCCTCTTATCTTCTGCACTACTATTACTCTCTTTTTTTATATGTATAAGTACAACCACAATCTCCTATTCGTTCTTTCCATTCTACGAAAGGAAAGTTGAAGTCACCAGATAGGAGAATAGTCCAGTCCTTGTGATTTCTACATATATCATCCAATTTTTCAATTATTATGTCAAACTCTTTAGTATTAGGAGGTCTATATATTACTATGTTCATCAATTTTTCAGATTCAAATTCTACCGCTATTAGTTCACATTCTGAGTTACTATATTTCTCATATATTTTTTCCTTGTTTTTTTGTCTTTCCCATATATTGCGGTTCCCCCTTGATTCCTATTTTTTCTATCTGATCTATAAGTTTGGAACCCTTTTATTTGATCATCATTCCCAGTCTTTGGGAATACCAGGTTTCACTTATATTCATTATATCTATTTTTCTTTTCATTTTGGGTTAGTTCTTCTAAGTACTCTATTTTTCTTTTTGAGTTACTCGTAACTAAACCCTGCGCATTCATCACTATGATGGTTTGCGTGTTTTCTCCTTCATTTAATACTGATAGTAATAAGGATTTTCCCATGTCTCTTTCCTGTTCTGGTATGTTGTTCTTTTTTTTCATTTCCAGAAATTCTGACATTAAAAAATCCAACTTTTCCATAATATTTTGATCTTCCTTCATCATAATTATTAATTTTGTGTCTGAATCTGCAATTTTCTCCGTTCTGCAATATCCTCTTGCATAATAAATACAGTTATTATCTCTTGAGTAGAATTTCGGAGCTGATGCTTTGAAATTTTTTGCTGACACCTCTGCATATCTCATTGGTGGTTTGCTTTTCTCTTTTACCTGATATTCTTGATTTCTCTCTTTATTTGTTTCTTTCTTATTTTGGATTTTATTACTTGGTTGGTTATTTATTTGGATTATGATTCATGGCTACAGGGTGCATATATTTGCATTTTTTGTCGAACTTACATCCTTTTCCTTCTTTTTTTTAGGTTTTTACATATTTTTGGATGCAGATCTCTGCAATCATCCCCATATCCATCTATGTATGCACATTTACCATATATTTCATAGTTTTGACATATCTTAGGATGTTGTAGTAACATCTTTCTCCAAATCTGCAATTCCCTCTCTTTTCAAAAGGTTGCAGATTTTGTCCTTTTCTTGTCTATTTTTTCCTCTTTCCCGTCATTGTATAGATCTGGGTAGAAGCCTCTTCGGGATTTGCTTTTCTGTTGTCATATCGTAATTTATTTCTTCGTAGGTATGCTGCTTTATTGCCTCATATGTAGTATCAATGAGTATCTCTGCATCCATACTTTTATCTTGTTCTTTGTTTTCCTTATTTTTTTTCTGTCATTTCATTTTTGTTTACTTCTCTTTCGTTTTCCTCTTCTTCTTTTTCTTCTTCTTCTTCCTCTTCCTCTTCTTCTTCATCCTCAACTATTTGTACATTCAATCTTGATTTTATAACATTGTCTATCCATGATAGACATGTTGAACAAAAAATTCTTGTATCTTTTCTCAAATCTTGTATTACCTCAGCACACTGTGGATGGGTCGGAATGTTGCATGCAGCACATTTTCTGATTAGGTTTTGTGGATTGACTATGCTATACCAAACCTTACACAGTTTGCATGCTTTTGGCATTCTTTTTCCTAATGCATCAATTAGTATATTCACAAGATTCACCTTATTCATTTTCTTTGTCGGAATATGTTGGTTTATGTATATTTTCTTTATGAGTCTCTTGACCACTTGGATTTTATTTGGAACTTCTTCAATTATTTTCAAGATGTTTTCATTAGATTTGTTCCAGTTTGAAGGATTATATCCTTCTAATATATCTATGAATGCTTTTGTATCTTTTTGGTTAGGACTGTTGCTGATTTCATAGATGAGAAATGCCAGTTCCCTTCCTGCTACCTGCATCGTATTGTGAATCTGCTAAACACGCCAAACGACGCCAAATTACGCCACCTTTTCCCGCAGTTGGAACTTACTGCCATCTTGTTCTGATTTATAGTATTACACTTGATAAACTAACTTAGAAGACGCTTTATCCTACTATTTTCACACTAATCTTATCACCGATAGTTCACGAACACTTCTAGATATTTCTCAAATTTTAGTCGTATGTTAAACTTGTGATATCTGTTGATTATTGTGACTTCACGCGGGTACGTCTCACCAAGCAAGATGGCTACTAGGTTTGAAGGCGTAACAGGAGGAAAACCTCTCCTATGAATCAATTGTTAGGAGAGGGTGGAAAGTAAGACGAAATATGAAAGGAGGTATAGTAAAATGAAAAAAAGAGGTTGCAAACAACCTCAAGTAATGCCTACAGTACACCAGCATGAGGTGCACTGACGGGGGTATGGCCCATTAATAAAACGATACAGAAATTACATTAATAAAAATACATAAATACATAAGTAAATACTACTTTTTAATTGCGTATGTCTATTGATTTTGCTTTTAATGCTTTTTTAATTAATAAATGTATATCTGCTGTCTCGTGGATATAAATACACTTTGAATAATAGTGATTAGTAATGAAAAACCACAATTCAAAAATATAATCGATATATATATATATATATATATATATATATATATATATATATATATATATATATATATATATATTTAAAAACCTTACTGGAAAAAAAACTAATATAAAAGATTCACCGAATACTATTTTTTCAGCTATATCGTATTTTTCAGGGAATGCGAAAGAAAACATTTTTCCAACCCCCCCCCCCCCCCAAACAAAAAGTTGTGACCCCTCCCCCACCCGAAACACCAGCCCTCCAGCCAATACACGATCGCACTCTCCTCCAAAAATGGACGCAATAAATCAGCGCGGATTAGTTGTCAATGTAAATTGAGGTCCCTTAATTTTCAATACTGACAGCAGCTACCAGCCAGTGCGTATATATAACAGTGACCACCCATCAGTGCTGCTGGGAATCGATGTCAATCACGCGAGACTCTCCCTTTTAAGAGCAAATTAATGTTTTGAGGTTAAATTGGGTCAGGATATTACGCTGGAAAAAATAAAACTAGTTCTGAAGTATATATAGCGTACGCGCCTTGGAAACAAGGATGATATTGTACAGCCATTGTTCTCTCTCTCTCTCTCTCTCTCTCTCTCTCCTCTCTCTCTCTCTCTCTCTCTCTCTCAAGACTAGATTAGGATCGCTTCCTTACAAATATACATCGGACTGAGTATATAAATAAAAAATCCTGTTATAAATCTTGTAGCCAGATATCTTTCATAAAACGTCTATGTTATTCCACATCCCCATCAGAAATGAGATATACTCTCTCTCTCTCTCTCTCTCTCTCTCTCTCTCTCTCTCGATTCCCATCACCTAAAAGAGATTTCTTCTGCATCAATCACCTTCCCCCCACCTCCCCCTCCCCCCACATCCCCTTCCACGCAAGGCCAATCCTATCGGTCGAAAACTGTGAAAAAAAAAAAGAAAGAAAAAAAAAACTTTCTCAACCTCTGGGGAGCAATGGTTCCATTTGCTCGACTTCAAAAATCGAGGAGAGAGAGAGAGAGAGAGAGAGAGAGAGAGAGAGAGAGAGAGAGAAAGGGGGGGGGTGGAGGGGGAGAATGTTTTGATTTCTCGTCACACGCTGACGGATTCGTACTACCAAATTTTTCTGATCGCTGGAGCTAAAAATATCAGAAAGATCAAGCAGAGGTAGATTAATAAGCTGCATCCCTCAGACCATCCAAGATTGAAGATGCAAAATTATACCCGGAGATGCACTAGCAATTCACTGAGGGACCTGGGGCAACCGAACGAGCTCTAAGGTCTGTAAGGTTAAGGTAAGGTCGTTGTGACCCATTGCCTCCTGATCGCGACCGCTCAGCGTATTTTGCAAGATGCAATAAACCTCTAACAAGACCGGGACGTTAACACTACAATCAAACTTTTTCATCGCGCAACCTTGCGTGGGCATACGGGCATGAGGCTGCCACCCTCACTCCAAAAATCAACGCCAATAAAATTGCTACAAGCCCTGGGAGTCGACTACGAGCAAGGCCGATTCGCAAAAAAGAAAGAAAGAAAAAAAAAAAACACACACACACACAATCCTAATCCCATTTCAGTTAATTCTGATGCCCTGCACTGACGAGTACCTACCTACTCGTACACCTGGAATTACCTACTCGTACACCTGGAATTAGGAACGCCTTTCCTAGATCACTAAACCTGCCCAAAACCCAAAAACATCAGACCGACGAGGAAAAATAACGCCTCGTTAAAAAAAAAAAAAAAAAATAGAAAAGCGAGATGGGAATTCAATTCCACATGGCTGCTGCATGTCGGAAATGGCCGAATACATGTGCATTAACTTGATTACGTGCCAATCCAAGAAATTCGTTTCAATATTCCCAAATTTCTGCACGTCGGTTTCAACCGGTATTCAATTACGTTAGCCTACCTAGTATATAATGAGAAAACTAAAATGCACACACACAAATATACATACATATATACATATATATTTTGTGTGTGTATTTTAGTAGGTATGTATATATATATATATATTATATATATATATATATATATATATATATATATATATATATAAATATATATATAAACATTTACACACTTACGTGCCGAATCACAAAAAGTACAGTAATAATAATAATAATAAATAATAATAATAATAATAATAATAATAATAATAATAATAATAATAATAATAATAATAATAATAATAATAGCTAGTTCCCACGCAACTCCATAAAGGGTATTATATATATATATATATATATATATATATATATATATATATATATAAAACTATCAGAGAACGCGTTTAGACACTAGGGACAATTTAGGCTTGACCTCAGCTAGCCTATCGCCCTCCCCCCGGATCGTCGTCCGGCACTGCTGTTTCTTGTCATCGGTAACAACTTGCTGTCTCTTTGAAGAAACCGCCCCCACAGTTTCTGAAGATGACAGCACCTGCTGGGCTCAAAGACCCCTTTTGTTCTCGGTCACTTTATTTGCTGCGCTGTCTTGTGATCTGTCTCAACATGAGGTTATCTTTGTTGTACACTTACACATACACTCATACAAACACACACACACACATACATATATATATGTGTATATGTATATACATCTACATATATATCTATGTATACAATGTGTGTGTGTGCGTGTGTATATGTATTACACCATATTACCACAAAAAGTGTTGTCTTCATTTCATAAAAAAACCTAGGCCCCCGAGAGAGAGAGAGAGAGAGAGAGAGAGAGAGAGAGAGAGAGAGAGAGAGACTTTCTCCTGACGGAGGCCAACTCTACTACAAAAGATGAATTGCACATTTCATTGACGAGAGTGACTGTAACTGTTCGGTCTATCAATCATATAAATAAAAACTAAGCCAGTCCTGCATCTGTTACGTCTCCAGAGAATGACGAACTTACAGTTACTGGCAGAATGCAGGAACTCTGAAAAAGGCAATTATTAGCAAGAGAAAACTATATCAGCTGATGCTGATGCAGCTATCACTTAAAAGAGACTCTTCGAACTACATATAATAATAATAATAATAATAATAATAATAATAATAATAATAATAATAATAATAATAGCAAGAAAGAGAACACTATATCAGCTGAAGTGCTATCACTTAAGAGAGAGAATCTTTGAACTACAAGTAATAATAATAATAATAATAATAATAATAATAATAATAATAATAATAATAATAATAATAATAATAATAATAATAATAATAAAGTTAAACTCAAATTCCACCTGCGGTTCCCATAGCTATTGCCAGCCCTCGCAAAGGTCAAAGGTCAGACATTGATTCGACGAGGAGAGAGAGAGAGAGAGAGAGAGAGAGAGAGAGAGAGAGAGAGAGAGATGGGTAATGCTTCCCATCCGCAATTTATAAAAATGATGACTTTTATATCCCGAAGTTCAAGAGGAGATATTCACGCGAATAGATGATGATATACTACATCGCTTTCTGGAAATAGTATGTAAGAAATTATCGCCCGGAAATTCCCTCCATTTCGAACGACTCACTGCCGCATGCACCAGACTCCTACGGTTTGTTGCAAGAGAGAGAGAGAGAGAGAGAGAGAGAGAGAGAGAGAGAGAGAGAGAGAGAGAGTGAATGCTGACCACAAACTTATATAGCAAGGTATAGAGGAAATGGAGAAACACGTAATGAAACAAAACAAATGAAGTATCACCTATTTTTCTATCTATAATTCTTCAGGACATTTTCTAAACATTCTTCCATTATTTCTTCCTCCCTTTCTTTCGTGTCTTCGCCGGTCTGGGCAACAAACGGGCATTTTGGTTGCCAATCCCATCGCCCTCTACGCTTACAACAAATAAAAAAGAAATATTACTCGGATAAAATCCAAACTTACCATCAATTTTAATGGGGAATTTTTCTCCATTTTTAAATATAGGTTTAATTTTCTGAAAGGGGAAAGTTTCCTTTACAATTCTCTCTCTCTCTCTCTCTCTCTCTCTCTCCAACCCACCTCTTGACACCTACACATACATATGCATATACTATAGGAATCCCATATATAAAAAAAAAGTATAGTGGAAACGTGACTTGGAAGCCAAAGGCGCCTCATTAGCGACACCCAGACAACACCCGATCGTTCGATACACTTCAAAATCAAGTACTAGTACACCTCCTCACACAAGTTCCTCTCTTCTTGGAAACGAGTGAATAAAGGAGTTTCATAAAGAGTAAGTTATAGTAATTTTCCCGGTTTACATCCAGCGAGGGAACAATGGGAGAAAGAAAACTGTCTCTCGCGTAAGAGGGGAAACAGAAGGAAGAATAGGACTAGGAGGCGGAGGAGTGAGTCATTGAACCGTTTCCCGGGAAACAAGAAACGAATGATTTCCAGCGATGGAAAATATGAGAGAGAGAGAGAGAGAGAGAGAGAGAAGACTGATTCTGAGGAATGGACAATTATTCGCGGAATAGGGGAAATCAAGAATGATGAAATGATTTTAGGGAATCACTTGCGACGACAATTCTCCTGCTATTATCACCGTCTATAAACAATACACCAGCGAAGGGTAAAAATTACGCTGTAACAATTTCTGGCGGAGAGAGAGAGAGAGAGAGAGAGAGAGAGAGAGAGAGAGAGAGAGAGAGAGAGAGATTCACGGGACTGGAACAGGAATTACATCGCTGACGCCCTTCCGCTTGCAATTGGATATGGTGATGTATATTTACATGAGCAATGAACAATCATTCTCACACTCAGTCTTAGTAACAGAGAAGACATTACCTAATTCCAACATTATAAGAGTTGGTAAAAGCCTTCCCTTTTCCCCAGGGTTCTATAATTGTTCAC
>NC_087207.1:57072126-57082126 GCF_015104395.2 Macrobrachium nipponense
CAACAGAAAAGATGACTAATAGAACAGATACAGAGGTGTTCAGAGCAAAGGAAGACGGAGGATGAGCAATTGAATGGGATAACTTGGCTTCAAGAAGAGAACGATATCAAGTAAGGCCAAAACACATATAGATTTAGTATAAAAGAAAGAGAGGGTATAAGAGAGCGAAATGATAAAAGGAGTGAGTGAGTGACTTACGAAGGAAGGAAAGAAGAATGACAGAATGCGTGAGATCCACCTAAGAATGGAAGAGGAAGAATGACTGAAAGTGATAACATTCTTGATATCGTGAGCACAGAATAGAACAAATCTTTAAACTGTGTCAGCCAGGCCCCCCCCCCCAGCTCTCTCTCTCCTCTCTCTCTCTCTCTCTGCTCTCTCTCTCTCTCTCTCTCTCTCTCTGCTTCAATCCCCGTCGACCAATCAGCAGAGAAAGGCTGGCTTGTATCTCAACCGAAATGATTAGTCATTTGTTCGCGGGCAACATCCTTCACTAATTGCCCCGAGCGCAATCAAATCCTCAAATTCTGGTCTCAAAATCCGTTAAAAGAGTCTATAT
Source organism: Macrobrachium nipponense (assembly GCF_015104395.2). NCBI lineage: Eukaryota > Metazoa > Arthropoda > Malacostraca > Decapoda > Palaemonidae > Macrobrachium > Macrobrachium nipponense. The sequence goes on from NC_087207.1 coordinate 57,072,686, forward strand.
ATCAGAGATAGGTCTACATAAAACGAAACGATGCATTTCGTTATCAGTTTGTGTGTATTCTGATACAGAATCCACTTACTAATTGTCTCATTAATCGCCAAAAATATAGTGTGAATGTGTGTGTTAGAGATAGGTACGTATTCCAAGGAAACAAAGCATTTCATTATCAACTTTGTGTGTAGTCAGATACACAACCGCCATAACTGTCCAATTAGCCTCGATCACCAAGTTCAGTGTGTGTGTGTGTGTGTGTGTGTGTTAGAGATAGGCACAGAACTGCATATAATAAAAGGAAACAAAGTATTTCATTATCAACTTTGTGTGTACTCTGATACAGAATCATCTTTGTGTGTGTGTGTGTCTGTGTGTGTAGTAGAGATAGGTACAGAACTGCAAATAATAAAATGAAACAAAGTATTTTATTATCAACTTTGTGTGTACTCTGATACAGAATCATCTTAACTGTCAAATATTGGTAAATACCCAACTGCCAAAAATTGGTAAATCCCCTCAAATCGAAATCTGGACAGAAACGGAAAATGAGACTTCTACCAAAACATGGCGCACGGAACCTTCTCTGAACCCGGAATCTCATCCCATTCCCTTCTGGAGTCTCTCCAATCCAAACAAGATTCCGTGTTATTCCAAGTCCTCTCCGCCGGCTGACGGGGGAGGGCCGGCCATTCGGTATAAATTTACGATGGACCATACCTATTTTACATACGAATAAAAACATACACTTGTTATTTTAGAAAACAGTTTGTCATATACTATATATATATATATATATATATATATATATATATATATATATATGTGTGTGTGTGTGTGTGTGTGTTCATATACACACATATATATTGCATATATATACCTATATATATACTATATATATATATATATATATATATCTATATAACTATATATTATATAATTCCAACTGAATAAACACATTTATTTCGCTCTTGCTTTAATTTCCATACGAAATCTTTTCATATACACTTTCCTTGGAAAATCCATAACCACCGATGATCTCAGTGGTTACATAATTCGCAGATGGGTCTGCTCGATTTTTTCTGTTCTTTATTTCCTTACTTACTTATTCTGAGAAGGGACTTACAAGCAGCTGCTAATTCGTACGAAGCACAAATTCTGTATTTTTGCTGTTTTATTCATTCATTATTTTAATTTGTATTAATTACAACGGCAACATAAATTTATTTTCGTCTTTAACCTTAGGAATGATCACGGATGCAATTGAGTCAATAATATGAAATGCTATTCATGCATAGAAGGCCTCTGGGACCATTGAATAATGGGCCTTAATATATAATCTAAGAGGAAAAATCTGGGAAAATGTAAGACAGCCAAATACTACTAAGGAGAACAGTGTTAAGTGAGATCGAGTTTGTCTTACTGAAAAAAGTATCTTAATAAATAAGAAATGATTGAATTGTTACCTTACACCAAAGTCAGCGTAATTATGATTAGCTATATACACAAACGCGAATAAATATGAATGTAAAATTAGATATCATTTTACACTGAAGCTCACTCGCAATAGTAAAATTGTTTTCTTGAGTTGCCCATTTACTACAATAAGAGAAAACGAGAGCAAGCGGGGCACCGTCAAAGAAAACCTTTATTTTATGGGTGACTTTGGTAAGATAACTATACGCCTAGTAACACAACTTAGTTTTATATAAATATAAAATAAATTAGCAAAGAGCAATTAATAACCTCATAACCGTTATCTTCACCATCTTTTTATCATACCCAAGTACTAGCCTGACTGGAACACACCATATATATGTCTATCCCATAATCCTTACACAGCCAACACATGCTAAACAATGATATCAAAACTATACGGGCACAATGAAATATGAGAATATTCACTAACACGTCTGACTTAATCGTGACTTCACATAAACAATTCTTAGAAATTCCTTCAGAATGACGTGTTAGTATGCATTCAAATGACCCTATTAAGTTTCTTGCGCAACATAGGCCCATAGAAGAGATGAAGGCCACAATGCAAAACCAAGAGTCCAGCTATGAGGTACATGCAACCAGCGGCCTATTTTATGCTCCCAAAAAATGGACATTAAGATAAAAAATGGCAAAATTAATTAAAAATTAGGCGAGATTCAACTATTATTGTGTATGATTTTCATTTATATTCTATAAGCCAAGTGTGAAGTATTCAGAAGCTGTATAATCATGAACAATAATCAGGCAACCATTGTAAGGCGATGGCTCCTAACAAGCTAAAAAAAGAAGTAAATAATAATAAAAGGACTTCAGCTAATGCAATTCAAGATGCATCTTTCCCACAGCCTGTAATACTCATGCAGTGGTGGGTAAAACGTCATACTTATAACTCGCATCTTAATATGGCAGAAATGGTAGTACCATATTCAACATAATAAAAGTCCTAGGTTAGCGTATTCTAGCATTTGTTCGCTTTCGGGCAGTTGGTGCATTAACTCGTAGTGACAGCCGTATCCAAGATGTATGAGAAATGGAGTAAGAAGTAACTGTATAAAGAAGCCGTTAAACTTGTAAATAAATACATTTATACATCTGGTTAACAGGTACCTCCAGATTTTTACCTATGTATTAAAACATACGTACCTGTTATTGCCATAATAAAGTGCGAGTTTTACCCAAAGCTGCGTTGCCTTATTCAAGATGTATGCTAGAAAAGTAAAAAAAAAATGCCTTCTGCCAAAGCAAAGCTTCCGTGACAATCCCGTTTTCTGTATCGGACGGGTCGCTTAATATAAAAAGCTTTCATCAAAGAAAACGAAAGCAGCTAACTAGAGAAAACGCTAGTCTTAGGGAGACTATGAAAAAAAGAGAAGCCAGGCACTGGGAAATACTCACACGTACCACCAACACCGGACCCTTCGATGGGACCTGGATCCTCGTCGCGACCGCGATCGTCCCCACCGTCGATGATGTCGTCGCCATCTTCGCTGTCGATGTAGTTGTCGTAATCGGCCCCGTAAGGCCCGACCATCACTTTCCCGTGACCTGACCCCTCGTGATCTGGGTAGGGCGCATCTGTTTCGGGTCCCTCTCCGGACCCGTAGTCGCCATTCTCGTTATCGTCCCAGTACAGGTCGGTTCCGCCATTGTTGGCGTAAATGTCTCCCAACGCCTGCAATTAAAATTTATTATTAAATTATTAATTTGGGGTCATTTTCACGTTTTAATCTGGTTAATTAAACTGAAGAAGAATTTCCTTATCATTTATCTACATCGAAGGTAATTTAGCACTCTGATGCTCACAATTTTCCTTGTATCATATACATGTGTATAATAATAATAATAATAATAATAATGACCCTATCAATAACAAAATATTTATCATTCTAATTAGATTTAGCAAGGAACAAAGATATCAACAAAGAATATGTAATAAAACTTGTAATATTCTTTGAAATAAAAAATATCTTTTATATTAAAAACACAAGCTGATATATATACACATATCACAAATATTTATTATGGGATTTACTATATCTTCATATATATATATATATATATATATATATATATATATATACATTACAGGGTGCCACAAAAAATGTATACACATTTTAAATAATTGTAAATTTGGTGTTTATTATAATTTTATTAATTCAAAAATGTAAAAATATTTACAGGTATCATTTTATTGTTTTTTTTTTTTTTCACTGCCTGTTCTCAAACTGACGTCCATTTTGATCCAGACACTGCTGACAACGCAATGGAATCGCACACACCATGAAACAATTCCCTCGGTATTTGGGCGCATTCATGTTCAATGGCTTCTCTCAATTCAGCGACTGTGCAGGTTTCATAGCGTAGACCTTGTCTTTTAGGTACTATCCCTATAAGAAAAAATCTAGTGGTGTGAGGTCTGGTGAATGGGGAGGATATTCAACGAAACCCATTCGTCCAATCCACCTGTTTGGTAAGATCTCATCAAGGAAGGATCTAACATTTAATTATTGGCTATTTACAATTATTTAAAATATAGTCAAAATGCAGTGAAAAAACAATAAAATGATACTTGTAAACATTTTTATATTTTTGAAATAATAAAATTTTAATAAACTCCAAGTTTACAATTATTTAAAAATGAGTATAACATTTTTTTGGGACACCCTGTATATATATAATATATAATATATATATATATATATATATAGAGAGAGAGAGAGAGAGAGAGAGAGAGAGAGAGAGAGAGAGAGAGAGAGAGAGTCACTCACACATTCACAATTCCACTGCTGACAAGAACACATGTGTAGAAACTCCCGTTGTAATCTTCCTTCATAATTTTGCAAATAAGTGAATCTGTATTCAGCCGAATTTGAATAAAAGAAAAGATGAAAAAAAAAGAAACTCCCAGGCTACTTTAAACTCCCTCTCACACGACAAACAGGACTGCATGTCCCACATGAACCAAATAAAGCTGACAATATCATGCAAATGTTGGCCATACCTGTCACAATTACATTTTCGCTCAAAACGCAACACACTGAGGACATAGAGTATGCAAATGTATGCGCATTATACATAATGCGATATGGTAGTAAATAAATTTTAATATTGTGCCCGGCCCGAAAATATGTGGGCTGCACCAACATGAGAAAAAAATAATTTTAAAACAGTCAAGGCAAATATTAACGTTATAGAATTCCTACCTATTATTATTATTATTATTATTATTATTATTATTATTATTATTATTATTATTATTATTATTATTATTATTATTTTATTATTATTATTATCATCGTCATTATTATTATTATTATTATTATTCACAAGACAATTTATTTCCAGAAGAAAGCATCCACAAAACTGAAAGTTCGTGCGTGAATGCATTGAAAATTACAGAAAATAAAGAATATAAATTACTGAAATATAAAATATACGTTCTAATTATCCAGGAATATCACGGAACAGCAAAAATAATGACATATTTGTTAAGAAATTCACAGTCTCGTGAAAACAAATTGTTAAAAAATCCACAACTATATATCAAAATACATTTCTATGTAAAAAACAAAGACTTTCGAACACACTGATAAGGAACACCGTTCAGGTCGAAAGTCTTTGTTTTTTACATAGAAATATATTTTAATAACTGCTGCATAAGAACCTGGGAAAACAGAGACAGGAAAAATTCATTCAAAGCAAGACAGATAGAAGCACAGTAACTAAGACGGTATACACGTATAATATATATATATATATATAATATATATATTATAAAATAAAAATATATATAATGTATATATATATTAGATAATATATATATATATATGATATATATATAGTATATATATATATATATATGTATATAGATAAAAGATAAATGCCATGAAGGAAAAATAAACGAAGGAGGTCTGCAAGATCTTTCGACTTTAAAAGTCCTTTACTGAGCAGATACTGACAAATAATAGAAAAGACAATACAAGAAGGTTCGTATAACTGACAGATAGGATTATACAGGGATTAGTACCTAGAATCCGACACACCTGGAAGATAAACCTTCCCAAACAAGCATAAACAATGGGTACAATTAAAGGTTTAAGACAATCATCTCAGATACAATTTCCAGACAATTAAAGGATTATAGGTGACAGCTATTCGGAACTTGGTAAACAAAACCATATTCACAATACATGACAGACATACATTACAACAAAATTTAATAACTCTAAGGCAACTGATTTTTATTTAAGTCAGTAATTATATCTTTGAGGTCATTCTTAAACATGTTACAGATACAAGGGTCTAAATGAAAAAGGCCACGACTAACATTGAAATTACAATGAAAATCAAGTTGTATTAAAGCAGATTCTAAAAGATTTCGTGATAAGACATCTCTTGACCATGCAATTACTGAACTATCAATCCAATTAATTCGGTGGTTGTTTTCACTTAAATGAATGAATAATGCATTAGATTTTTGCCCAGTTTTTACAGAGTATTTATGCTGGCTTAGCCTTACTTCTAAGCCTTTGCTGGACTGTCCGAGATAGAATGAGGGACAATCCATACATGGAATTTTATATATTATGTTGTTGCTTTCTCTGGGGCCATTTTTTATTAACATTCTTTTTAGTGTGTTATTAAAGGAAAAAACAAGATTGACATTAAAAACTTTTAACAATGGTTTAATGGTTTCAAATCCGTTAAAATAAGGCAAACTGAGAATGTTCTTAGAATTTTCTTTCTGTGTGTTATTTACAGTATAAAACTTTTTGTGGGATTTATTATAACAAATGTCTAATATATGTGAAGGATAGCATAAATCTTTCCCTATTTTTCTTAAGTATTCAATTTCTTGATCCATGTATGGATTGTCCCTGTGTGTCGGATTCTAGGTACCAATCCTGTATAATCCCTATCTGTCAGTTATACGAACCTTCTTGTATTGTCTTTTCTCGTATTTATGTCAGTATCTGCTCAGTAAAGGACTTTTAAAGTCGAAAGATCTTGCAGACCTCCTTCGTTTATTTTTCCTTGTGGCATTTATCTTTATTTATGGATTTATCACGTTCCTAACTTTGTGATTCAGTTTTATACATATATAGTATATTATATATAGATATATATATATCATATATATATATATATATATATATATATATATATATATATTACATAATTATTACGAAACACGAAATCCACAGTTCAATTTTGGATGCCTCTTTAGTATACTGCAACGCCACTTGGATGAACTAATCAATCAACTACTCTCGTAAAACTAGAGAGATATTCCACCCGCCCCCACGCCACCCCCCTCCCCCCATGGCTTATCGTCCAAAAGCGCCTTACCGCATTAGCATAATTTCCCGGCAAAACTCGACACCAGCTGCTTGGAGGTGGGGGGGGGGGGGGTTACGATAGGTTCGGTGCACTAGCTGCTCCAACCATGCTCAAGTTTCGAATATATTAATATATATTAATTCAATGATTAAAATCAACTTACTGATATTTTTAAAGCCAGTGTATATATATATATATAATATATATATATATATATATATATATATATATATATATGTGTGTGTGTGTGTGTGTGTGTGTGTTTGAGTTTGTGTGGGTGTGTGTGTGTATACATATACAAACACGTATGTACAAACATGCACGCACACACACATACACACATATATATCATATATATATATATATTATATATATATATATATATATATATATATATATATATATATATATATATATACCTATTTTTCCGATTTACATTTGTACGAGTTTAATCAAATTATAAAAAGCGTGAAAAAGATGAAAGTATATATATATATAAATATATATATATAGATATATATATCATATATATATATATATATATATATATATCTACTTTTAATATCACATTAATTATTAGAAGTACTTCTCTAAAAAAAACAAAATAACAACATTTCATTACCTCTCCATTTCTTGCTCCTAACGAATTACAGATAACAGGAAAGAGAGAGACCATTGTTGTAGAGACCCTGGGAGCAACAATGGCACTTCAGAAGAGGACAAAAAGTACGATTTCATCGATAAGAACTTATATCGGGGGAAAAGTTTTAATGACACAGATTCTATCAGATAGCATTGGCTGCGTGAAAGAACAAAAAAAAAATGTTTCCAGGTCTCTCTCTCTCTCTCTCTCTCTCGATTCTCTCTCTCTCTCTCTCTTATTCTCAAACAGGGTAATAGCAAAAATGTCCCTCAATATGTCTCAAGCTGACAAGCTGTTAAAGAAAATAATGATTATGACTCTCTCTCTCTCTCTCTCTCTCTCTCCTCTCTCTCTCCTCTCTCTCTCTCTCTCTTTAAATAATCTGTGATATACCCAAATCTCCTCTGTCTATCACTTGAAATGTCTGCAAAAAATTATAATACCCTCTCTCTCTCTCTCTCTCTCTCTCTCTCTCTTCTCTCTCTCTTTCTTACTTCCTCAACAGGGAATAACAAAATGTCCCTCAATATGTCTCAAGCTGACAAGCTGTTAAAGAAAATAATGATTATGACTCTCTCTCTCTCTCTCTCTCTCTCTCTTTAAATATCATAAATATCATTCTGTGATATACCCAAATCTCCTATGTGTCTATCACTTGAAATGTCTGCTGAAAAAACAAAATAGATATCTATCACTCTCTCTCTCTCTCTCTCTCTCTCTTCTCTCTCTCTCTCTCTCTCTCTCTCTCTCCTTCAGCTTCTATATTTCTAGAAATACAAAACATTATCTAGCTCACAATACCACCTCAAAAAAATCTCTCTCTAAACCCCAAAAAATGCGGCTAAAGTTTTGTTTTTATTTATTTATCTATTTATCTTTTTTTAAACTTGACTGCATCTTGCTCTCCAACCCATGCAATTACTTTGGAAATAAGATCGTTGCCAGATTCGGCCGCTTAGAAACTCAAAAAATTCCTTTTTTGTTTCAGATCGCATCGTTCAGTTTCTAAGTAGGTACCCAAAGAAAGTTATTGGATAAATTTCTCGAAAGTGGATGAAAATATATTTGATAAGCAGGCATGATATACTCACGTCCTCCCTCACTGTTGGTTTTACCACACTAATTTAATGTCCAAGGTAATTAACGAGCCAGTGATGTCTGGCATTCACTTCTGGTCACCGATCCACGTACTGACCAGAGTAAAATGTTCCTTAACTTTACTTACCAGAGGGGTAAGAAAGATGTACACGAAGAAGAACATATTAAATGAATAGTAAAAAAAAAAAAAATTCTGATGGCCAAACGAACTTAACTACCAGTAACGTCTGGCATTAATTGTTGGGTAACCGATCCATATACTGACCAGAGTTACAGTTCCATAACTTTACTCACCGGAAGGCTAAGAGAGACACATAGGAAGAAGAAGGAGAAGAACATATTTAAAAAATGATACATACTAAACATGTATATCCAGCAAATTTAACCTGCTGTTGCCATAAAATACATACTGGAAATTCATATATTCTCCCCACCCCCCAAAAAATGGTATGCAAACCAAGTTCATTTCTACGTTAATTAAACACAAGATGAATTGAAAAAGCTACATAAAAAACCTATTAAGCTTAATTTATCGTTAATTGAGCCAAAAAAATGTACCTTCGGAAAATAAATCATCAAAAAATGACAGATCCACTCACTATAATTCTGCGATAATTGGTTGCAGATTATTCTCATTGCAAGATCTTGCAACACGAATTGTTGCGGACATACAGATGATCGTTTCATTATTGATGCATTTGAACGATGATCTTTGTTGTTTAATATATTTTCAGACTTCTGAGATAATATTCATTGTTGGTCATTCTTAAAAATTCTCTTACATGCATAGTTAACGCTACTTTATAATTGTTCAATCATTGTAAGAGGAATGCCTTTTATGTACATTTCCTTTTAAGAAGATTCACGCT
>NC_087207.1:57087126-57091814 GCF_015104395.2 Macrobrachium nipponense
GACATATTTGGAAGATCATAAACAAACTTCCTAAATCATTTTTCTAGGGACATGAGTAAGCAGAAAAAATGAAAAAAAAATGAAAAGAATTAGCAACCAGAAACTAAATAAGTTCAGGAAGATTTTTCGATAATTAAGTATTTACCCTTGGTGGTGTTGCCAATACTCGGTGGTCACCCATCCACGCAATGACCAGACTAAACGGCATTATTATTATTATTATTATTATTATTATTATTATTATTATTATTATTATTTATTATTATTATTATTATTATTATTATCATACTCTTCTTCTTCGTCATTTTATCATTATTATTTTTTTATTATGCTTCTGTTTCTTCGCCTAATTATCATCATCACTACTATCACCATCATCGTCATCACCACCATCTTAAAATGCGGATGGAACAGCTCCCCACGGACCCTCCAACCTCCCAAGTGACATGGAGTAAACTGACCATCCACCACCAACATTATGAGCGCACTTTAGTTTCGGTAATACTACCGGAGACCGGCGTCTGGCCTCATTCCAACCAATTTACGAGAAATCGATGCAATAAAACTTTTCATATCTGCAGCACATCTTGTATATATACACACCTACACACACACACACACACTATATATATATATATAGTGTGTAGTGTGTATATATACAAGATGTGCTGCAGATAATATATATATGATATCTATATATATATATATATATATATATATATATATATATATACAGAGAGAGAGAGAGAGAGAGAGAGAGAGAGAGAGAGAGAGGAGAGCTTTTGGTCGTTAGGGATATACAAAGCTGTGAAAGTTGTTCAGCCATTGGAGAGATAGAAATAAAACAATGTTGGCCGTTACTTTTCAAATAAATACAAAAATGAAAAAATCAAATCATCACAGTAATGGTTGATCTTCATGAAAAGTACAACTAACAGGTATTACTGTTTTTCCAAATAAATTATTCAAGAGAAAAAAAAAACTATGTATGTTTCCTGATACAGAACAAAAATACTACAACGACTGAAACGTATAACCTTTCACGAAATACCAAAAGTCTGACTAAAAGTTTTCCCCCAAAAAAATAAAGAAAAGAGAGGAAATTCTACTTGACAGTTCACCAGACAGCCAACAAAAACAATACAAAAAATTTAAAAAAAAAATGAAAAAAACAGCTTATTGGTGGCTTAGTCAAATGAAAAACAAAAACTTTGACTTATCCTTTCATAAATAATAAGTAAACACAAGCCCTACGGGCTGCTCTATGAGGAAGAGCCCGTGCTGGCATAAGGCTTGCTTAATCTCAAACAACAAACGCATGAGCAATGGGCCACCTGCTCAACAGAACTAACTTCTGTAACTTGAATGCAAATTATTTTAAAGAGTTTTTTCTAATTTTCTAAATAAAATCTTGGACCAATTAAGGTCCCATACTGACCTATGGGGCCACGGTCGAAACAAATTTGAATCTACACGACGTAAGATCCTATGTAAAGCTCTGGACCCTATTATGGTCCCATACTGACCTATGGGGCCATGGCAAAAATATCTTAATCTGCAAAACAAAAGAGGTTTTCATATAAATTATGTCCTTTCTGGCACAGAAGGGTTAGTGTAAAGAATTCCTCAATGGCCCCTGTCTCTTTTTACCTTTTCTTAATTATATCTCCCTCGACGGGGTTATAATCCTCTCCATTCCCAGAAAAAAAGAAACTTTCATCCCTTTTACCAAAGGACGGATGCTGGCTAGTTTGGTTGAAATTTATCCAGCAGTTCTGGAGCAAATATGAAAAAGTTAAAGGGTAGAAGCCAGATATGTATACACGTACAAGTGCATGGAAAAAGGTCTCTTGAACTTTCCACTCAGGACAGAAAAACAGGATAAACTAAAAGCCTTACCTTATAGCTTTACAGACAGTATACAAAAATGAAAAAGTAAAAATTCCATCTGATAGTTGAGCTAAAAAAAATAAAAAAAAAACGAAGGAATCGAATCACTCTGGCTAAGCCCCTCCCTCCCCTCCCAGATGGGTCATGGAAGCACTAAAACTGTGAACAAGGGTTTCGAGGGGAGCGAGAGAGAGAGAGAGAGAGAGAGAGAGAGAGAGAGAGAGAGAGAATCAAATAACTGAGGACGGAGAGGAAGAAGAGTGGTATGAAACTGAAGCCAGAATTTTTTTTAAATGGCTGTTCACAACTGCCCCCAGAAAGTTTTCTTTTTAAATATATTTTCTGAAATGGTATTTGAGTGGTACTGAATTTTTTTCTTCTTGAAATTGGTCCAGAGTTTAAAACGACTTTGTGTTCCATAACTACATAATAGGAACTTGACTCGGTTTTTAAAATGTTTGACTTCTTTCAAATATATTTTAGCAAGTGGATCCAGATGTTAAAAGTTACAGTTATGCCAAAATAAAACGGAAGTGACTCAGAGTTGTTAATACTCTAGATTTTTCAAATTGCCTACTCGAATGGTTCCAAAAATTGAAAAATTATCTTTCAACTGACTTTGTTATCGACCCAGATTAAAAGAAAACATATAGCTCTTTTTAAATACCCAATTCAGATCTGGTCCAGACAGGTTTAAAATCTCAACTTTTTTATTAATATTATTTCGAATTTGTAACACATAGCTTTTTTTAAACGGCATTTCTGCAACACGTCCAAAAACATTTACATATATTCCTATTTGGAGCTGACCCAGTGTTTAAAAATGACATTTCAGAATGGGTCCAGAGTCTTTTTCTCTCATCGTGGTCGGGGTTATGGTGATCAAAATCAAAATTATTTTACATTTGCAGATCGCCAATATCATAAATGCTTAGCAATGAAAAAATGACATCAACATTCTAGCTAAACACAAAACTCTCTCTATAAACTGTTTCTTTCCACTAAAATGGACATCACTAAAGTTCAGCACGAAAATGAAAGTCTAAAATATAAAGTTATTCAATTTTTACATGTACAAACGATACCTCAAATACACACACACACACACATACACACACACACACACACACACACACACACACACATATATATATATATATAGTATATATATATACTATATATGTATGTATATGTATGTATGTATATATATATATAAATAATATATATATATATATATATATATATAAATATATATATATATATATATATATATATATATATATATATATATATACACACACACCAAATAGAAAACCATTACACTAAAGGTGAATCTCAGGCTGTATTGATTGGAATGTAGACCAAACTGACAGCTCCCTCTATTACTTTTTGCTGTACACACACAAAAGGGGTGAAAACTATTTTGTTTGGAACGCTAAGAAAAGAGAGAGGGAGAGAAAATGGAAAAAAAGATTTATCCCACGGGACCACTCAACAAAGACTCTCTTGCTTCTATCTTGAAAATAAATCTTTATCTTATCTCTATCTTAACAGGAGGGCTGACGTGTGCAGGTTTTGGTGGGCTTCACAAAAGAACAACTTTATGTCTTAATATTTATTCCTTGAGTGAACATTTAACGGTTAAATTAATCAAGTTAGTCATTTTCTTTTCACTATTAACATCATTATCATTGTGGCCCTTTTCGCCTCATCAAATATGGAAAGCAATTTATTATTATTATTATTATTATTATTATTATTATTATTATTATTATTATTATTATTATTATTATTACGAACATTGTAGGCCCTCTCTCAAACAAGACCTATTATTATTATTATTATTGTTATTATTATTATTATTATTATTATTATTATTATTATTATTATTATTATTATTTATTCTTAATGTATTTTGTTGTCTACCACAGTCCTCCAATTCGACTGGGTGGTATTTACAGTGTGGGGTTCCGGGTGCATCCTGCCTCGTTTAGGAGTCCATCACTTTTCTTACTATGTGCGCCGTTTTCTAGGATCACACTCATCTGCATGAGTCCTGGATTATTATTATTATTATTATTATTATTATTATTATTATTATTGATTATTATTATTACTACTCACCAGTTTAACCAGAAGAATTACATTACAAAGCTTAATTAATTTCAGGAGGAGTGTACAATTAAATTGATTCAGTACCCGGATAATAATAATAAATTAACAGAATGTAAGAAACATGATTTCCTAGTATTTGACATTTGATTATCCAAAAATATTAAAGAAAAGCAGGCACATACATAGTACGTCTTGTACCGCTTTCAACTGTCTAAAAAAGGAAAACAAAATCATTCCTCGATTTTACAGTGTTACGTCTAGCAATGTTTTAGTGTACTCGTACTTTAAGCAAGAAAATAATATTAAACAGCTGAATTAAGGAATATAGTGTACCAGCACCTGACTTACAGAACCCCGCCCACCTCCCCACAAAAACATAAAGAAAGAAAAAAGCGATCATTCACGTCCTAAGCATTAAAAAAAATGATCTACGAAAATGTTCTAAGCTACCTTGAGCGTTAAAATACGTAAGCACACGATTCCCACAAACTAACAACATTAACAATAATAACAACAAAAGTAATAACAACTATAAACAAAACACCAAAAATTATTCACGCCGTCATTGCATGTCACTTAACACTCAAAAACAAATTCCCTGAACGGAATACACATGACCTAGCGTGAGAAAAAAAAAAAACAACGAACAAACGTAAAAACAATAACAACAACAACAATTTATT
>NC_087207.1:57092314-57107314 GCF_015104395.2 Macrobrachium nipponense
GGTTTTATCGGTCTCCGTCCTTATGATGAAGTGTCATAAGCCCCGAGTTTTGTTTCCGCCACCCTATTTCCAGCTATTGTGGAATATTGGGGGAGCGACCTATTTCCAATTCTGGAAGCTCTACAAGTGCCCTAGATCGAGGTGAGTGGGTTTATGGGTTAGATCCAGGTACGTGACCTACTGGGTATGTTTCTTTTTTTTTCTACCAAGCAGGGTTTTGCCAGAGGAGAGGGGAGAGAGGAGACGAGTGAGAAGAGAGAGACGAGAGGATAGAGGAGAAGAGAGAGAAGAGACGATTACAAAATACCATAACAAATAAATGGTTGACCTGTCGGGTATGTTTTTTTTTTTACCACGCATGGTTTAACATTGAGAGAGAGAGAGAGAGCGAGAGAGAGAGAGAGAGCAGAGAGAGAGAGAGAGAGAGAGAGAGAGAGAGAGAGAATGTTCGTGAAGTCTTTACCTAGATTCAACCATTATCTATATGGTATTTGTAATTCTCTCTCTCTCTCTTTCTCTCTCTCCTTTGCATTACCAGTTCGGTTAGCAGCTTTGCATAGCTCCGATAGGCACAGCTCTAGTAAATATACAAGTCGAACGGAAAGTAATTTTTGTTTTAGTTCGGGTTTACGGGATATTCTCCTTCCTGTTCTTCTCGTCTATATCCCCCTCTTGTCGGAGATGTCACGATTTGAAATTATAATTGGCCGAAGATTATGCCGAGGACCTGTTTCCAATGGAGTTTTATTTGTTTTGTCTTATGTAGATAATTGTCGCGATATAAATGCTCTCAGAGAGAGAGAGAGAGAGAGAGAGAGAGAGGTGGGGGAGGAGGTTCAAAGGCCCCCCCCCCTCTCTTGATTTAGCATGATTCGTATTTGCTCTTTCTTTAGTTCAAACTAAGATGAGTGATCGTTGGCACGTTCTCTCTCTCTCTCTCTCTCTCCTCTGCTCTCTCTCTCTCTCTTTATATATATATATATAGGAAAATATATTATAAAAAATTCTATAATATATATATATATGTATACTTACATACATACATACATACGTATATACACACATATATATATATATACATTCACACACACACATATATATAACACCTGTAATGCCACCCTTTAGCTAAAATCCCCTCGTAAACTAGCACCCAGAGAGAGAGAGAGAGAGAGAGAGAGAGAGAGAGAGAGAGAGGAGGAGGAGGAGGAGATGAGAGAGAGAGAAGATATTTGTAGGGGGGAGGTGGGGTTGTCGGGGGAAGGTTCTTTGTACTGGTAGATCCTCGAGTGCCATCGATAACGACCCATACATCATCTCAGATAATGAAGAGGGATTAAGGACACCTGTTCCCCCCTTGATCCTGAGAACGCTCCTTTGAGGCAATCAATAAATGCACCGTTGCGGACAAATGCAGCTTGACGTGAAATATATACTATATGTTGTTTGCGCTTGACGTGAAATATACTACATGTTATTTGGTTGGTTGGAGGTCCGGGCGATTTATTGTATGGTGGTGTTTTCGTGAGGGATGATTGAATTTCATGCATATATATATTCTCTCTCTCTCGCTCCCTCTCTCTCTCCTCCTATCAGTAGCTTTGGAATTGAGGTTGCTTTAAACTTGTCAAGGAGATATGACGAGAGCCAGTGTTCTAATTTCCTCTCTCTCTCTCTCTCTCTCTCTCTCTCTCTCTCTCTCTTAAAAAAATTGATGTTTTGTTCCGATGTCGTAAATTGTTTCTCATATTCCAATTACCAAGATTTTCTTTTTATATTGGCTTCGTATATCCATGTTTTGGGATATTGCCCTCATATGTGAGGCTTCGCTCTCTTTCCCCTCCCCCTCCCCCTCCCCTCCCCCCCCCCTCCATTCTCTCGATTGAATTCAATTGATCCCAATCCGTTCGATGGGTGACCCCTTCCCCTTCTCCCCTCCCTCCCTCTCACCCTCCCCTCTTCCCCTTCCTCTTCCGCTTATGTACATGGATCTGCGTTTTAAACGTCCGGTGGGTTGGGACTTTTATTGTATTAATATCTGCCCGTGCGTAGGTGAGCTATTGGAATACCCGCCAGGCAACCATTTCTCGCTTGATATATTTTCTGGATTTCATTCAACCTGTTTTAGGCTGGATCTGTGACTTGTTTTCGTGCTAGAGGCTGGAATTCCATCTTTTCTTCTGTGTTTCTCTCGGGTATAAGCTTGATTGGAGGGGGCTACTGAGGGAGCCTGCGCCGTGGATGGCCGGCCTTAGCCCTAAAGTAAGGATGGGATTTCGTATGAATAAATCGTAGAGAATTCTATTTTTTACTTTTAATTTTTCATGAACACTCATCGTTTCATTATAATTTATGACCGTATCATTTTGAGCCCTGAAAGTACGGCATTTCACGATTTTTCGAAGAATTCCTACTTGCCTTATGTCTTAAAAACACGTTCATGGCAGTTTTTATAATCTCATTTTTCATTTCCTAGAGATGAATCGCTATTTCTCAAAACTGTGCAGTGGCACTCTCATTCAACTGTGCAGTGGGTGGCACTCTCACTCAATTCTGCAGTGGGTGGCACTCTCTCACTCAGCTGTGCAGTGGGTGGTACTCTCACTCAAGTCTCACTCAACCGTGCAGTGGGTGGTACTCTCACTCAACTCTCACTCAACCGTGCAAGTGGGGGTGGTACTCTTACTCAACCTCTCCACTCAACCGTTGCAGTGGGTGGTACCTTCTCACTCAATCCCTCCCCTCAAACCGTGCAGTGGGTGGTAACTCTCCCCCACTCAACTCTCACTCAACCGTGGCAGGGGGGTGGTATTCACTCAACGTGCAGGGGTTGGGTAATCCCCTCAACTGTGCAGTGGGTGGTACTCTCACTCAAGTCTCTCACTCAACTGTGCAGTGGGTGGTACTCTCACTCAACTCTCACTCAACCGTGCAGTGGGTGGTACTCTCACTCAACTGTGCAGTGGGTGGTACTCTCACTCAACTGTGCAGTGGGTGGTACTCTCACTCAACTGTGCAGTGGGTGGTACTCTCACTCAACTGTGCAGTGGGTGGTACTCTCACTCAACTCTCACTCAACCGTGCAGTGGGTGGTACTCTCACTCAACTCTCACAACCTCACTGTGCAGGGGGGTGGGCGTACTCTCACTCGTCTCACTCAAACTGTGCAGTGGGGTGGTACTCTCACTCAACTCACTCAACGTGCAGTGCACTCTCTCAACTCACTGTACTCTCAATCACTCTCACTCAACGTGCAGTGGGCACTCTCTCAACTCACTGTCTCACTCAACTGTGCAGTGGGTGGTACTCTCACTCAACTCTCACTCAACCGTGCAGTGGCACTCTCTCCCAACTCACACTTTTTCATTTTTCCACCAAGATTCATAACGGGGTCCTTTTGTAAAAGGCTTCTCTCGTAATAACCGTTTAATGCCGAGGCTAATGGAGCGGATATCGTTTGATCTCTTTATCTCGCTCTTGCTCATTTCGGTGCCCGGATCTTTTATTCTTACTTGCTCCCTGCCCCCCTCCCCCTCACCTCTCCCCTTCACTTCCCATGACCCTTCCTCAGGTCTCCCCCTCCCCCTCAGGTCTTCATTCTCGCCTCCTCCCCCCCCCCCTCCTCCCCACAGTACCTCCTTGTTTGATACTCGCGACCTCTCCTCGAGGCGTTAATCTTTATCGTGACCCTCCTCCTCCCCCCAGAGCCGCTTTCTTTCCTCCTCCTCCTCCTCCTCCTCACACACCCTGGTGATTTTCCCTTATGACCCCATTTTGCGGTGACTTCTTCTCCCCGACCCCAACCCTTTTGTGACCTCCATCTTGACCTCCTTTTTTTCTTTTGACCTTCCTGTACCTTGGAGGGCTCTTCCACCCCCAACCACCCTTCAAGCTTTTATGACTTCCCCTAAACCCTCCCCCTCCTTCTTTCCAGTATTCTTCCCTCCACCTTGGGGATCATCTTCCCTAACATTCGTGCTCGCCCCTAAATCCGCCCCCCTTCTTTCCAGCGTCTTCCCCCCCCTCCACCTTGGGAACATCAACCCCTTTTTTCCAGTGACCCGCTCAGTTCCCTTCCACCCTCCACCTTCTGGGGGCCTCCTTCCTCTCTTCTCTTTTTTTTTTTTTTTTTTTTTTTTTTTTTTTTTTCCCTTAATAACCTTTTAATGCTGCCCCTAATGGAACTGAAACTGGGAACTGCAACTTTTGGAAAACTCCAACAAATTGACATTGCAATCCCCCTCCAGGACAAACTTTGCACTTCCCGTCCGTGCAAAACCCTTCTGCAGCGTTTGGAATGCAGCTTTGAAACTTGCAGCTCTGAAACTCTGCAAACGCCGTGTATTCGCTCAACTGCTTCCAGAACTGACACAGTTTTTTCCCCCTCTCTATAAAGCTGCAAATGATTTGATTCAATTTTAAAACGAGGTGGTCGCATACAGCATCATCTCCTGTGTTAAGGAAAAGTAAAAATATAAATAGTAATTCATTGAAATTATTAAAAAAAACTGGATATATGAATTAATGACACTTAATTGAAATTATATGATAAAAACTGTGGATATGAGAAATTAATCAACGGTAAGATTCTCCAAATTGACCCTCCTCCGATTGTTTAAACATAAATTGAACTCTGCAAAGTATTTATTTCTTCCTTTGATTCAAGTCATATATATATATATATATATATATATATATATATATATATATATATATATATATATATGTGTGTGTGTATGTATGTATGTATGTATGTATGTATAATGTATATGTATGTTGTATGTATGTATGTATGTATGTATGTAATGTATGTATATATATGTTGTTATATAATATATATATATATATATAATATATATAATATATATATATATCTATATATATATATATAATTTACTTCAGAGCCATTGCCATGTTTAGTTACGGTAAATATTGTTCATGCTGAGGTAGATAGACGGTGACCTTCGTTTCGCCTATAGAATTTTAAAGTTCTTTGGTTAAATATAAAAGATACCGAAGGGAAAACACGTACGTATTGCATTTCGCCTTTATTTAAAATGGTAGGAGTGATGCGAACTTCATAAATTCTAATTGCAAATAGTTGGGTGAGGTCTTGCCTTCACTAAGGATAAAGTTATTTCCTCTCCCAAGTGGTTCACAACCCCTAAGACATTATGGCACCTATTAACAAGCACTACACCTGAAGTAAAACCGGGCGTGTAAAAAAATAGATAAGTAAGATGAAATAAATAAATAGACGGAAAGTAAAAATAAAAGGATTAAAATGAAAACAAACAGTAAATGGATGAAAATAAAACAAGCAATAAGTAGACGAAAGTAGAAATAAAAGGCTTAAAATAGAAACAAACAGTAAATGGGTGAAAAAAAACAAGCAATAAATAGACGAAAATAGAAATAAAAGGCTTTTAGTATAAAACAAACAGTAAATGGATGAAAACAGACACAAAGTACCTTTTAAATATAAAAGTAACGGGCAGTAAATGGATGAAAATAGAAATGAGGGATTTGGAAAAATGCAAACCGATACATAGGTGAAACTAGGAAAGCTTGAAAAAATAACAAACAATAAATAGATTAAAATAGAAATAAACAATGTCAAACAGTAAATAGATGGAAATAGAAAAGAAAATCTTAAAAAAGTAATAAACAGTATATTGGTGGAAACAGAAAAATTTGGAAAAATAACAATAGATAGAAGAAAACAAATAAACAGTTGAATAATGATAAGCAGTAAGTACATGAAAATAGAAAAAAAAACAGAATTGTAACAAACGTCAGTAAGTATACGAAAATAGAAATAAGACACTTAAAAAAGGAAAATAGAAATAACAGCTAACAAAACAATAACAAATGGAAGCAGAAATAAAAAAAAAAACTTTTAAATGACAAACAATACACAGAGGAAAATATAAGTAAAATACAAAAAAAAAAAACAATAAAAACATGAGAACGGAAATAAAAAAAAACCTGGAGATCTGTTCCATTCAATGTTACCATTTATGTGCCACTGAAATGATTGAAAAGCAGAAGAAAAAAATTACTTTTATAGAGAACAAAATTGCCCCTTGGAATAGCGGGAGGGAATTCCCATTAGCCTGTTACCTGGAACGTTCCAGGCCTCCAGGAATCTCTTCCATGCGGCAGTGGGAAAGGCTCTTAAATGCACAGCTAATTAAAACTCATTATTGTGCTGAGAGCAATTAGAGAGGCCCATTATGTACTTTGGCTGGTTTTTGGAATCCATCTTCCGTGTATATTAACGTGGGATGCATTATGTATCTTTATTATGCATTGTGCTTTATGTTTATGTATGATGCGAAGTGCTGAATACCGCATGTGTTGTATTGCGCGAAATTAAATGTCTTTCGGCACGATGATGTTGATAGGGAATTTTGCTTTATATAGTATTACATAATACTATATATATATATATATTTAATATATTTATATCTATATATAATTTATTTATATATCTATATATATATGTAATATTATAATTAATTATAATGTAATTAATGGATGGCTATGTTTACCTTTGTTTGTGTGTCGACCTCTGATTTATATTCACAGATACAAAGCCACAAGTATAGCTCATTACCACATTCACTACACCTTGGGGTATAACTTACACCCAATTCACGGACCACCTTTGGGGATAATTACACTCAAGGAGGAGTATATAACTGACAAATGTTTAAAAACAAGCACTTATCACTTATAAGTTTTTTTTTGGTGCAAATTGTTCTCAGTGTGCAGTAAATACTACTTTAAAAGAGGTCTGTGGCTTAATATATATCTGTATATATATATATATATATATATATATATATATATATATATATATATATATATATATATATATATATATATAATAATAATAATAATAATAATATATATGTGTGTGTGTGTGCATACATACTGTATTGTCTGTAGAGAAGTGAGTGAATATGTATGTAACGTTGTAGTGCATCATATATTCACTTCGTCTTTATTCGCCGATGCTAAAACCGGAGAATTGAGCCTAAATGCCAGCAGCAGATAATACGGTCCTTGAATTACGGAGAAAATACAGGGCTGCGCTAATGGCCGCTGGCAAGAGCCTAGCTCTCTCAAGGCCACGTCTTAAGAGAGAGAAAACTTTTTCCTCTTCTCATTTTTCAGGAAATCAGATAATCTTTTCTCTCTCTCACTCTCTCTCTCTCTCTCGAGTTGGAGTGCGAAATAAATGCTGTGGTTTTTATTGTATTTCAGGTGGGAGAGAAGAGACAATAATTTGAATTTTGAAATTGAAAATATATAATGATGAATTTTTTTATTTTTCTTGATATTGAGCTGTAGGCGAATTCATTTGAGTTCTCTTGAAACTAATTAAGAGAAAGATGGAAGTTGACTTTTCGACAATAATTTGAATTTTGAAATTGAAAATATATAATGAGGAACTTTTTATTTTTTAATTTTCTTGAGATCGAGTTGTAGACAAAGTCATTCGATTTTTCTCGAAATTAACTAGGAGAAAGATCGAAGTTGACTTTTCTTAAATTAGTTTTTCTGTAGTTGTTTGAGATTAAGCTTGTCTTATGCCAGCACGGGCTCTTGCTCCTAGAGCAGCCCGTAGGTTTTTTTATGTAGTCGGTAGAAGTACTAATCTTATGATTCTTCGTCAAGATTAAATCGTTTTATTTTTTTTCTTCAGTCAAATTGGAGAAAAAAATCGTAATTGTATTTAAAAACAACTATGAAAAGCCTGTAATTTTTATTTCCCTATGTACTAAAGTAAAATGAAAAGAGGTACCTTCAATTTCGTCCTTTCAAAAAGGATAGAAAATATATTTTAAAGTTGCTTCCAAGGATATAGAAATATACTGCGATTTCATTCTCGTAAGTGCAATCATAGATTAAAATTTATTTACATTTTATTCTTAAGTCAAAAAGTAAGAATAGTCATTTGACGTTTCTCAAGTCATGTGGTTAAATAGTCTGATTATACAGAAATTTGAACAAGAGAAAAACTAATATTAAATAGTCTGATTATACAGAAACTTGAACAAAAGAAACAGCTAATATTAAATAGTCTGATTATACAGAAATTTGAACAAAAGAAAAAATTGATATTAAATAGTGTGAATATACAGAAATTTAAGAAAAAAATTATATTAAATAGTCTTATTATACAGAAATTTGAAAAAAGAAAACACTAATATTAAATAGTCTGATTATACAGAAATTTGAACACAAGAAAAAACTGATATTAAATAGTGTGATTATACAGAAATTTAAGAAAAAAATACTATTGAATAATCCTATTATACAGAAATTTAAGAAAAAAATACTATTGAATAATCCTATTATACAGAAATTTGAACAAAAGAAAAAACTAATGTATCGTAAGTTAAACAGCTAAATAAGAAATTTTTTCAGGACCAACTGGAGAAAACAAAACAGTTCCTCCAGATGAAAAACAAACATGAATTAGATGAGGAATAAACACGCTCGATTGTTGAAAGAAGAAGACGAACGAAAAACCCAAAGGATAGTTGAAATAGCTTCCGGTAATGAGTAAACAATAGCATATTTGTCTTTATAATTTTTCTAGGAATTTCATTTCACGACGAATAATCCGTAAATATTTGTGGAATGAAAGAGCGGAAAGGGGGAAAAAATAATGGTCCCTGAAGCGAAAAATGGCAAGGGTATTTTTTTTTTTTTTCGTTTTATATAAATGCCACTTTGTATTATATGAAATATGGATATGAATATATCCAGCCATCATAAAAGCAGAGAGAGAGAGAGAGAGAGAGAGAGAGAGAGAGAGAGAGAGAGAGAGAGAGAGAGAGAGAGAGAGAGAGATCCGGAAGTATTAAATCCAGGGGCAATTTTAGGTCGTTGGTGAATGTCCAAGATCGCCCTAGCATATGAAAGTGGTTTATTTAAATGTTGTTTGAGGATTTGCCAGGATTATTCTCAAATGACTCTCTCTCTTCTCTCTCTCTCTCTCTCTCTCTCTCTCTCTCTCTCTTTAAAGGGAGCAGCGGTACCCAATACCCTTCTTGCGCGATAGGATGAAGTCTCAAGCTCTACGTTCAGTCAGAGAGCTGCTCACACCAGACCGCTGAGGTTTGTTGCAAGTTTCGATCTCATTCCAATCTCATACGAATGACGATTAAGCTTCTAATCACCGCATAGAAATCTAATTAATTAACTAATCTATTAATTAATTAACTAATCTCAACTATTATGTGACTGCTTAATCATATGATTGTTCAGTCAGACTTATCTCATGATGGGTATAGTACCCTAATCCCCTGAAACAGTATTTGCATTGATACGTATTAATGAAATTATAGAATATCTCTCTCTCTCTCTCTCTCTCTCTCTCTCTCTCTCTCTCTCTCTCTCTCTCTCTCTCTCTCGTAGCTGTTCGACGTTCTAACAGAATCATTTAGCACCGTGTTTCATTGCCTCCCGAAAGGTAAATATTGTCTTAAGTGGTAAAAGAGAATCTGTATGAGTACTTTAAAGCACGAATGAGGTCAGAGAACAAATAGAACGAGTTATTAATGTATAGAATATAATTAAAACATTACATAAACAAAAATAGAAACACAATTAATACCAATTATCAGTATGAAAAGTAATTGGAGGATTATATATATATATATATATATATATATATATATATATATATATTTATATATATAGATATAGATATATATATATATATATATATATATATATATATATATATATATCTATATATATATATATATATATATATATAATATATATATATATATATATATATATATATATATATATATATATATGCAAAGATAAACCATGAACATTAAAATATCTAAATCCCACCAACCCGGAGCATATATAAATATATTGAAAATATGATTTTGTGTTATTCATAGGATACAGCCACCATTACGTAAACATTTATATAAACTTTATAAAAAATTAAAAAAAGTAAAAGTAAAAAACTTAAAACGCTGCAAACCGCACCCTAGCAGAGCATCACAAAATCCCAGCCCAGGCACAATAGGCTGCAATTATGAGCCTCCGCAGCGCCAAATAGCCTCTCAAGTGTATACACCGGGACGCCATTTTGCCCGACGAACGCTCATCGATTCTCAAAATGGTCCCGAAAATCCCCCCTGGGAGACAGTAACGAGCAATAACTGCGGCGAGGCAGAGCCTATGTGAAATGGCTGGAAAAATGAAGGACAGGTCTTGTGAATATGAGGTCATTTTTTTGACAGTTTCGTGGGTTGAAATGACACAACACCCTGAGACGAGGGAGTCGTTCGTCTCTATACGAGTCAGTTCGCAATTGTTCTTCACCAGGAAATCACAGGCTTATGATTGTGTAAATCATATGCCTTGACGAATGTTTCGCAAGTGCATTAAAAATGTAAAGTATCTGCATAAACATATACCTACAAATGTTTCAGATCCAGTTCGCTCTACCTGAGGAATAATACCCAAGGGGGATTTATGGTTGATAACCACTTATCAAATTATAATTCCCTCGCCGCGTTATTTCCGAGATTGGACGAATTGGATATTAAATGACATTTAGCTTAATTTTTATGAATATAAAAAAACTGCGTCCTTTCCGAGATAGAGCGAATTGGATATTAGATTATATTTAGTTAATTTTGATGAATATAGGCAATGTCACGACCGATGTGATAAAGATTCATACAGGATATGTTTATGTAATGTGTTATGGGTTCCATAAGTCAGGTTGAAATTAATCTTTCTATCTCTGTGTTTACAAAAACAAATTGTAAGGTTAAGTCAGTCACTCTTGACGGATAAAACCCTTATCATTTCTGTGGCGGTCAAAGTTGTTTTAATTACCGAATTAGAGAGAGAGAGAGAGAGAGAGAGAGAGAGAGAGAGAGAGAGAGAGAGAGAGAGGTTTGGGGTCTGGTGACGGCAATTCTGGGGGGTCACATCAAGACCTGAGTGCCAGTGGAGTCGTAGTTATATATTATTGGTGTTATGAAGATAGAAAAGCATTAATATTGAATCCAAGAGATTTTGTGTGTCAAGTTGTGTCATCACTGGGTCACAGCGAGACCTACAAGCCACCAGAGCTGAGTGTTATTAATAGGAAATGGTAGTAATTGTACTTGTGGCTGTTGATGTAGTTGATGTTGCGTTATTGAGCTAAAAAGAATATTAATACTGAATCCAACGGATTGTATGTCAAGTTATAGCATCACTGGGTCACACTGAGACCCTAGAGCTACCAGAGTGATATAAATAGAAGTGGTGCTGTTGTTCATCAAGAACGCCCCACTCCATTGGCTGCATTTGTCATTTTAAAACCAGAACAGCTCTGACAAATATTTATGAATATGCAAGAGGGGGGGGGGGAGCTAGGGGGTGTCTTTGAATTTATACAAAATCCCCTTTTCAGCTTCAGTGGGATAAAGCTGCAAGCACGTGCCATTAGTGCCATTGATTTGCTTTGCAAATATGTTGTTTTTTTGTTCTTTCAGCTTCCATTTTTTTTTCTTCTTTTTTTGTATTTTACTGTGATGCAAAATCTCTTCAGGATCATCCCTCATTGTTATATGTGCGCTTTTGACGTTTCTCATTGTTGTTTCAATAACCCTTTGTTGATTATTCTTATAAATAACCTCTAAATATAAACGAGTATATACATATTTTAGGGTGGAAAGAGAGAGAGAGAGAGAGAGAGAGAGAGAGAGAGAGAGAGAGAGAGAGAGAGAGAGAGAGAGAGAGAGAGAGAGAGAGTTTGATTTATAGACTTTGGGCATACATACCAAGCAGAGAGTGGCTTACCTCCCTTGTATAGTTTCCATTTGACGAGGATTCCGCTGATCTCTCCCAGAATCACCATTGTGGAATTTGCACGCCATTAGTCAGTTATTGTAGAAATATCCGATTGTTTGAATTCGCTTATAAGCGACATTGTTAGAAGCCAAAAGTCCTTCGTTTGACGTCCGTTCAGCCCCTCGTCTGAAGGAGGGATGGTTAGACTTTCCAAGAAATACGCTAATCCTAGCAGACCTCCGGCGTGGCTGAGAGCGAACCTCTCCTGTTTACCTTTCATTCTGGGTCTATCATTAATTCATCTTGTGTTGATTTAAGGCCGAGTCTTTTCTTTTTTCCCCTGCATTACGAGTTGCTCGAGAGGGGAGTCCGTGTTGATATCCAGGTTATTATTATTATTATTATTATTATTATTATTATTATTATTATTATTATTATTATTATTATTATTATTATTATTATTATTTTTTATTTATGATTAATTAATTATTATTATTATTATTATTATTATTTATTATTATTTCTTCTGGCATAATAATAATAATAATAATTAATAAATAATATAATAATAATCATAATAATCAACATAATAATCACTAATAATTAATATTGTTATTTAATTAAAATTGTTATTTTTTGCTCTATATCAGTCCTTCAATTCGACTGGTTGGTATTTATAGTGTGGGGTTCCGGATTGCATCCTGCCTCCTTAGGAGTCCATCTCTTTTCTTACTATGTGCGCCGTTTCTAGGATCACACTCTTCTGCATGAGTCCTGGTGCTACTTCAGCCTCTAGTTTTTCTAGATTCCTTTTCAGGGATCTTGGGATCGTGCCTAGTGTTCCTATGATTATGGGTACAATTTCCACTGGCATATCCCATATCCTTCTTATTTCTATTTTCAGGTCTTGATACTTATCCATTTTTCCCTCTCTTTCTCTTCAACTCTGGTGTCCCATGGTATTGCGACATCAGTGAGTGATACTTTCGTCTTGATTTTGTCAAAGAACGTCACGTCTGGTCTATTTGCACGTATCACCCTATCTGTTCTGATACCATAGTCCCAGAGGATCTTTGCCTGATCGTTTTCTATCACTCCTTTAGGTAGCTGATGTTTCTTGCACAGACTCCAGTGGAGAACTTTTGCCACTGAATCATGCCTCTTTTTGTACTGGTTCTGTGCAAGTGCCGGACATTCGCTTGCTATGTGGTTTATGGTTTCATTTTTCGTATTGCACTTCCTACATATCGGAGAGATGTTATTTCCATCTATCGTTCTTTGAACATATCTGGTTCTCAGGGCCTGATCTTGTGCCGCTGTTATCATTCCTCCTGTTTCCTTCTTGAGCTCTACCCTCTGTTGCCATTGCCACGTGTCATCGCTGGCTAGTTCTTTAGTCTTTCTCATGTATTGTCCGTGCGTTGGTTTGTTGTGGCATTCCTCTGTTGTGTTTGTCATTCGCCTGTCTCTGTATATTTCTGGGTCTTCGTCTACTTTTATCAGTCCTTCTTCCCATGCACTCTCTAGCCACTCGTCTTCATTGGTTTTCAGATATTGCCCCAGTGCTCTGTTCTCGATGTTGACGCAGTCCTCTATACTTATTATTATTATTATTAATTTTAAGAAACTGGTCCAAGCCCATAAAGTTCCAATGGAATAATTCACATAGTTACTGCAGTAAGTCGAATGCCCTCCTATGAGGCCAAAGTAAACAATAATTAGGTAAATAGATTAAAATAAATAAATAAATGAATAAGAAATGATTATGTAGAATGAAGTCATGGGAATAAATGCGTCTGAAATAATTTCCTAAAATTTCTAATACTCTCTCTCTCTGAATGACTTTTTAAAATGAATTTGTGGTGGATTTTGATCATTAACCCTGGTGCCAACAGAGAAATGGTTTTAAAAAAGTCTACGGTACCGGTTTGCCCAATTACATTATTTGCCAAGCAAACTCTTGGTATATTTTTTCCATTTCATTCATTTGTATAGATTAGCTTCGTAACGGCTGTGGCAGTTGAACGGATGTTGGAAGTGTTTATATTAAAAAAAAAAAAGAATTTTCCCTCTAAATTTAAATGTGAAATAAAGACACGAGATGCTTCGTTGATTTGAAATATTTTAGTGTTAGTAAATGATTTATTTATTTTATTTATATTTTGTTTTGAGCCGCCAAAAATTCGCAAATAGATAATGGAACTTTACTTTTTTGTCCATTCAGAATTAATATCTTCGTAGATAATGAGACTGACTAGCTAAATTTATTCAAGA
Source organism: Macrobrachium nipponense (assembly GCF_015104395.2). NCBI lineage: Eukaryota > Metazoa > Arthropoda > Malacostraca > Decapoda > Palaemonidae > Macrobrachium > Macrobrachium nipponense. The sequence continues at coordinate 57,106,421 of NC_087207.1, forward strand.
TTCGAATTCTATATCATAATTCAGATTTTTTTAATTATAATTATTTATATCTATTTACTTATCTATTTATTTATTTATTTATTTATTTGTTTATTTATTATTTTAAGTTTTGAGCCACCAAAAAAATGCGCGAATATATAATGGAACTTTACTTCGTTGTCCATTCAGAATTAATATCTGCGCCGTACACTGTAAAAAATAAAAAATTTTCCGTTGAAAAAACGGTAAAAATCCTGGCAGTAATGTTGCCAAGCATTTACCGTTAAAAAAACGCGGTCCCGTAATTTTTATGTACCGTATTTTCTCCCGTATTTGAGAAAATACCGTATAAAATTTTTTAACCGTAAAATTTACGGTTTTACCGTTAAGTTAACCAATAACATAACCGTATAATACAGGTTTAATATTTTTACGGGATTTTCTCAAATACGGGTGAAAATACATATATACAGGCTGGGGCTAAATCAAATGCCCGAGTTTTGATAGGCTATTAGGAAAAGTAAAACAATACTTACAGAATTATTTGTTGTTTTATTCGAATCAGTATACAATGCAGTTTGTGTGATCACTTTTTGAAGATGGCATCAGGAAGATGGTGGCCGTCTGTAGCGATGAACTCTTGAAGGCAATGTCTGAAGTTTTCAGCTGCTCTTCGGCTCATCTCACTTTCGGCCACACAGTTTGGAAGAATTGAAGATGCGAATCCGGGAGGAAATCGCTACAATACTCCTCGAGATCTGCCGAAGAGCAGCCGAAAACTTCAGACATCGCCTTCAACTGTGCATCGCTACAGATGGCACCATCTTCCTGATGGCATCTTCAAAAAGGATCACACAAACAGCATTGTATATGATTTCGAGTAAAAACAAATAATTCTGTAAGTATTGTTTTGCT
>NC_087207.1:57112314-57122314 GCF_015104395.2 Macrobrachium nipponense
TACTCGTCCCGCAAGCCGTCGACGGAGGCAGGGTCCATACATAATAGTCCTAATCTAATTATAGGCCGCAACTACAGTAAAGTTTTATCATATAAAATAAAAAAGCATACAGCTGGTCTTAAAACTCACCTGATGCTGTTCACAACTTCACTCTTCGTAACAGTAGAAGAAACCACAAGAAGACATCTGTGATGAGCTGAGGGGATTCGTTGTTTTCAAGTGACTTGTTTCGGCGCCTCCGCCCGCCAGAAATGAAAACACACGCATTGCGAAATGCGTATCTGATCGGGATAATCGTAGTATATATGATGTTTTTGGTCCTTTGAATATACAGTGGAATTTTTATTTTTTGCCCGTTTCATAAAACGTAATGTTGGAAATGGTAAATGTACAAGTATATTATTATATTAATACACTAATAATTCTGTAGTTACATGGGATGGTAGCGGATGGCAACTTCATATGGACAGATGCCAATGCGATAATAATAAAACTAATAACTTCTACAATATTGTATTTTTAATGATTTAGTAGAAAATTTTAAGCTTTTAATGTTTCATATAGGCTTAGTCTTAACATTTAACACAATTCTGTCAGAAAATATTTAAGTTATATGAACCATTATGATAAGGACTATACCTCAATTACGGCCCTGCGACCGTAATTTTGGGCAGGATGTCTTATAGCAATGGTTTTACGGTAAATACCCGTAAAAGATATTAACAATTTACGATAAAAACGGATGGCCACCCGTTTTCTGAAATACGGCCGGAAACCGTATATTTTGTTTTTACGGTAATTTTCTGATTAAAACTACGGGTTTTTTTAACAGTGTAGATACTGAGGCTGACTACCTAAATTTTTTCACAATTCGAATTCTAGAATGTCAGAATTCAGATTATTTTAAAAATCATAATCCAGTTTTTTTTTTTTTTTTTATTATTATTATTATTATCATCATCACGATTCAAACCTCCCTTTTGAATATTTTTGTTTTTGCCCTCTCCCGTTCTCTCGCTCTGAAACGTATCTGTGACGAGGCTGCCAGCGCCGGGCGACGACTAACAAATACCCAAAATACTATTGTTCCAAAGTTGGGAAACTGGGACGCATCAGATTTAATATGGCCGGATGGCTGTCACAACCCCTTCCGACCCCCTCCCCAAGTCCCTCCTGCTCCTCCCCTCTCTCTTCCCCCCAGCACTACCTTTAAAAGAGTAAAATTCGGGTCGCCAGGCGCATCGGGAGAGTTGGCCATAATTTTGCGCCCAGCGCGCACAAATGGTTATCGTGTTAAAGCAAAGTTACGTTGGGGAACTTTATTATTATTATTATTATTACTATTATTATTATTATTATTATTATTATTATTATTATTATTATTCCGGTAGCAGTATATTTTGCTTCGGTAGTGGGTAATGGCATGACGATTTATTAAAACGGTTTTAGTTATCTGAAATTTTTTAAAATCGTTTTGTGCCTGCTTTGTCTGTCTGTCCGAACATTTTCCGTCAGCACTTTTTCTCTCTCCGCCCTCAGATCTTAAAAAAACAAGCTGAGGCTAGAGGGCTGCAAATTGCTATGTTGATCATCCACCCTCCAGTCATCAGCCATACCAAATTGCAGCTCTCTAGCCTTGGTAGCTTTTATTTTTTATTTTTTATTAAGGTTAAAATTAGCCGTGATCGTGCGTCTGGCAACGATATAGGTCCAGGCCACGACCAGGGCGTGGTTAAAGTGTCATGGGCTACGGCTTATACAGCAACTATATAAGAATAATATGATTTGTAAATGCATTGAATAGCATTCGTTCATTTTCTATTATCTTCTGTCACTTCTTTCAAATGTTGTGGGATTATTCCATATGGATAGCGTTCGTCTTCTGATAATAATAATAATAATAATAATAATAATAATAATAATAATAATAATAATAATAATAAAGCTGTTCCCTTGCTATTCTCATCAGCGTTGTTTGTTTGGTAAATGTATTATAACAATGTCCTTATTATCCCCCCCCCCCCTCGGGGGCCCCCCCCCTCGGGGGCTCCCACTTCCTTAAAGTAACGCAGGAGAAAATGAAGACGAAAAACTAAAAAAAAAAAAATCTCTCTCTTTACTTCCACGTTATAAACTCTTCATGTACACGCCGTGAGCCCTCATGAATAATTTATTAAAGGCACGGTGCCCGGGAAACTGCCAAGTAGTGCTTTTCAGTCTCCCGCCCTAAAGTATGCAGGAGGAGGGGGAGGGGGAGATCCTACGAAACAAAAGCGAGTGCAGTTGGTGCCACCTAAATTAGGGTTTTTTTTTTTAAAGGAAATGTGAAGGTTTAAACAGGATTCTTGGGTTCTTTTAGAAAGGGCTGCTGCCTTTGCTATTCGTGCTTCTGTTGCTGTTGCTCCTGTTTCTGCTGCTGAAGGGGGGGGGGGGCAAGGGCTAAGGCCTACTCCCCCCTTACTCCCACCAATTCTATTTAGGACTCAAACATCCGGTGTTTAATTTATATATATATATATATATATATATATATATATATATATATATATATCACGGGTGTATGAGAGAGAGAGGGTGGGGTGGGGTCATCTCCATCTTTCAGAAGTAATAGCACACATTTAGGATGGATATATATATATATATATATATATATATATATATATATATATATATATATATATATATATATATATATAGCTTTAAATATATCGTCACGAATTGTTGTGTATGTAGATGGTAGAGAGAGAGAGGGAGAGAGAGAGACGAATAGTCATTTCCATTTTTCATAAGTGATAACGCACATTGATAATTAATAGTTATATGTAGCTTTAGATATGATTTCAAGATATCTGATTTGAGAGAGAGAGAGAGAGAGAGAGAGAGAGAGAGAGAGAGAGAGAGAGAGAGAGAGAGAGAGAGAGAGAATGGAAGTTTGAAATGAGAATATAACGTTACAGCTACGTAGTAAGAAACCTCCTTTAAGTTATACAATAATTCTGAAGAGGATACACATAGCATATTTTATTGTTAAGTCATATTCAAAACATTTTGTCCGGGTGAGAAAAATCAAAGAAGAAAACTGAAAATAAGCCCAAAAGGGTCCGTCGGAAACATCATGAAGACATCAGTAAAGAACGGACCGTAAAAATGTCGATACTGAATTATCATAATGGCCGACACTGAGGGATGTTTATTTGCAGAGACTTTTGGTACCGTTAAAAGACATTGCAGGGAGTTTTTTTTTCTTCTTTTTTTATGGCCAAGTGGTGTCTGTGTGTATGTCTGTATGGCTACTGACTACTGCATATAAGCTATACTGTATGCATGTTTTAAAGTGTTTATTGTGCATGTGTATTTGTGTATTTAGTGAATATATATTTATGCGTGTGCATTTATATATATATATATATATATATATATATATATATATATATATATGTGTGTGGTGTGTGTGTATGTATATATATATATATATATATATATATATATATATATATATATATATATATATATTATATATCTGCGTAATTCCTTCCTTTGCATTCATATGTGCATAAAGTGAGAGATTTTTAACATTTAGCATTGGGTTTAATACGCAACGATGAAATTTCGAGAGAGAGAGAGAGAGAGAGAGTTTCATGCACCCAAGTTTACAAACAAAAAATTGCATGCATAATTTTGAGAGAGAGAGAGAGAGAGAGAGAGAGAGAGAGAGAGAGAGAGAGAGAGAGTTTTCATGCATCCAAGTCTGCAAAAAAAAGGAGAAAAAAATTGCATGCATAATTGTAACCTAGTTTTGAAGACTCACCTTACCAATCTTTCGTCGACGCTGCTCCATTCTGTGTGACTCGTGTTTTCCACCACGACTTCCATAACTTTAATTTCGAAAGCTTAGCTTTTGCTTCCCTCCAGATTAGAATTTCCGCTTTCTTTTCTTCAGTTATTTTATAAATAGAACGTTTGCTAAATAGTGGGAATTTGGGATCACGTCTCGTTGACTGCTTTATTAGAAAGGAATTCTGTTTTGACTTTGAGATATCTGAAGTTTCGATAATTAAACCTTTTTTATTGTTTTCCTTTTTTTCTCTATATTTTAGATTCTTTTTTACCGATCAAAGTCGCTTATTAGCCCATTAAATATCCATCCCCTTAGGGGGATAGTTCCGTTAGTTTAGTAAATTCACGCGGTGCACTGTAGGCATTATTTAAGGTTCTATGCAGCGTCCCTTCGAACCCTAGCTGTAACCCCTTTCATTCCTATTGTTGTACCTCCGTTCATATTCTCTTTCTTCTATGTAACTTTCCTCCCTATCCTAACAACTGTTTCAACATTATTTTCAGCTCTGAATAACCGCGTAGATCCCACCGCTTGGTCTTTGGCCTCAATTTTATGGTCCGGTTCTAATCCCAGTTAACATATCCTGTTAATCACGAAGTCCATTCTTGTTTCTGTCTACACCATAAAAAATAAGCCTTTTTATAATGAGAATTGATATCTTACATTTTCTTTAAAATCGGGATCATTATTATAATGAATATCCTTCATATCATAACATTCAGACAAACTTAGGACTTCTCGAACGCGTGGTAGGATGCCACCACCACGTAATTATGGAGAAATGCTGTTCGAAAGTTCGCGTCCTTAATTAAGCCAGGCAATGAAGCCAGGTAATAAAGCCAGGCAATGAAGCCAGGTGGGTCGTTTGAAGCGCAGGCTTCCGGATTTCCCCCCTCCCTCCCCCTTTTTTTTTTTTTTTTTTTTTTTTTTTTTTTAATGTGCGCGATGATTGCGTGTCATTACCGGGCTTCTTTGAAGCAGGAACCAATCAGCGCTTATTTCAAAGGAGGCATAAAGGTATTTTCCTATCCCCCCCCCTTCCTCCTCCCCCCCCCCCCCCTCCCCCCCCCCCTTCCTCCTCCCCCTCCTCCTCTTGATGATTTTTACGAGTGGTGCTCTAATTTTTGTTCAGTTTTTACAGTGGGGTCAGTATACCCAAGGGGCACTTTAAAACAGGTACTGGTTTTTACCTTTTATTTTGTGTGTGTGTGTGTGTGTGTGTGTGTGTGTGCGGTTGGGGGGGGGGGGAGAGTAGAGGTGTGGGCTCATTGAATCATAGTAGGAAGTGATTCAGCAGAGAAAGTGAATTTCAAGGGATATTGGATATCTTTATGACCCTATTCACTTAGAGGCTCAAGAAATAGATTATGTCCAGGAAGTGAAAGGATATTCATATTTGTTCTGAAAATTTTTTACAATTTTTGGACAACATACATGATTTCGGAGATATCCCAGGCATGCATTTGTATATATCAACGTATTCTCTCTCTGTTTAGAATACGCAAGAATACACGTGCGTTTGCATCAATAGCTTTAGTTAGGATACGTGAGGCAATGCATATCTCATTATTTACCGATTTATTCAGGATACGGCAGACTTAGCACATGTGTCATTATTTATCGTTTTATTCTGAATACGACAGACACAGCGCATGTGTTATTATTTACCGTTTTATTCAGGATACGACAGACATAGCACATGTGTTATTATTTATCGTTTTATACAGGATACGGCAGATATAGCACATAAGTCATTTTCAGATTTTATTTAGCATACGGCAGACACAGCACGTGTTGTTTGTATGTACTGATTTTATTCATGATACGCCAGTCATAACACACTTGATAATGCGTATCGATTTTGATTCAGAACGCATCGGAATTATGACTATTCCTCCGCTCTCGTAGCGAGCGTTGGTAGCAAAAAAAAAAAAAGAAAAAAAAAAAAGCCATTCTTCGCCAGGATTCGCAGTGATTTTATTCTGGGGAGACTATGCAGCAAACGTCAGAAATATCAGTCTCTCTCTCTCTCTCTCTCTCTCTCTCTCTCTCTCTCTCTCTCTGGGATCCAAATCGTTTCGCGCGAGAATGTATAAAACAGAGGGAACCGTCCCTTGTCTGTTTTATTCGATGTGAAGCGATGTGACGGCTCTGTTTGATGGGGGGGGGGGGTGTTATGGGGGGGACGGCTCTGTTTGATGGCGAAGGCGGGGTGGGGAAGGGGGAGGGCGGCTTCCGAGGCTTTTCGGGGGAGAAAGGACGCAGGGGTTTGGAACAGAGAGTTTGAGTGGATAAGTTGGTATTGCCTTTTAGAAGGGGGACTCTGGGGTTAGGGTGGAGGTGGAGGGGTGGGGGAGGGGTTATCAGACTGGGGGTGGGGGGGGGGTCAGAGTCCGTCGTTCGCTCGCTCGATAGGGCTCTATATATAGAAACCTGCCATCAATGCAGTTTATCTTCTTCTTCTTCTCTTTCTTCTTCTTCCTCTTCTTCTTCTTCTTCTTCTTTGCCTGTCGGTTTGTTTATGGTTTGTGTCATCGAGTAGAGATGGAAATTGCAAGATGAAAAAGTCCACGAAAGTTCTTCTAAAGTCGGCTGAATCGAGGGCTGTTATGACTGAATAATAATCTGTAAATCGTTCGCGACGTGATAATATTATTATATATATATATAATATATATATATATATATATATATATATATATTATATATATCTCGAGCTACAAATGTCCTTTAATATCTCATTCGCTCTACCTCGGAATTGATATTTTTCATATATATATATATATATATATATATATATATATATATATATATATATATATATATATATATATATATATATATATATATATATATATATATATATATATATAAACAACGCCTGACGATAAACTGACCAGAAGATAAACTTCTCCACTGAAAGATATTTGGATACTCAGTAATCATGGATGATGAAATGAAAATATGATGAGAATTGCGGAAAAAAAGAATGATTCTTGTTTATTTAACTAGTCCGGTTCCTGTAGTAGAAACTCCTGAATACGGAAATAGAAATTTGTAAAGATACTCGATTCAGGGAAATGGTAGAAGCTGCTGTATGGTATTAGACAAAAATGATATCACTGAAACGGATTCTATTTACGAAATATATGCTATACATATATATATATATATATATATATATATATATATCTATATATATATTATATATATATATATATATATAGCGTTTACAGCTTTGTCTTTTACCGACCGTGAATTTGGAAGTCAGATTAGTGAAGCTTTGGGAGATGGAGACACGGAACTGACCTGTAAACACAAATCTGAAAAATTAACATTCAAAATACGTCCGTTTCCTTTCGTTTTCATGCGAATTTTTGAATGAACTGCTCTGGTTCTGCTGGCTTTCAGGCCTCGCTGTGACCCACCGGCTCCTCCTCCTCCTCCTCCTCCTTCCTCCTCCTACTCCTCCTCCTCCTCCTCCTTCCTCTTGTTTTTTTCTACAAGAGTATGGTTTATAATTCTGAACCTTCAATTATGTTTATCGTTTAAACTCTCAGTCCTCCTCCTCCTCCTCCTCCTCCTTCTTCAAGATATTACTTATAATCCTGTACCTTCATTTATGTTTATCGCTTAAACTTTCATGCCGTAGTGAAATATATATTGTAGAATTATTATGCAAAACAACGAAGTATTGCCTTACTAATGTCGCTCTTGGGTCATATGGTGAATAATACCGATATATTATACAGGACTGTTGACTTTTCTCGTGCTGAATGAAACGCTCTATGAATATATTAATTTATTGATGTGATATGAATCAGAATATTACCGAAGGCTGGTTTGATTACCTACGCATGTACGATGTATTTGGAATGGGTGTATATATATATATTATATATATATATATATGATAATATATATATATATATCTGTGTGTGTGTATATATATATATATAGATATATATATATGTGTGTGTGTGTGTGTGTGTGTGTGTGTAATGTGGGTATAGCATATGTTTGCTTACACAGTTTGCTGTGATATTTTAGGGCGATACCCTAAATATATCTAACGAGGGAATTCATAATCTGAATTCAATTGATGAGAAGTGTCCATAACAAAATGAACATTGAGACCACTTTTGAATTTACTCAGTGAAAATACTGCAGCACACTCTATGAACTTAATGAAAAAAAACCACACTTTTTTACTTATGAATAAAAAATGCATAGATTTTTCAATACCGAATGACCATGAAAGGAAGTTTCAGTGAACGATAAACAAAGGTTCCACATCCATTCATTCATTCTCAGAATTTAAATCGAAGTAAGTTTAAAACCTTTTCGAAAACATCCACACCTTCTGAGCGGCCGTTGTAAATGTATGCATATAAGGATCATCAACAGCGCGTCGACCTCGAAAAGCTGCTCTAAGAAAGAAAATGTCAATCGGCTTCAAAGCAGTCTTGTAAAACTGCAAAGAAGCTCTTCAGTAAAGTACCTGTCCCCTAACATATGACCTTATAGTGTGTTAGTGCTGTCAGTGCACGTCTCGTGGTGCACTGTAGGCATCCACTGTTTATCTACATCCCTGCTTCTTTTCTTCCGTCTTGCCGCCTTCGTCTCACTATTACTTCTTAGTGGACTTGTGGGGTTTTCTCCTCGTTTTGCCTTTATAACCCTGTCCTTCATCTCATTTACTCTTTTGGATTCTCTGTCTTGCTGTCCAACCACTCTAACAGGCTTTTTTTTTTTTTTTTTTTTTTTAGCGCTTAATGGCTGGAAATATCCTAGTTCTTGGCTTTAATCCTAAGATCAATTTTGTTGCTCCCTGGAGGCCTAATCATAGCCTCGTACTTCACTGATACTGCCTCCATCTTTTTAGTACTTTTACTAAGCTCACATGCAGTTATCTCATAGACAAATTTATCTTATTCGACATTCTGTCTACGTGTCTGGGTAACAATGGTATAACCTTGTTCGAGATTTTAATTTGTACTTTTTTGTTTTTGTCTCGTTTCATATCACACTCTGGGAGACGCCCAGAACAGCCTAATTCCACGTGACTTCGGAGGCAGGCCATTTCAAAATATTCCCCTTTTTATCCTCCTCTCGCATTCTACGGTCGAACTTTCCTTCCATAAAAAAGAGGTTAGGCTCGAACTTCCTTCATTCGCTCCAGCCTTCTCCCCTTCTTTGCGACCTTCCGTCGGTTTTACAACTTCAGCAAATCCTGCGCTGATATCCCATCTCTACAGTTGTAGTTGACTGCCCTCATTCTATTGAATGTTCTTTAACGACTCGTTTTCGTGAACGACCTTCTATCATAATGAAACGGAAACATATCCGAACCGGGTCAATTTGTTCCTGATGTTCTGAACGTATATGTATGATAACCATTGTGAAGAGCTCCTTAGTGGCGTGATTTATAATGTCTTGGTCTGCCACCTTGGTGGCAGAGAGTTCGATTCTCGGTCAATCCAGTGAGGGGGGATAGAATTTTACTCTGGACGTGGTTCGGAAGTCCCTTTGCTGAATAACCGTGACTGGTTTCATGCATCGTCAAAACACCATACGAACAAAACAAAACTATTGTAAAGAGTATATTGTGCTTGAAATATTAATGGACAGCTGTATGTCTTATTTATGATGCTTATATTTTTACGACTTGCTTCCGTTACTAACTTCATCCGTAGTATATTGCCACCAGTCAAAATGCATCGTCCCCAAACGAGGGCTGTTCCACTTCCGTTCACGGTTTTAAGCCACAAAGTCGCATATAATGGGAAACTTAGAGTTTAAGGCAGGACCTGGATTAGCCTCGAGGTTTCTGGAAAGTTTCCTTGCCCGTGTTATTTAATCCTGTCAGGTGGAATTATAATCCCGTAAGGATAGACGTTATTCTGATGGAGGGAAAATGAGTCTTGTATATCAAATTATGGAAGCAAGCTTTAGTCGTAATTAGAGCTGTAAGCTTTTTGGTGGTAATATTCTTCTCATACCTTTGAAATTGGAGTTGCCAAGTCCCTGGGATTGTGGAAAGGGCTTATCGCCGTTGTTAACTTTCCCATTCAGCCAGAGTATGGAAGCGAGAACCTTATCTACCTTTATCTGTTTTATAAAAGGCAATTTCATTCTGTCTATTTGTCTGTCTGTTTGTTA
>NC_087207.1:57127314-57129814 GCF_015104395.2 Macrobrachium nipponense
TATATATATATATATATATGTATGTATATATATATATATATAGATATATATATATATATATATATATATATATATATATATATATATATATTGCATCACCGCAACAACAGGTGTGTTCTTGGGAAAAACCCCACAACGGTCAATACGAGAGAGACAAGAGAGAGAGAGAGAGAGATGAGAGAGAGAGGAGAGAGAGAGAGAGAGAGAGAGAGAGAATACATTAAATTCAGATTAAAAGATCCTACTACAATTATGTAGAACGAACTCCATTAGCTGTAGGTCCGGTAAGTGTCACCGGCCATTGACTTCGACTTTACATAAGCTAGTAACGAATGCATAATCAGAAGAAAGTGACGCTTTAACTAAGCTTCTCTTTAGCTTAAGCTTTTTTTTTCCTCCGCTGCTTAAATGGCCCCCTAAGCATAGTAAGCAGTTCAGCTTTAGTGAATTGCTCATTTCTGCTTTTGATGAGTGACGTTTTTTTTTTCTTTCTTTCTTTCTTTCTTTGTCTTCCTCTTCTTCTTCTTCTTCGTTTTGGAGACAAGGTCGTATTTTGTAAAAGCTGGAAAGTAGGGCGAGTTGGGTGGGGGGGGGGGGTGGAGTGGGCTCCATTACGTCAATATCACCCACCTTCCCGCTAATGCTGAGTCAACATGGGAGACGCTGCTTTGCGTTTTGCTTTGACGTCCTTTCTCTCTCTCTCTCTCTCTCTCTCTCATTTTGGGGGCTTAAAGTAATCTTTGTTTTTCGGGTTCTAATTTATCTTCGTTTTGGTAGAGAGAGAGAGAGAGGGGGGGGTCCTTCTCTCTCTCTCTCTCTCTCTCTCTCATTTTTGGGGGCTTAAAATAGTCTGTTTTTCGAGCTCTAATCGATCTTCGTTTTGGTAGAGAGAGAGAGAGAGAGAGAGAGAGAGAGAGAGAGAGAGAGAGAGAGAGTTTGTCCCTAGTTGTGGTATAAAGATGGATTTTATGCGTATTGTTTTATGTTCATACTGAATTGATTTTCATGTGGTGAAATTTATCTGTATTGTTCTTTAGCAGAAGTAAATTTATTCTTAATTTTGTAGAATGCTGAAGTTTATCCATGATTTTTATAATAAGAGGAAATTTGACAATTTTAAAATAAATTTAAAATATACTTGCAAGTTTTGTTCAGGTAAATTTAGATATGATCTTCTATAGAAATAAATTTGTCCACGTTTTTATACAGAAAGAAAGAATTGATATATATTTTCACATAGCAAAAGAATGTGAAAACTCAGGTTCAGGTATGTAGACACATACACACATACACACACACAAACACATACACACACACATCCCACAATGTATCTTTTCTATTATCCTGTTGTTCATTATATTTCATTATAAATAGCCTTATTTGACGTATCTAACAAAAGGGTGATTTATCGGGCAACTTGTGTTTTGTTTTCCTCTTCCATTGTTCGAGGAACAAACGAGGACTCTCTCTCTCTCTCTCTCTCTCTCTCTCTCTCTCTCTCTCTCTCTCTCTCATGAAATTTCAACATAGCCGTCCACACGTTTTGGAAATTTTTCTCGCCTCTTTCATCGTTCAAGGCACAAACTCTCTCTCTCTCTCTCTCTCTCTCTCTCTCTCTCTCTCTCTCTCTCTCTCTCTCTCTCTCTCTCTCATGAAATTTCAGCATGGCCTTTTATTTGTTTTATTGCAAAGTCGCAGTAAAACCGTAGTTTTTTAACGGAACATTTCGCAATGAATGTTTTTATTATTTTTTTTTGGGGTATTAGAGAATCTTTTATCTGTAAAAAAAATCATTTTACACACCGGAGGTTTCTCGGGCGGAAAAAAATCACTCGGTCCGACCCCCCCATAATAATAAAAAAAAAAAAAAAACATTCGCGGTTTTATGATCTGGTGAAAGTGTTTTTTTTTTTTTTTTTTTTTTTTTTTATCGGGCGAAAAACTGCAAACAGTAGCCATTGGACTACAAAAAAAAATCAAAAGTGGTTGTTTTCTATCATGTAAAAGAGATAACATTCAGTCACAGCTTAACTAACTCAGTTCAGCAGTGATCTGTAAATTATGTCTCTCTTTGTTAGTTATTATTGTTATTTGACTGTATACGTATGTATTCGTATGCACACATATTCATACATACCTTGTTTCTAAGTTTCTGAATTATACACACACACACACACACACAACACACATATATATATATATATTATATATGTATATAGTATATATATATATATTATATAATATAATATATATATATATATATATATATATATATAATGTAATAGATAAATAGATAGATAGATAAACACACACACACACACACACACACACATATATATATATATATATATATATATATATATATGTGTGTGTGTGTGTGTGTGTGTGTGTGTGTCTGTATGTGTATGTATAAACACGCATCAGTTTTCTCCTCGTTATAGAAAGAAACCGCCTGAGCTATATGAATCTCCACAGAAACTCTTCATGGGATGTTTTGAAT
>NC_087207.1:57137314-57149814 GCF_015104395.2 Macrobrachium nipponense
TTTCATCGTACTCCTCCCCCCCCCCCCCCCCCACCCTTCCGAAAGGGGTGGGGGATGAGAGGGGATTCCCTGAAACGGGGCTGTTTATGCCCGTAGAATTAGTTACTTTACGAATTTATCAAGCATAATATCTGTACACATAATGTTTGCTAGTAATAATAATGTTTGCAGGTTCTGGAAAAGAGATATACTCTCTCCCAAAGAAACTCTTCATATCTGGATATAAAGGGCCACTGTTTAAAGTTTTAGTTTATGGTAAATCTTGGAAGGCGGAAGTTTCTTAGTGCGAAACTTTGAATAGAAGTTTCTCGTCAGTTTGAGGAAGAAGAAAAACGGGCGATATTCTCCCAGTAAATAACTGACGACGTTGCTTGTGATTAATTTTTTTTTTTAAGATTTTTTCTTCGTATTTTTGTCTAAATAGCTGATATATCGTGAGACTCTGTTCATGTCTTGGAATTGTCGTAAAAAGGCATTCATTTCTTAAAAAGCGTTTTAGTTTTTAGTTTTCTGTAAAAGAAAACTATTGTGTCGGCTTTGTCTGTCCTTCGGTCTCTCCTTCTTCAGTTCTCGAAAACTACTGAGGCTAGAGGGCTGCAAATTGGTTTTTTGATCATCCACCCTCCTATCATCAAACATACCAAATTGCAACCCTCTAACCTCGGTAGTTTTTATTTTCTATTCAAGTTTAAAGTTACATATGGATCGCGCATCTGGCAGAACTTTCTAGAGGCATGGGACGCACCCTCACTCTACTTGTTTATATTGTCCTCGGAGTAGGCTACTGTTGTCCTGAGGCTCTCTCTAGAATGCACTCAAGTCTTGAAATTGTCTCAAGAAAAGCAGAATATTTATTTTTAAGTCATTAATATCAGGTACGTTTTCTCAAGTTTGTCATTGAATGTTAAGAACGTCATTCCTATGTTTGTCCTTGAACATTTAGAACGTTTTTCCAATGTTTCCTGTTTTTTTTTTAATACTGGTATACCAAATTTTTTTATTGAAAATCAAGGTTTTCCCATGGCTGTCATTATTAAGAACTTTTTTTTCCTGTTTTTTTTCTTTAAATATTGGTACAATTTTTCGTCACTGAAAATCAGGAACGTTTTCCCATGGCCGCATTACATATTAAGAATGTTTATGTATATATATATATATATATATATATATATATATATATATATTATGGTAAAAAATTTTGTCACTAAACATTACGAACGTTTTCTCATGGTTGTCTAAATATAATGAACGCTTCTTGATGGTTGTCATTGAATGTTTGGGACATTTTTCCACGATTGCCCATGAATATTAAAAAGACATTTTGTCCTGCATCGTTTACTCCAAGTTCCTCAGAAGTTTCTGGGAGCCAGATTGCCGAGCGAGTCACGCTGGGAAAATAATAATAAGCGTTAGGTCATTGCTAGTGAATAAAGAGAGTCCTCACTTACTCAGCTGTTGGTCTCTCAGGTCTCAGTGTGACTCATTGCTTCTTAGACCAGACTCCAGAGGTGTTCTGGAATCTGGAATGTTTTGTGCAGTGATTGATGGAATGAGGTTCCATATGATTGAAGGTGAAGGGGAGGGGGGTGGGGGGAGGGGGGAGGGGGGTTCGAAAAGAGGGCGTAGGAGCTAGGCGTTGTTTAGAGTTCGATGTGGACGACCTGTTACCTATGCTCTTTGCTTAGACTTGGGGACATGTGGTGGGCGTAGTATATCGGTATCAGGATGGGCGTCCTGCGGGCGGTTGTGGAGCGTGCGTGTTGTGGGCGTTGGTATTGATCGTAGTGGTGGTGGTGGTGGAGCGGAGAGGTCGTGGTGGTGGTGGAGGAGCGGAGGAGGAGGAGGTCGTGGTGGTGGTGGTGTTGTGTTTGTGATCGAGGGGAGAAAGAGTGAGCGAATGAGTGAGCGAGCGGGAACTGCCGACCCTGCATGCAGGAGAGTGTCTCTCTCTCTCTCCCTCTCTTTTCCTCTCTCCCCTCGGTTCTGCTGCTGCTTCACTGTTTAGCAGCAGCTGCACAGCGCCCAGTCAAGTCAGTCTCTCAGTCTCGCCCCATCGGTGTTGTTGCTGTTGGCGTGTGTGTGTGTGCTTTTGTGTGAGAGAGAGAGAGGAGAAGAAGAAAGAGTGTCTCGAGATCGCCGAAACACGACGACACGGCCGAAGGGCAAGAGGTTTATTATAGAGGTTTATCTTCTCCGGCCGGAGGCGAACCCCAGCTGGCAAAACACCGACTTCTGCATACGAAGAGTCTGCGAGGATCTCGTGTGTGTGGGGAGACGTAGTTCGTATTACGTCATCGTAGTATCCTGACAGAAGAGCCAAGAAGGGCGAAGGAAGAAGAAGCAGCTGCCTTTCCACACCAGTGGCTTTGCGTTCCCCTCTTCTGCATTCTCGGTGGGAGAGAAAAAGGGGCCTGGAAGTGATTGTTTTATCTCCTCCTGGGAAGGAAACGAGAGATAGAGATAGTAGAGAGGAGGGGGGACGAAACAGCGGTTTATAAAGCTCCCCTTTTCCAAAAGTGTCAAGTGGTGGTCCTCCAAAGGTAAGGATTTGACGTTGCACCACAAGTGGCAACAGTGTTTTGAATCAGGTCCTTGCATTTTCTCTCTCGTAGTTTATTAGAGTCGTAGTCCTAATGGCAGGAAGGCGGTCGAGGGTAGAAGCACCTTCTCCTCCCTAGTGTCTGCTGCTTTCTCTTAGGTATTTAGAAAAAATATATACATACTCAGAAGCGGATTAATGGAAGAAGGCTGCTGTGCTTCACGGAAGGAGCAAACTCTCACACGCGAAGTGGCGACAGCTGCTGGAAGGAGCCAGGTGAGGCTATAAGACGTCTCCAACGTTGGCTGCCGAAGAAGGTAAGGTTTTGTTTACAAGGTTCCCTCGTCGAGGATGACGTCGTGCGTGGCCTGTTGCCGTTCCTCTTGCAAGAACGAAGCCTGTGCATTCATTTCCAAAGGATTTCCAGAGCTTGTTTTGATTCCAGGGTACTTCCAGGGCCTGTTTTCATTTGTTTCGAGGGTAGTGTTTCTCGTTTTATTTCGTTAAATTCTACTAGTTTTATTGTTTTTTTGCCGAGAGTAGTGTCTCTCGTTATATTTCCTAAATTCTACTTGTAGTATTGTTTTTTTTTCGAGAATAGTGTTTCTCGTCTCATTTCCTAAATTCTACTGGTTTTATTTATTTTTTTCGAGAATAGTGTTTCTCGTTTTATTTCCTAAATTCTACTTGTTTTATTTTTTTTTTAGAAAGTATTGTTTCTCGTCTTACGTACTTCTCAAACTGGACTTGTTGTTTGATTGAGTTCTGGAACCATGCTGTCGTAAATGCGGAACTTTTTTTATTTCATTTATTTGAGGAATTTCTGGAAGGGCTCTGGAATGATGCCGTCCCACGTGATACCAGTTTTCGTTCTTAATCACGTTTTGCTCAAACCGAAAGTAGTTCTTTGAACGAGCAACCATGCACGGCAATGACGTTCATAATACACATGTTTCCTTCGATTTGTGGAAACGATGAAGAAACAGGGATATGTGTACCCGTACACTTACCTGGAAGGTATAGTAGCTGCTAATGGGGTGGCGCTCAGGGTGTATCAGGTGTAGAAGCGTTTGCAAAACCAGGTGTGCATTGAAGGTGCATGGTCCAATGTCACTGAAGGGGACCCGCTTCTCTCTCTCTCTCTCTCTCTCTCTCTCTCTCTCTCTCTCTAATTCTGTATATATACATATATTTATATATGTATTCTGCAGTATACATATTCATATATATATATATATATATATATATATATATATATATATATATATATATATATTTGTGTCTATATATACACTCCCTCTCTCTATCTCTCTATCTCTCTCGTTCTGTTTATATATATATATATATATATATATATATATATATATATATATATATATGTGTGTGTGTGTGTGTGTGTGTGTGTGTGTATGTGTATATATACACATATAAATATAGAAGACACACTCGCTTGTACTTGAGCGTACAAAAATCCAGAAACTTCAGTACCCAAGATCTCACTCACTCTCTCTCTTTCTTTCCTTTGTGGGTGGGCGCTTGAGGAGACTGGTGTGGGTAAGGGGCAAAGGGTAAGTCCCACTGCATTCATTGCGTAATGGTTCTAGAAAAGTCATGCGTGCCAAATACGCAAAAAAAGGAGAAAAAAAAAAAACGCACGACGTGCTAACCACAAAGTTAAAGATCGATGAATGTACAGCCAAGCTCCTTCAAAATGGTATGTTGTTATACTCTCCTCTCTCTCCTCTCTCGTCTCTCTCTCTCTCTGCTCTCTCTCTCTCTAATTTATATATATATATATATATATATATATATATATATATATATATATATATATATACTAGTTGTATGTGTGTATGTGTACTATACTCACACTGAGGGTGAGATTAATTCTCTATGTTAAAAACAGCCCCACTAATCAAGGTTTCAATTTCAGAAGCATTTCCATAATTGGGTCTGATGTTGTCTGATGTTTTGATAATGTAGCTGACGGCTAACGGCATACTTTGTATAAATACGGTGTACTGTCAGGTTTGGCATTGGAAGTTCCGTAATAGGGAGTTGTGTTCAACTTGTACTGCTGAACTTTTTCTTTTAATTATGCTGTTGGCTAACTTTCTGTATATATTCATAATTCATGTATACGTTGTATTGTCGGTGTATTAGTCCGTGGGTTTCTACGAAATCCTTAGCAAGGATATTAATCGTTAGTACAAATGTAACTGTTACACAAACACTTGATACTTGTGTCATGTGAATGCACGGTATTGTGTGTGATGTTATATATATATATATATATATATATATATATATATATATATATATATATATATATTACATACACACACACACACATATATATATATATGTATTGTGTATATATTGTGTGTTGTATGTCTGTGCGTGTGTGTGTTGACCTTAGATCCGTAATCATTTAAAACTTCCAAGTTTTTGAAGTCCCAAAAGACGTATCGTGCTTGTCAAAACTAATCCATATTCATATATTTTCCCTTCCCTGTCAAACTGAAGGTAGCAGTGACAGCTGTTTACAAGGATCAATAACTTTGTGCTTCTGACAGCTTTTATTGTAGATAACCTTTTCAATGTTCACCTGAGATTTGAGAATGCTGTGACTTGCGTCGTTGTTTCACTTGATTGTTGTATGTAGACTTCAGCGCACCTTGTGAACACCTGGACAAAATGTCAAGGTCGTTCTTGGTCGTGGTGGTGTTGAAAGGTGAAGAGAGAGAGAGAGAGAGAGAGAGAGAGAGAGAGAGATTGGAAGCCAGGAGAGCTATTTGTTTAAATTGTCACCTTACAATGTGAAATGTCATGAACATGTCGACTTGTTAACACTCATAAATAAAAGAAAAAAAAAAAAACAGGTTAAATATAAGCCAGTCACTTGATGGTAGACATAATAGCGCTTCATGCTGTTACTTAGCATTGGCCAAAGATTCGCTCCCCATTTTGACTCGTTTTCAACTTGTTGGCGGTTTGTATGCGATAAGTTTCCGACTTGTGTTTTATGACGTTTTTACCGTAGTGTGGACGCACCTTTAATAATGTTATTAGAGAACCTCTCTCTCTCTCTCTCTCTCTCTCTCTCTCTCCCCTTGATGTTCTATGTATTGAAAATTATATTTTAAACCTGTTCATGGAATGGGAATAAACTTTATTAAAAATAGCTCAAAGCAAATATCGAATTCCCTGCAACTATGTTGCATTACATAGAAATCATTTGCCTCATAGTTCCATGGAATTTTATGCATTTATAAAATAGATGAATAGTAGAGATAAAATCTCCAAACCAAAAAAGTTAGATTAAAGGACAGAAAAGAGAAATGAAAAAGCGGCCACAAAAATAATTGTAAAAAAATGTCAATGGAAAATTTTTCCTTTGATTTCTCATTTGAACGAACTTTTTCCAATTTAGTCCGTAGAGTAACGAAGAATGA
Source organism: Macrobrachium nipponense (assembly GCF_015104395.2). NCBI lineage: Eukaryota > Metazoa > Arthropoda > Malacostraca > Decapoda > Palaemonidae > Macrobrachium > Macrobrachium nipponense. The sequence goes on from NC_087207.1 coordinate 57,143,309, forward strand.
GGGATTATTATTTTTCCACCATTTGAGTTACTCTGTTTCTGCTTCACTTTTTTTATGTTGCTCACAGGCAAATAGAAGCGAACTATATTTCTCTGTCTCCCACTTTGAAGCAGGTCTCGTTATTGTCTGTCTGTCTGTTATTCATATTGCAACAATGGTTCAGTTTGTGTGTCATTCATATTGCAACAACAGTTCAGTATCTCTGTCACCCACATTGAAACAACAGTTCAGTTTCTCTGTCACCCACATTGAAACAGTTCAGTGTGTCTGTCACCCAAATTGAAACAAATTCTCTGGTCTGCCCCCCAACATTGAAACAGAGCGCGTTCTACGTTACCCATGTTATAACTCACTTTTTCTATTGCCCCTATAATAGCATAATTTTTCTGTTTACCCTAATTAAAACAGACTACGTTTCCCTTTTACCTACACTCGTTACCATATTAGAATTTAGCTCTTGAACTGTTTACTTTATTATGCCTCAGATTTCGTAAATAATTTGCAAAATCTTGTCAGTTCAGTCTCGGAAAAAAAAGTTTCGTTTAATTTTTTTTTTCATATTTTTAATGTTAGAATATTTTTTTTATAGTGGAAATTCATGAGAATATTTTTGTAATGGAAATTCAAGAGAATATGTTTTGTAATGGAAAGGAAATTCAAGAGAATATTTTTTGTAATGGACATTCAAGAGCATATTTTTTGTAATGGACATTCAACAGAATATTTTTTGTAATGGAAATTGTTTTTTTCATTTTACCTTGTATGGGAACGGTTCCATTATATCACGGAGTGGACTATTCCATCGGTTTTTCTCAGCCAACGGTTTTTTATTTTTTTTTTTAGTCGGTTTTATATAATCCGTTGTCACGTAGGTGGAACGCTTTTGACATCTATGCCAGTTTTCTTCTTTTTTGGAGAATTTTTTCCCCATTTGATACGTTCCGCGGCTTTGTAATTGACACGCTATGGACGGCTCTCTCGAAGTTTTTTATTTGAGAATTTTGGTTGATTCACTGTCGGCTGTCGTATATAAATGGCAGGTCACTGGCAGGTATATTTCAGTTTTGATCATTTTTTCGTTTTTCTTTTTTTGGGGGAGAAACATAGTCAACGTGTTTCGCTGCCGTGTAAATTATAGGGAAACATTGTTCCGCTGCCGTGAAAATTGGTTCAAGTGGACGAGGCCTGACCCTTTCCGAAATGAGTTAATGCTTGCATTAATTAACTAATGGGGTGCACGTGGCCATATTCCCCAAAACACTTCGACATTTGGCCCTTGTCCCCTCCTCCTTAGTGCCTAGCCCCCTTCCCCCCCCCTCCCCCCCCCCCCCCCCCTCGCTTCTCCACGTTCGCCCGCCATAAAGGACCCGCTCGAATATCCCACAGGGGATATTGGACTAATATATCTCATTCACCTATGCGTCTCTCTGTCTGTCTCTCTGTCTGTCTCCTCTTTATATATATATATATATATATATATATATATATATATATATATATATATATATATATATATATAGTTATGACTGTTTCCGAAGTAAAACGAATTAGATATCATACGATACTCGAAGCCTAATGGTTTTTTAATATGAAATTGTCACTGTGATGTATAAATATATATATATATATATATATATATATATATATATATATATATATATATATATACACATACATATGTACACATACAAATATCTCCAGCGGATTCATTTAAAGACCGAATACTCTCGCCCACGTGGGGCTTTTGACCTGGTTGCTCGCGTGTGTTATTCGAGGAGGCGTCAGATTAAAACTCCTGAAAATGTGGGACTCCTTTTTATTTATTATGACGGAAGAAGCGAATGGAAATGTGCCTCGATTCCCCCACCCCCCCTACCCCACCCCACCCCCGCGCCCCTTCCCTTGCCCTCCAAAATGGCACGGTATGGTCATACACTGCATCCCCCTGATTCTATCATATACGATTTCGCTGTCTGCGTTTTTTCAAACACACACACACACACACACACACACACACACACACACACACACATATATATATATATATATATATATATATATATATATATACATATATATTTATGCATATATATATGCATATTTATATATACATATAAATATATACAAATATATATTTAAATGCACATATGTGTGTGTGTGCTTGGGCGTATGTATGAGAGAGAGATAAATTTCAATATGTGTTATGCGTGTATGAGGCGCCATCTTAAATGGCTTTTGGTAAAATAGCTGACATTATTTATTTTCAAGCAATATGTCCTTTTATTTTATTAGGTAGTAGTCATCAATCTCTTTTAATATTCATGGACGTTAGCTTAGCTGTATCTGTTAACGTTGATAATGAGCGGTATATTTATGTATAAATTTGAATTTAACGAGTGGGCTGATTCCTCAGCTAAGCAACGAATCAAGAATTACCTCTAAGCTTCGTAGACTTTCACGTAATCGTCATCTTAAAACGCTAAGTACTTATTATGCGATGTTTCCGTCAAAATCATCATCTATAAAGTGTAATCATGTAATTGTGTACTGAGTTTTCCTTGTTGGACGAGTGGATTCGTGCTAGGCTATCACAGTCCGGTGGTCCGAAGTTCGATTCTCGGATCGGCCAACTCGGAACCAGAGGAATTTATTTCTGGTGATAGAAATTCATTTCTCGATATAATGTGGTTCGGATCCCACAATAAGCTATAGGTCCCGTTGCTAGATAACCAGTTGGTTTCTAACCACGTAAAAATATCTAATTCTTCGGGGCAGCTCTAGGAGAGCTGTTCATCAGCTCAGTGGTCTGGTAAAACTAAGATCAACTTAACTTAATTGTGTACTGGATGTTTTTCAGAGTAATACTCTCTCTCTCTCTCTCCTAGACGTTTTGTGAAATGAAGACAAAACGTTTTAGGGTATTTGTTAACAGGTTTCAAAATGATTTCTCTCTCTCTCTCTCTCTCTCTCTCTCTCTCCCTAACGTTTTGTGAAATGAAGACAAAAAACGTTTTTGGTATTTTGTTAACAGGTTTCAAAAATGGATCTCTCTCTCTCTCTCTCTCTCTCTCTCTCTCTCTCTCTCTCTCTCCTCTCTCTCTCTCTCTCTCTCCTAGACGTTTTGTGAAATGAAGACAAAACGTTTTTTGGTATTTGTTAACAGGTTCAAAGCGATCTCTCTCTCTCTCTCTCTCTCTCTCTCTCTCTCTCTGTAATGCGGACCCGAGAATGGGGGTGGAGGTCTACCTCTTTTGTAATCAGATTCGTCCACAAACACACCAGCCACTCTCTCGGTACCTTAACAGCCAGACTCCCCAACCATACAGACCTCTGTTCAATGTGTCTGTACATCTGTCAGAAAATATAATAGTTTAGTCAGTTTGTGCTTTCTTGTCCTAGTTAATATTGTAGTTATGTATTGTGTATATATATATATACATATATATATATATATATATATATATATATATATATATATATATGTGTGTGTGTGTGTTGTGTGTGTGTAATATTTAACAAGTAGGTTTTAAAAGCAGGCTTTTTTTTCAGTATTTAAAACCAAGTCGTATATGACAAACACGAGATATTATCGTATGTTTCATGTCTGTATATCTGTCAGAAAATATGATAGTTTAGTCAGTTTTTATTTTCTTGTTCTAGCTAATTTTTTTTAGTTAAATATTATGTTTATTATATATATATATATATATATATATATATATATATATATATATACACACATACACTATTTAACAAATAGGTTTTAAAAGCAGGCTTTTCATTTTCAGTATTTAAAAACGAAGTCGTTCACGACAAACACGAGATATTATCGTATGTGTTTGGAATAAGAGATTTTTATACTTTGAGCTTCACAGAACCAAACACATTTAAATTTGTTACTGAGCCAGGTAATAATAATTCTCTAGTTTTATGTATTACTCAAGCAAGGTAATATTTTATGTATAGCCTGATACCCTTTACATTTTTATACTTAGTTTTTTTTTTTTTTTTTTTTTTTTTCAATTGCACAATCGTGTAGAGGCTCCGAAAATTGAATGGTTGTGCTTTGTTGTTGGACGTCAGGGCCCCCCCCCCCCCCCCCCCCCCATGCTCACACGGGGGCGTTGGGAGTAGGGGTGTGTGTAGGTGGCCCTGGAGTTAGGTGGGCCATCCCCAAAAATGAATGCGCTAGAGTATGAGCACGTAAAGCGATAGAAGCAGCGAAACGTGATAGCACTAAAACTTAGCGCTCGTATCTGCTGTGACGTGGTACAGCTCATGTGAGAGAGAGAGAGAAAGAGAGAGAGAGAGGCTGCGTCATCTCAGTCTTACAGTAGTGTTGCTCTTTTTTGGTATAATAGTGATAGTTCGTTGCAATTAATACAGGTTTATATATATATATATATATATATATATATATATATATATATATATATATATATATATATATTGAGAGATTTATACAGGGTGTCCATAAAGTCCCAGTACCATTCTGATCAATAAATACTTGTAATGGTAATGGGACTTTAATTGACCAGCCCTTTATATATATATATATATATATTTATTATTAATGTATTATTATATATATTCTAATATAATAATAATATATAATATAGATTCAACATCATGTTCACCATCAAGCGTCCGCACCCCTTCATATGGAGATATGTGTAACCATAGGTAAGAAGAGGAGCATCGAGAGAAGAATGATGAAATATGCACCGCCATTCCCCAGGAGATCCATAGCAGGACGAGGGGCATTTTCGGGAGACGCGCTGCAAATAAAACGGATATTTTTTTTTTTTACAACGCTGCCCTATTCGCGCGCGCCACTGAGAGGCCATTACAGCGTCGGCGCTAAAGAATGTTCCTTTCAAATGTTTGTGGGGTTTTGTTGGGAATTGACTTTTATTGGGTGATGGAGATGGGTTCTTCCTGGACAATGTCCCCTATTTCACTATTTGTTTGTATCGTTTGTATGGCGTTTTTGCGTCGCATGGAACCAGTCACGTCTATTCAGCAATGGGACCTCAGTGGAATCCCCGAGAATCGAACTCGCGTCCACCTAGGTGGCAGGTCAAGACCATATAGATCACACCACGGAAGAGCTTGATCCATCGTTGGCATAGCGGGGAGCCGAACTCGCGACCACCGAATCGGTAGGCGAGCGCGTAAACCACTCGTCCAGCGAGGAACTATCTTTTCCAGTATGGCTTGAAATAAAGTAAAGGGGACCTTTGAAAGGACCTCGAACCGAACACGGGGGAAGAAGGGAAATACAAATGGATTGTCTCGTTATTGTAAAGACAGCGGTGTCGGGTAAAGGAGTCCGCCGAGGCCCGTTAGCCTAGTCTCTGTCCCGGCTGTGATTTCGCTCCCTCCTGTAAAGTTGAGAATGGTGGATCGTCTCTCTCTCTCTCTCTCTCTCTCTCTCTCTCTCTCTCTCTCTCTGATTTCACTTCCGAGGTCCCCGGATGAAGGCAGAAAATTTCTTGGGTAAAAATCACATTGTTGTGTGTGTACGTGTGATGGAATGCGTCATTATCTTTCAACGATGAGATCGACATATTTGGTCGTTCAGTTTCCGTAATTATTGCCTTGAGGTTTGAAGTAAGTGAGATAATATAAGATCATACGTAACCCTCTCACCATCCAGCCTTTGCGTTAAGCAAAGTGAGTAAAATTGTAATTTTTTAAAGCTTGATTTGAATAAGGAAAAGCTCTATTATCTTTTTGCTAAGCGTGATGCAAACAAGAAAAATGAGTCCGTATCTTTGCTTAAGCTCGATGTAAACAAGGAAAATGAGTCCGTTTCTTTGCTTGAGCTCGATGTCAACAAGAAAAGCAAGCCATTGTCTTTGCTTAAGCTCGATTTAAAGAAGAAAAACAGCTTAAGGTCAATGTAAAAAGGAAAAACGAGTTCGTATCTTTGCTTAGGCTTGATATAAATAAAATCCCAGGCTTGACATAACTGTAAATAAGCGAAAACAAGTAAACTAGAAAAAAAAACTTGTCCATATCTAACCCGAGAAAGAAGATTATAGGGATCTTGGAAAGACGAAAGCAAGGAATGAATTCAATTGAAAGATCAGCCGTAGAGGGTTAAAGGTTTGTGTTCAGTATTTCTTTCAAAGCGTGAATCTTTGTTCGTCGTTCTCTATGTTTTCATTGTATGTCACTTTATTCATTTATTCATTTTCTATATTTTCCAGTACTGTCCTTTTGACGCAATGCTGGAATTTGAATGGTTTTTGGAAATATGAAGCCGTGGCTTCGTTAGTAAAGCCACTGACTTCAATTATTTTGTGATTTTTTATTTATTTGTTTATTTATTTATTATTTTTTTTTATTTTTTTTGTCCGGAAGTCTCCAGTTCTGGTAAGAATATCCCCATGATTGTAACAAGTAGTTAGAGACTGTGATTCGCATTCGTTAAATATACCAAGAGTGTTTGGCACGATTTACTGATAGAGATAGGAACATGTTATAGTTAATCCCACACA